>NC_067165.1:13399885-13709052 GCF_903995435.1 Acomys russatus
CAAAACAAAAAAAAACAAAAGAAGAAAAGAAAAGAAAGTTGGCTGAGCCAGGCGTGGTGATGCATACCTTTAATCCCAGTCCTCGGGAGGCAGAGGCAGGCAGATCACTGTAAGTTCGAAGCTAGCTGGGTCTACAAAGCGAGTCCAGGACAGCCAAGGCTACACAGAGAAAGCCTGTCTCGAAAAACCAAAAAATAAAATAATAAAATAATAAAATAAAATAAAGAAAAGAAAAGAAAAAGAAAGCAAGCAAGTGGGCTGAGCAAGCCATGGGGAAATGGGGGACAAGCTGGTCAGCAGCTCCCCTCCATGGCCTCTGCATCAGGTCCTGCCTCCAGGTTCCTACCCTGCTTGAGTTCCTGCCTTAGCTTCCCTCTAGTGGATTATGATCAGAGCATATAAGGCAAATAAACTCCTCTTCTCCCCAGGATGTTTTTGTCCGTGGTATTTATCACAGCAATATGAAGCACCACCCATGGCGTGGTCAATGAACCCGCTCTGAGTGTGGTGGCACAGTACCATCTGTCTGTTTTTAGGCCCTGGAACTCAAGCCTGCTCATTCCTTTTTTTTTTTTTTTTTTTTTTTTTTCCTGTTGGCAGCCAAAAAGAGAGAAAGAGAATCTCAAATGGGCTTGTTCTTGTTTCAGAAAAGTCACTGAAGTGGAAGCCTGTGGTCCTAGGTCCAACACAGACCCAAGTAGGACTAGATTTCCTCACATGCCTCACACATGGCCACACTATTGCCCATCAGGTCAGGGCCAAGAACCTGGTTGTCTCCTTCACTGGTATGGCTATCACACAGAGCATCTAGGAGATGTCAGGCAGGAGGGTGAGAGGAGGCAGGCCCCACCACCCTAAAGGGCTGATGATTTAACTAAGGACTCCAAGGAGTGTAGCCCCCATCTCTGTGTCCCGGCAAGCCAAATGGCTGAGGGTCATTCTGCCATGTGCCTTAAGATGAGGTGTCCTGTAGCCCATGCTGGCACAGAACTCACTAATGTAGCTGACGGCCTTGAACTCCTGAGTCTCCTGCATCTGCCTCCCTGGTGTGTTCTACCACATCTAGTTAAGACTCAGGGTCTTAGCCAGGCAATGGCGGTGCACGCCTTTAATCCCAGCACTGGGGAGGCAGAGGCAGGCGGATAGCTGTGAGTTCGAGGCCAGCCTGGTCTACAAAGTGAGTCCAGGACATCCAAGGCTCCACAGAGAGACTCCGTCTCAAAAAACAAAACGAAACAAAAAAGATTCAGGGTCTTTGAAGACTTTGAAGTCAACCTTTTCCTTCCGTGACCCCTTCTGAGATAGAATTGTTTGAACTTGTCCAGAAATCTCAACGCCAAACTAAATACTCCACTCTTAGCCCAAATAAAGCTTGATTCCATCTCTCTGCCTTCCTCTCTTTCAATACTTTGGAAATTTACTCCCAAATCCCCAAGGTGGGCACAAAAATGTAACCCCTACTTTCAGACCACCTCCCTCCCCAATTAATTTAAAATAGCAAGCCAGAGAGGCAGATACTATCATTTTCATATCTTATATATATAAGTGGGGAAACTGAGCCATGAGATGTTCATCTTTGTCTGAAGACAGTCTGAGGCACCTGTGGAAGGCCACCTGGTTGACGGTGAAGTAGAATTTGAAGCCAGGCAGTCCTCCCCCAGAGCTCTGCTCTTCGCCACCACCACATTAGGCATGGTAATCAACTTGACACAGACAAGTGACACTTGCTCGCTTGTGGTACAGCTTGTCTGCGAGCGCGTTAGGGAACCTTACTGATCTGTGTCCTACAGGCTATACAAATACTGTCTTCTCCCCAGCTGCCTTTCAGCCAAATTGCTTCTCCCCTAAAGACCTTCCTTACACAGAAACGCTGAACTTGTTGCTTCAAATGCCCTTCATTTTGATCCTCCTCAAGACCCTTGGGATCCCCGTGGACACCTTCCTTGGTGGTCCTGTCTGCTTTCAATGATATTTCTTCGTACTCCTCAAGGGAACACCTGCAGTGCTCACCAGCTGGATGTTTACTCCTCTTCGTGGAAGGAAGATGAAAGCAAGCAAGGAGAGCTGGGTACACAGACATCCATCAACTTGAGCTTTTGATCTCTCTGCCCGGGAAGCAGATTTCACATCCAAGCCAACTGCAACATGTTTTACTAGTGAGGTCGCCTATCCTACCCCATCCAGTCTGGAATGGAATCTGCACAGTGGCGAGACTCATCAATGCCATGCTCGTCAAGGGCCCCGGCCCTCGCTCCGCTGTGGGAACAGCAAACCTTCTGCAGAACACAGCATCTTTCTGAGCAGCACTGGGTCCCAGACATAGGATGTCTGTTATGGTTCTGCCCATAATACATTCGTACCTGGAGCCGCAGATGGCAGGAGTGGACAGGGACTTGATGAGCCCCAAGATCAACCCTCAACCCCGCCCCCAGCATCCTTGAATCCTTGCAGGTAGATGACCTGGACCCGTGGCTCTCTGAGAGATAAGGGATTCACGAGCAGATGAAAGTCTTCTATGAGGGGGATTCTAGGCGGCAGCTGGAGCAGAAGAAAAGCAGTCAGTGCGTGCGAGAAGAGGTGGGGGTTGGGGAGAGCCAGCTGTGGCAGGGGCCAGACAGCTGGCTGGCCAGAAGAAACCCTTCTGGATGTCATTCAGGGCCCGAAATGCGCCCTCAGCAGGGTAAGTTATTGCAATGCCCTTACAAATATAGAGTGCTGTACAAACACTAAATCTAGAATGGCTAATAATTTTGTTATGTTAAAGCATTCGTGTCAGGTAATTAATGTGCTCATTGTGATCATTTAATTTTATGGCAGGTAGTGTAGGGCTGGACAGAAATAGGGCTCTTTGGCCCAGGCATCTCATTTCTCATTAGATAAGCCAGCAATATGGTCTCCCTCTCTGTGGCACCAAGGCTTTGCTTGAGAGAGCTGCTGCTGGAGGCTCAGCCCTAGACCTCCACCTAGACCAGAGGCTGGAAGGGTTTCCTCCTCCTTGGCCCCTGGTGCCTACAGGTCCTGGTGCCCCCTGGTGGTGCCTGAGACACTACCGTTTTCCTCCAAGGAAATTCACAGTCCTGTGAGTAGCCAAGAGAGAACTGGTCTCGGGGATCCAAGTATTTCCTTCGGCAAGAGTGTTTCCAACTATACCAAGAGGGTAAAGCAAGGGAGCTGGGTGCTGCCACGTGCTTTCCTGAGATCACCAAGCCAGCTGGAAGGCTTTGGAGAAGAGAGCACCTTGGGAGTGGAGGGAAGGACCCGACTCAGAAGCTGAGCCATCACATCCCAGAAAGCATCAAGGGAAAGCTGTCCAGGCTCCTGCCCACAGCACAGAATACCATGGCGCTGTCCTTGCTCTTTGTCCTGTCCGCCGAGGGTCCCTCTGTCCTCTCTGTTCCTTCTCCTTGCCTGTCATCCCCTTGCCTCCTCAAGGCACCCCCAAAGCCAACGTAACCTCTCCAAACTGTTCCGTCATCTTCTTCGCTGGGAACTCTTCCTTTTAAGCAGGTGTCGGAGGAAAGCATCACCTTCCACGCGCCCGTGGTCACGGGCTGTCCACTGGCCTAGAGGGAGGCTCAAGGAGGCAGGGTTAGGCTCTGCCCTGACTGAGTCCCTCAACTTTTTACCTGTCTGCAGCCACACAAACGCGTGGACATCTGTCTCCATCTCCACTTCTAGCTCTTGGGTGCTTAGAGGTGGTGACCAGATGGCTTCTCTGTGCCGGATAAATTGATTGGCTGCGGTACACACTGAGGAATGTACCTTACAGAACCCTTGGTTATGATTGATGTTCTCCATCCCTTCCTTTCTCCCTCCCTCCCTCCTTCTCTTACACTGTGTGTGTGTCCTTCTGTCTGTCTGCCTGCCTGTCTATCTCTTTCTCACTCTGTCTGGACAGCCCTTCACCTCAGGAGATGGAAGGAATAGCATCCAGATTGTCCAATAACTAACATGTTTATCGCTCGTTCAGAGAGGTTTTCAATATATTGTCCTCCTTGGGTTTTTTTTTTTTTTTTCCTACTGAAGCCAGCAGTAGTTGCCTGGATGAACCATAAACTCCAGGCTTCTTGTCATCTGGTGGGATCACCCTGGCCACAGCCAGCTGGATCACAGGGAAGGGCTCCTGACCTGAGACCCAAAGCCGCCAATCTTTTGACAGCAGATCAAGCTGGCTGACCATGATTCCACTAGGCTCTGAATTAGTGTACAGTTAAGAAGTTTACTGCCCAGTGGGACCATGCTTCACTCAGTTGAGGTAACACATGGCTTGTGTCTCCCAGAGCAATGTCAGCTTTCTACTCATCATTGAGTGTCACAGAGTGACAGCAACAGCATTGCTTATCTGTTGGGGCATCACTGTGGATGGAAAGCCCTTTATGTCTGTTACCCTGTTTAATATCCCTGCCATCCTTCAGGCACTGGGTTACTCAGGGCCTCATTTTATGTATGTTGGAACTAAGTCCTGTAGGTAAATAGCTTGCCTCGGGGTCATATGGTCGCTACGTAGCAGAGCTGGGACTTGAACTTGGGCAGCCAAATGCACGGATCAGCATGCCCAGCCACTGCTGCACCCTGCTTCCTTCTGCGCTGTGCTGCTGAGTGCAATGGCTTCCTCTCCCAAAATAACCACCATGTCCACCCTGGGCCAGGCTCCGTGCTTTAGACAAGATTGATTGATTTATTGATATTTCCCATTTGCCAATCACTGTACTAAACTGTACTAAAGAGGAATCTATTAGGCCCTGAGTAATTGCAATGACTACAGCTCCCTGCTGAGAGAAGGGGCCTGAGTGCTTTCGTATGCATAGATAACTGGGTGTAGTATCCAGTGACTCTACCACCCTGGGTACTGGATCAAGGATGGGCACCTGACTTGATCCAAAGTCAGCTGATCTTTTGGCTCACCCAAGGGTCCATGAAAGTGTTCGATGGCATATTCTATGGCAAGGACAGAGACTGGAGAGATGGCTTTGTGAGTAAGAGCACTTCTTGCTTTGGCAGAGGACCTGGGTTCAGTTTCCAGCACCTGCATGATGGCCCACAACGATCTATAACTCCACTTCCAGACCTTTGGTCTCTGCAGGCACCAGACATACATGGTGTACATACATGCAGGCAGGGCAAACACACACATTATATAAATATAAACAAAACTTTAAGAAACAAGGACAACACTTGGGAGGCAGCGGCAGGCAGATCACTGTAAGTTCGAGTCCAGCCTGGTCTACAAAACAAGTTCAGGACAGTCAAGGCTGCACAGAGAAACCCTGTCTCAAAAAACTAAAAACAAAAACAAAAACAAAAACAAAACAAAAACGAAAGAAAAACAAGAAAAAAGAAAAGAAAAAGAAAGAAAGAAAGAAAGAAAGAAAAAGAAAGAAAGAAAAGAAAGAAAGAAAGAAAGAAAGAAAGAAAGAAAGAAAGAAAGAAAGAAAGAAAGAAAAAGGACAGAATGCTGTTATTATGTTATAATGCAGAAACACAGGAAAGGCAGCCAGGAAAGCACCTACTTTAAAGAACTGGACTATAGCCAGGCATGGTAGCACACACCTTAGTACTCAGGAAATAGAGGCAGGTGGATCTCTGAGGTCAAGGCCAGCTTGGTCTACAGAGTGAGGTTCAGGATAACCATAGCTACACAGAGAAACCCTGTCTTGGAAAAAAGGAGGAGGAAGAGGAAGAGGAAGAGGAGGAGGAAGAGGAGGAGGAAGAGGAGGAGGAGGAGGAAGAACACCAACAACAATAGCACCAACTGAACTGTATCCTCAGCAACGTTCAGTCTTAAACGTTTGTTGTGGTCTGCGTGAAGTCTGGCCAAATGCCCTGACTTCCTTATTTTTCATCTGACTCTTTGCAATGATCTCCTAGTGTCAAAAGTATCACAGTGTATCCACAGAGTGCTAACAATAAGGTGGGGAACAAAGACAGAGCTACAGCAATCACAGGGGACAGTATTCTAGGGCGAGAGGAAGCACCAGAGAGTCAAGAGGTGAGAAAAGTCATTATTTGTATTCATTTCTTTCTTCGTCACTTTAACAAAATACCTAACAGAAAACAAATTAAGCAGGGCAAGATTTATTTGGGCCTACAGTTTAAAGAGACCAAGAAGGCATGGTGGCTGGCTCTGTCCATGGTGGAAGAGACTTGGGGCATAGTTTATTCCATCTCAGCAGACCAAGAAGTGAGAAGACCAGGCCTGAAGCCGAGTCTGGCTCTACCTTTCAATGCCATGTCCCACAGTGACCCACTTATTCCAGCTAGGGCCCCCCTCTAAAGGTTCTGCCACTTTCCAAAACAGTACTACCAGCTGAAGACCACGTGTTCAAACACGTAATAATTCTAGTGCTGTGGTTTGGGGGGGGCGCATTTCAGACCCAAATTACATTATTACTTTACTCAAAGCAAAAGCTGAGATCCTTCAAATGGGCCTCAGTGTCCTCTGTAACCTGACCCTTCACTCTCTGGTTTCAGTTCTTGTCTGTGTCTTCCCTGTCTTGTTTCTCCTGGCTGGATGTTGGAACACACTGACTGGCTCCTGCCTTCGATCTGTGTTCTTCTTACGCCCCTCTCCTGTAATATCTCCAGACATTCGGTTGTTTGACTCTCTCACCAAGACTTTTCTCACATGTCATCTTCTCACTGAGGCATCTTTGACACCTCACCCCCTGGACAATGCTGCATATAACCTAAGGGAAAAAACAGCTTTCAGTTAAGAACTCATAGCCAAGAACGTGGCGGCCCATTCTCATAAAATGTCACCTCCTCTCTAGTGTCTCAGTTGTGCCTGCCCGGGCCATCTATTGTTCTCTTAGGCTGGCAGTTCCTGGTGTGAGAGTGTGTGATCTAATCAATGAGTCCCATGACGTGGCCTCACTCTTGCTTCTCCTTTGCTGACCAGGCCCATTGGTGGATCAAATACTCTGTGTGAGCCTCCAATCAATGGTGCTAACTCCTTAGGAGGGAAGGGCGACCCCATTACTAGGACACGTCTGTTCCTATCAGTGTAAGTTTCTATTCCTTCCAGAATTGGTAGAGCCCTAAACAATCTACCTGCCTTCCAAGAGCACGATGCTACCCTGGCCTGTGTTACTGACCGACACAACATCTTGCAGAAGTGCAATCAACCCTGAGCAATGAAACCTGTGCAGATATGCCCCCCTGAGTAACTTCCTTCCATCCAGCCAGTCCCTACCATTGTGGTTGCTTCGCCTATGTGTTCATAGTTAGTGTTGACTGGATGACTTGTTTTGTCTGCCTGGCGCTCTAGTGCCTCTTCCATACTGACTGCTGTCTCATGGGTGTTAACATGGTTTATGGAGACCTTCATATTTTGTGCTCATGTTCATCGATCCATTCACCTGTCACTACCCTGAAGGCCTTGTTAGCGCAGTTGCCAACCACTGCTCTTGGTCTGTGTATATTCTAAGCACACGAAGCAGAGGGTGAGTGATCTGCTTAGACCCTCCCTCTACGTGCTATCCACAGTCAGCCCAGCCAAGAGCCGAAGGAGGGCTTTTGCCCTTTCTCCTGACCATAAGGAATGTCTCCACATATCCTATGTGTGAGCAGAGAAGGGGCGCCGGTCCCACCATTGCAGATAACACAGGGACTTGGCATGCCTTCCCTACAGCTTGCTTCGCGCTCTAATTCGGCCTGCTCATCTCTTCAGCATCTCCCCCATCTCAAGACGGATGTTACTGGGCCTGCCCACTCCTACTGTGTTCTGACATGGTCAAAGAGCTCCATTTTTCATTAAAGAGCAAATTTAATGACTTTACCTTGGGGCTGGAGAGTTGGCTCAGAGGTTAAAAGGACTATCAGTTCTTTCAAAGGTCCTGGATTCAATTCCCAGCAACCACATGGTGGCTCACAACCATCTATAACGTGATCTGGTGCCCTTGTCTGGTGTGTAGGCACACATTCAGGCAGAATACTGTATAAATAAATAAATAAATCTAAAAAAAAAAAAAAAAAAAAAAAAGAATCTACCTTAAAGGCTGGTGACATGGCTCCGCAGGTAAAGGTGTTCTGCCTTGAAGCCTGCTGACCTGAGTTCAATCCCTGGGACCCACATGGTAGAAGACATAAACTGACTGACCTCCACATGTGCAACATGGTGCCCTCAAGCTCTCACCGAACACATACATGTGTGTGTGTGTGTGTGTGTGTGTGTGTGTAAATAAGTAGAGAATCTGGCTTTAAAAAATCCTGAGGTGAGCCGGGCGTGGTGGCGCACGCCTTTAATCCCAGCACTCGGGAGGCAGAGGCAGGCAGATCGCTGTGAGTTCGAGGCCAGCCTGGTCTACAAAGCAAGTCCAGGACAGCCAAGGCTACACAAAGAAACCCTATCTCAAAACTCCAAACCAAAATAAAACAAAAACCCACCAAAACAAAAACAAAAACAAAAAACCAAACCAACCAACCAACCAAGCAACAAACAAAACCAAAACAACAACAACAAACAACCCAAAACCCAAAAGTTGTGTAGTGGCCTGGGAAGATGACTCCATGGTTAAGAGCACACGTTCTTGCAGAGAGGTCCTGGGTTTGCTTTCCAGCTCCAACATGGCATCTCACAAGCATGCATACCTCCCAGTCCAGGTGATCTTATGCCTTCTTCTGACCTCCTCAGGCACCAGACGTGCATATGAATGAGCCAAACACTCATACAGGTAAAGTAAATAAATATTTAAAAACTGCAGGAGCAGGGAAGGCACAGGTTTGAAGGAACACAGCGGAGACAAGAGACTTAATATGCTTTCTATGCTAATTTTATTAAATCCGTTTCAATCTGCATAGCAGTTACTGTGTACCAGGCACTGCTGTAATCTTTTTACACGTGTTATTGATTTAATCCACTGAGCTATTAAGTAGGAATTACTACTGTACCCATCTTACAGAAGGAGACAGTACAGAGGGAGGGGAGCTGACAGCCCGAGGAGTGCGGAGCTGGTTAAGTATGACACACAAGACTGAATCCTGGGACGGTCTGCCTTGAAGAACCACACCGTTATGTATTTTCTTCACGCCAGGGCTTTCCAGGACTTGGAGTGAGGAGACAGTTCTGTCTGGTCAGGGAGTAGAGGAGACTTTCTTGGCTGTGGAATGTTGTCCTAAGCTAAGGTGTGTCAGGGCATTCTTCAATCAATATAGCATTCGCTAAATATGAAGTTGACAGAGACACATTTTACCCTTACATCTTACCGTAGGGAGGCTTTCCCTGTAAGAGGGAACTTGCCTTTCATAGAGACGTGTGTGTATGTCTAGCCCAGAACAGCTTTGAGACCCGGAAGAAGGCTAAGGTGCTATGGCGGCCGTTGGACTCTAAGCCGCAAACAGCTTCCTTCCTTCTTGGCTTTCAAGAGCTGCCCCTCATGGGGTCTGGGTGGAGGTATGGATTGTCTGGTCCTGCGATATCAGGCCGTGTGTCAGCTTTCCCTTCTCAGAGGTCTCCGGTCCCTGCCGTCTCAGTGGCACCCTGATCGCTTTCCACCTCATGAGCCCAAGTTTATACTTACTAAGTGGCGCTCACACATTGACCTCTTGCTGGTCAGTCCCTAGCTACATGTGGAGCTGTGGTCATCAGGTCCTTGGTCTTAGGATTCTTTTGGATTAAAAAAAAAAAAGTTTGGAGAATTCATACATATATTCGCATCATTTCCACCCCTTCCTTTCCCCGATGAGCTCCGTCCATGTTCATCCTCTCACATTCATGACCTCTTCTATAATGATTATTGCTGCTATGCAGGATGTATGTATCCATATGTGTGTATACGTGTAACTGAACTCATTTAGTGTCACACCTATGTATACTCAGGACTGACCACTTGGGACTGAGTAAACTGTGTGTGTGTGTGGGGGGGGGGGAGTGTCTCCCTCCCTCAGCAACCATTGAGTGCCTGTAGCCTTTCCTCCAAGAGCTGGCTTTGGAAATTGCACCTCTCAGCTGTGGCATGTCACCTGGTGTCGTCCTTAACCGGGTCCTATTTAAGCAGCCATGCTGTTGAGATTTCGTGGGTGCACCTTCCCAGTCTAGAAGACACTATTTAGCAGCAGGCATCCTGGTCCTCTGGCTCCTACGATGTTTTTGCTTGTTCTTCCTCGGGGCCCCCTGAGTCTTAACCTAGGTGTCACATAGCTGTAGCAGTTAGGGTTGGGTGCCCCGTGGCCTTTGCCTTTTAATACCTTGTGGATCTCTGTGGTGGTGCTACAAAAAGAAGCTGCTATGGTGAAAAGTGAGAGCTACATCTGTCTGTGGGTATGAGGACTCATATTTAGACTAGATTAGAAATTATATTGGTTTAAAACAGTGACAGTTGCAGGTTTTCATCTAGGGTCTATGCCCACTCCAGTCATGAGTAAGTTGGCTATGGCTTGGGATTTATTATTATTTTTTAGATTAAATTACATTTATTGTTGTTGTTGTGTGGCACTGCCTGTGCCACAGCGCACCTGTGGAGGTCAGATGACACCTTTCAAGGAGTGAGTTCTCTCCTTCCACTGTGAGCTCTCGTCAGGTCTTCAAGATTCTGAGGCAGGCGCCACAACCCACTGAACCATTTCTCTAGCACTGGCCTACAGCTTTCAGCTCGTCCTGGAAAGATCAATCATTTGCAACTTGGAAGCACCTACTGTGTGCCAGACCAAGTGTCAGATACAGCCCAGTCCAGGAATGTTCCTTCACTCTTACGGCAGCCCTCTCATTGAGCCCTGAGCTAGTGATGCTGGAGGCAGAGGACACAGTGGGTAAGCAGAGGCAGCCCTTGGTCAGGATTTGGAGCCTCCCTCCCCCACCCTGCGCCTCCCATGCTCTGTGGACCTGTGCCCACTGCCTCTGCTGGCCTCTGGCTTTTGCCTGGTTTCTATTTACCCACTCTCTCCCTGGAACAAATATCTGTCAGTCTGCTCATCCATCCATCCATCATCCATCCATCCTTCCGTCCGTCTGTCTGTCCATCCATCCGTCTGCCCTTCTGTGTCTCCTGCTGCCCAGGTTTGCTCCGCCTCCCTCCTCTTCCTTTGAGCCTTCCCTAGCCTTGGCACATGCTCCTCCTTCTATCCAGAGTCCCCGCTTCTCCTCTTCTGCCTGCAAACATCCTTATTTTTCAAGCCTCGCTTTAATGTCACGCTGACCTCCCCTGCCCTTCCCTGTCAGAACTAATTGCTCCTGCCTTTGTGTTGCTCCGCAGCACTTATCCCAGGGAACTGTAGTTACTTCTTTGGCCCCTCAGTCTGGGAGAGAAGAGTCCAGAAGAGGGACTGGTCTCCTTTTCTCCTTGTCTTTGGCGTTCAGGGGCTGCCTAGAGGTTGAGGGAGCCCCTGGAGACTAGAGTAAGGGACTGGGAGGTGTGACCAGGGATGTCCTCTGTGAGCTAGAAACTCAGTCTTTTCCCTGCTTGCCCAAACTGGATTTCCCCTCTCCTGGAGTACAGGAGCTCCATGCATGGGTATGAGCTCTGCTTCTTCAGTGTGCCACCTGCCACCTGCCACCTGTCACCTGTCACCTGCCACTTGCCACCTGTCACCTGCCACCTGTCACCTGCCACCTGCCACCTGTCACCTGCCACCTGTCACCTGTCACCTGCCACCTGCCACCTGCCACTTGCCACCTGCCACCTGCCACTTGCCACCTGCCACCTGCCACCTGTCTGGTATTCCCTCCAGTCTCGGAGCTCCCAGCTCTTTCCCATTTAGCAGCATCTGCAGATTTCATTAACTCTCTACTTAACCCCTCTCACTCAGATCAGCTCTGAAGATGATAAATCAGAGCCCAGGCTAGTCCCTGCAGCAGCTCTCCTCTCCATATCCCCTCTAACTAAGACTCTGGCTGCCCCTGTTCATCATTGGCTGCCCTTTCCCTCTCCTGCCCCGCCCCCCCCCCCAATCCCTGCCCCTCAACCTCAACCCCCACCCCCCACCCCTAGACCATCAGTGTTAACATGGCTCAACCACTTTGGATTGAATACTGGAACCAGATTGGATGACACTGCCTAGAGCTGATAAGCTGCCTGAGCCAGTCCCCTTTGACCCTGGCAGGCTGTGGGCCTTGGCTTTCCCTCACAGTGGGCTAGCCCAGAGACAGCACTAGGTCTGGGAAAGAGTGAGAAAGGCTAACAGAGTACAGAGTTCCTTCCTAGCTGGCCAGCAGGTCAGCGGGTGTGTGTAAGTGGGTACAGGGCTAGGCCTCAACTGGATCCATATTCTTGCTCCCTTGTGTTCTTCACAACCTCCCCAAGGCTTTTGGGTCTCCTGGGCCTCCATAGTGTGTCAGAGCTAGGCCAGGGTGGTCAGCAGTGCGGGTTTTCATGGGGCTTTGCACATGGCCCTCTCCCTCCCATCTTCCGCTCCTGATCATTTCTAACTCCTACCTGAAGATCGCCTCGTTGTCTTTTCTTTGCATTTTTTTTTCTTCCTTATTTTCCTCTTCCCTAAACCCAAGATTGGTCCTCTTCTTTCTCTTTCTCAGTCCTGTCTCCTTGCCTGTTCTCTTCTTACCCCACCCCAAGCGTAAGTCTCTAGAAGGGACAACATCAAATAGAGGTTGAATCTTTTTTTTTTTTTTTTTTTTTGAGGTTGAATCTTTTTGACGTTCCAAGCAGGTTTCTTGCTGTTTCCCTATCATCTTGTGGCCCCTGTCTGTCACCTTTGCTCATGTTTTAGTGCTTTTTGTTTTTCAAGACAGGGTTTCTCTGTGTAGCCTTGCCTGTCCTGGACTTGCTTGCTAGACCAGGCTGGCCTCGAACTCACAGAGATCCACCTGCCTATGTACCCTCTCACCCCCCAACACCCCCGAATACTGGGATTACAGGTGTGCACCACCACGCCCGGTTTCTACTGCTTTTATACTCCTATTCTTCACCTTTATACTCAGCCTTCATCAGAGACAAGGTCGGCAACAGAACACTATCTGGTTCACAAAAACACTCTGAAAAGCATCTGCCATGGGCCAGCAAGATGGCTCAGCAGGTAAGGGGTTTGCTTTATCTGCTAGCAACCTTGATGACCTGAGTTTTTGTTGTTGTTGTTGTTGTTTGTTTGTTTAGACAGGGTTTCTCTGTGTAGCCTTGGCTGTCCTGGAACTCGGGGATCTGTTCGCCTCTTGTCTCCTCCCAAGTGCTGGGATTAATGGCATGTGCCACCACCACCCAATTTGATGACCTGAGTTTAATCCTTATGATCCACATGATGGAAGGAGAGAAGCAGGCTGTTCTCTGACTTCACACACACACTAGTTAGGCACCAGGCACTGTTTGGAATTTGCTCTTCCCCCTTATTTCATCCCTACCCATTCCCAGGGCCAGGATGATCCTGTGCTGCCTCGGACTGGGAGCCTCTTCCCTTTGGCAAGCACCCTTCTTCCATCGTGAGGAGGTCAAGGCCATGGGAGGGTCATTCAGCAACCAGCCCCCCTGTGTGTTTTTGTCAGGTACTATTTCTACAATGTCTCCATTACCTCTTAATTGGCCAAATCTCTTCTTTTTATTATTCTTGTTAAAGACAGATTTAAAGAAACAAGTTCAGTAGCTCAGCCATTTTCAAAATGTCATTAATTTTCTGCCTTCTTATTTATTAATGGGGCAACTTCCTTGCTTTTTTTTTTTTTTTTTTTTTTTGTCCCTGGCTATCTATGTAAAAGCCTGCTTTGCTCACACAGCCCCTGGGACCAGTGCTAACTCACTCTGACTTTGTGCTGCCCTCAGCAGTTCTGGACCCCACCTACCTCCCTCACCCTGTCCCACGTCCCCCTGCTCTCAGGCTCCATTCACAGCCTGCAGAGACAGTAGCAGAGAATGTCACATACAGTCTTGGCCTAGACACTTCCTGCCCAAGTTCTCTCCTCCTCCCAGTGTGTTTGCAGTCTTAACACTGAGCTGACGTGTCCTTTAAAACCTCAGGGAAACCGAGGCCTGGGGGAAACAGCAATGATTTGCCTAAGGTCATTTTACCTAGAAGGAGGACCCCCAGGGTGTGAACCCCATTTTCCCTGGCTTCCATGCCAGCTGTCCCCAGGTGTTATGATGAGGAAAAGCTCTGGGTTTGGTTTTGAGACAGGGTTTTGCTGTGTGGTCCTGCTAGCCTTGTTCTCACGATCCTATGGCCTTAGCTTCTTGCCAAGTGTTAGGAACTTCTGGCATGGACCATCTCGCCCGGCCACTAGGATGACTCTTGAAACAGGGGAAAAGCCAGGACCCTTAAGAAAGCAGCTACACAGTGGGAATAGAAGTGACCTAGGGATTAGTAACCATGAGCCCCACACTGTTGAGTGACCTTCAGTATTAGTCCCCTGGGGTCCCATGTCCTATTCTTGTAAACCACTAGTTAAAGGTCTATGTAGTGGTGGCATTACTGACCTGTAAGGGCAGTTATCTTGGCACCCTTTCTGTGCCTCTGAAGAGCAAGCCTGTGTCCATGACTCACTTTGCTGCCTTCCTGATGTGTTCTGAGTTGTTGCATTTGAGTCTGGGTCTCCAGGTGAGGGGACTTTCCCTGTTGCCACCCACAGACTGCATCCTGTAGGGATACAGGTGAGTATCAGCTCAGGCCTCTGCACCAGCGGTTACTGCCTTAGAGGCCAGGTCTGGCTTTGCTTATGCTTGGATTACACCAAGCCTGGAAGGTGAGGCTCAGCAGAGGGACTCTTCTTACCGCTGCTGTTCTGAGTAGATGCTTGCTCGATGAAGCCCCATGGAGTGCGGGCACAAGATGACATGGTTGTACCTGCGTACACGTTGCCAGTGTGATGAGCTCAGGGACGCTCAGTCTGGTTGCCAGCCTAACACAGAGACGGCTTCAAGGACCCCACAGCCATTACAAGATGCAAAGCCTCCGCTCTTCTCACCAGAAATGAATGCTAATGAACCTTATAAGGTTTGGAGGAAAAGAGAAGAGAGGGAACACAGGGCAGAACCATCCTGCCCAATCTGCTCCCCGCCCCGGTCCCCTCCTGTGAGCAGTAGCCCTGGTGTAAGCAGCAAGCTAGGGAGGAGTCCCTTGGGGCTGAGCCCTCGGAGCCGTGTTTTTACACTAAAAGACCTTGTTTCTTGTCTCGTCCTGGTCATAACCCTGCTTAATAGAGACATTAAGATGAATGATTGAAGTTGCCTCTTACGGCAGCCGGAAGGAGGGGCAGCCTGGGTGACCCTGGGCAGAGGGGACACACTGGGGTGAGGTTAAGGTGGGGGTGGGGGAAAACATCACCCTCCCCCACTGAGTCTCAGCCCTGGAAGATTGCTCCCTACCCATTCCCTGACTGTTGCCTCTTCCAGCAGGTTCCTCTATTGAGCGTCTCCAGCTTCGTGTTGCCTCCCAGGTGTCAGGGAAGGGACAAATCAAGTAAGATATATAGAGGTTGCATAAGGGATGACAGTACATTTGGCTTAAGTATGGTTTCCAAGGGTTTTGGTATTCACAGATTTTCCTATTCATAAAACCAATGTATAGCCAAGAGTGGTGGTGCACGCCTTTAATCCCAGCACTCAGGAGGCAGAGCCAGGCAGATCTCGGTAAATTGGAGGCCAACCTTGTCTACATAGCAAGTTTCAGGCCATTCGGGATTATAGAGTGAGACTCTGTCACAAACAAACAGACAAACAACAACAGATAATAATAATAATCAAGTGTTCAGATGTCCCAAAGAGTGTTTAATACTGTCAGCAAGTAGGGTTTGGTAGAACATATGGTCTCAGCCAATCTCAAGAAATAACTAAGTTAAATCAAATTAAAATAAGACAAAAGTAATGTATGCATGGTCATATTCAGTCCTCAAAACAGGCCCAAGACAAGCTGGGCGTGGTGGCACATGTCCATAATCCCAGCACTCAGGGAGGCAGAGGCAGGTAGATCTCTGTGAGTTCAAGGCCAGGCTGGTCTACAAAGTGAGTCCAAGGCAGCCAAGACTACACAGAGAAACCCTGTCTCAAAAAATGGAAACCGAACCAAACCAGAACAAAATTAGGCCCAAGACAATGGCCAAGTTCCAGATGAGAAAACTGAAGGTCAGAGAAGTGAAGCCACTTGCCCAAGGTGACCCCACTAGTAAGTCATGGAGGTGGGCTCTGAACCTAGGTGGTGTGATTTCAGAACCTGTGCTCATGATGCTGTCACAGCTCACTGCCTAGCCTGGCGTTGGGAGGAGGGTAGGGGAAGACTGAGGCTTTGTGTCAGGGATTGATTTAGAGGTTAGAGACAACAGTTAGGGATAAGCAGGCTCATCTCTAGATAGGACTGCAGAGGCCTTTGAGCCCCAGGGAGCCTGGCTGAGACAGGCCTCATTTAGCATGTTTATGACAGGCCTGGCAGAGGGCAGCCCAGGAGAAGCTGCACCTTGTGAGATGACACCGAACATTCTTAGGCAGGGGCCCTCACCTGGCACTTTCCTGGAGGTCAGAATTTAATAAATGGCTTATAAGATCGAGATGCTGAATAAAACCGAAGCGCCACAGCAGCCTCCAACCAGACTAATACAGACAGGAAAAGGTGCCATGCCTGCTGCCGTGAGCGGACACAGGCAGGAAAAATGGACCAGAAACACAGCACCATGCAAAGCATGTGTGAGGAGGCTGTGTGAGTGAGGCCCGCCCTGTGCACACACATGCCTTCAGTCTCTCCCTGTGCTCCTCACCACGGAGTGGGGAGCACAGGGAAGCTCCCTCATACCACTTTGCCTCCCTCCAGGTCTCTAGTGTAGCGGCTCTCAGCCTGTGGGTCGCAACCCCTTGGGGTGTCAAACTGACCCACAGGGGTTGCATAACTGATATCCTGCACATCAAATATTTACATCACGATTCATAACAGTAGCAAAATTACAGTTATGAAGTAGCAACAAAATATATATATATATATATATATATATATATATATATATATATATATATATATATATATATATGGTTGGGGCTCACCATATCTTGAGGAATTGTATTAAAGGGTCCTAGCATTAGGCAGGGTGAGAGCCGCTGCCTGCTCCTCCAGGTGTGGGCTGAGGAGCACCAGCATCAACTTGAGACTGATCCAAAATTTGCATCTAAAGAAGGCAGTTGGAGTGAATGACCAACCAACCTCATTATCACCTGGCTTTTGGCCCTCCAGGGCAATCACCCTTAAGAGCAAACCCAAAAACTTTAAGAGCAGTTTATGTCCCAGATCCAGGGAGGCTGACTGTAGGAGTCAGGAGCTAAAGACCAGCTTGGCTCATATTGTAAAGCTCTAACTCAAGGTTTAAAAACTTACAAAGAAGCCAGACGTGGTGGTGCACGCCTTTAATCCCAGAACTTGGGAGGCAGAGGCAGGCGGATCGCTGTGAGTTTGAGGCCAGCCTGGTTTACAAGGTGAGTCCAGGACAGCCATGGCTACACAGAGAAACCCTGTCTCAAAAAACCAAAACCAACCAATCAACCAACCAGCCAACCAAACAAAAAACTAAAAAAACCCAAACTTACAAAGAAGGCTTTATAAGACTCTACGGTGTCTAACTCTTGCCTACGGAGTTCGAGTCCTCTGTCACCACTTGCTCTGCCACATTCTACTCCACATTGGCCATATTTTTGTCTAATGCCTTTGCTTATGCTGTTTTATTTGTTAGTTTTTTGGCCTCACTCTGTAGTCCAAGCTGGCCAGAACTCACTATGTTTGGAGCTTAAGCTGGCCTCACACATACTGGGCTTAGCAGTGTGTACCACCAAGCCTGGCTTTATTATTATTATTATTTTTGTTGTTGTTGTTTGAGACAGGTAGCCTTGGCTGTCCTGGACTCGCTTTGTAGGCCAGGCTGGCCTAGAACTCACAGCAACCCGCCTGCCTCTGCCTCCTGAGTGCTGGGATTAAAGGCATGCGCCACCACTGCCGGGCTCCAAGCCTGGCTTTTAAGTCATGATGTTTTGCAGCCCTGGGCATTGAAGCTGGGGCGTCGACTGTGTGGATCAAATGCTCTGGCTTGCTGTTCCAGATTAACTGACTGGCATCACCAGACCTTTAAATTTTTCAGTTTGAGTTAGGGTCCCATTAAGTTGTAGAGACTGTCCTTGGACTTGCTGTGTTGCCCAGGCTGGCCTTGAACTTGTGATCCTTCTGCCTCAGCCTCCCAAGTGCTGGGATTCCAGGTATGCTCGGCTACACTTGTAGCTTGCGTTCTTTTCTTTGCTTAGAAGGCCTCAGCCTCTTCCCTCTTATCTTCCCTCTCATTGCTCTGGGAAGTTTCTACTCAACTCTTAGGACTGGCTTAGACTCTATCTTCCCTGAAAAGCCTCTCCAGGCTGCATTAGGGGCCTCGTCTGTGAACCCTCGCTGTGACAGTGACTTATGTTTCCCTCGCTACAGTTGAGCTTTGTGGAGGCAGGAGCTGTGTCTACTGCGCATGTCCTTGTCCTGCTTTCAAAGAGCCTCACACAAAGTAGATTTTTAAAAAAATATTGTTGGAGCTTGAAAAATTGCTGGAGTCCCTAGAGGAAGCGCCTTAGGGTGTCCTCCTAAAGTCCTTCCTGTGATCTCACTGCTGCTGAGAAAGCTCCTGGCCTGTGGAGTGGTGGGCGCTGCAGAGTGGGACTGGCAGGCTCCCTGGATGGGAAAAGCACCCCTAGCGGAGGGACCACTGCCGCCGAAGGCTTGGAGGCCCAGCACGCAAAGTGCCTTCATAAACAAACAATAGCTAGTCCTTCAGCTAGAGGAGACATCAAAAGAAATAATGAGGAACCAGCATGGTCGCATGGGACTATAATCCCCTACTCAAAATGCTGAGGCAGGAGCATCACAAGCTCAGTGCCTCTCTAGTTATAGACAGACAGACAGAGTTCAAGGCTAGTTTAGGTAGCTTAGTCAGGCCCTGTCTCAAAATGCAGAAAAAGTAACAAGAGGGCCACAGTTCAGTGGCCCAGTGCCCGGCTGGCATGAGCGACAGCCAGGATTTAATTCCTAGCACTGAAGGGAGACCCGAAAAGAAAGCAGGCTGGAAGCTCAGGTAAATCCGACTATAGAGGACTGAACAGGAGGAGCTTTGAAATCACAGAGGGCCCAGGGCGAGGATGACGCCCCACTAGTCTGGGAGGGCAGGGGTGGGGGTGGGGGGTGGGTAGCAGCAGGAGGATGTATTCACTGCCCTCCGAAGGGCTGCATGATGCAGCGAGGGGCTCAGTGAGCTTGGAGTTCATACTTGCCGAGCTGTATCCAGCGGGGAGGGCTGGGCAACGTCTCCCGGCCCAAATGTCTATTTGAATCTATTTACATGGGGTCTATAATTTGCTCTGTCTCTTGAGGCTTGCCTTGTGAAGATCAAATGTGACAATGTGGAGCACACCTGTAACTGGATCAGATGTATTCCATCATGGCTGCCATAGGGTGGGTGACAGCCCGAGGGACACTGTGTTACCGAAGGGCCAGCGCAGCTTGAAAGACAGAAAGAAGACAGACAACAGAGGAGCTGGGCAGAGTGAGCTGGTTCTGGAATGGGGCGTGTGGGTGGAAGGAGGATCATGCCTCGGGTTCAGTAGATGACTCTTGAGTAAAGTCATCCTATTCTGGCTAGGCTGTGGGTAGCAGACGTGCACACTGAGAAGAAAAAGCACTGAAATAGGTAGAAGAAGCTCCAACAACATTGCTGTGGGTATCGTGTCGCCCTGGCTGGGTGGAAAGTGGAGGGAGCCGTTCTTCCACTCTCCAGGATAGTGCCATGGCCTCGTGGCCGCACAGAGACTGAGCACACCAAGCACAAGAGTTCAAGGCTAGGTGACAGACATCAGTGGCACCCTAGGTGATAGATGTCAATGTCACCCTTGGTGACAGATATCAGTGTCACCCTAGGTGACAGATATCGGTGGCACCCCGGGGGATAGGTATCAGTGGCACTCCAGGTGACAGATATCATTGGTATCAGTAACTCTGGCTGATGGGCACAATGGAGGTTTTGAGGTGGGAGGACCTCGTCAGGGATTGGTATTTCTCCAGGAAGCTGGAAGCCCAGAATTAACCTAACCCACTGCACAGCCAGGTAGCATGGATGGCAGGCCTGGGAACATCTTCACTGAAGGCAAACTACGAGGCAGGCCAAGGAACTGGGCAGAGGCACTAGGAGGCAGCCAGCCATTCATGAATGAGTTTGAAAAGACAAGGGAGGGTGGCTTGGAGGAGGGGGGACGTTAGGGCCACACTAAAGAGGTCAGAGTGAACAGCAGTGTGTGATCAGTGATCAGTGCCCCAGTAGGCAGCTGAAGAGAGTTGAACTTGAAGCTGAGACAGAATGAAGGAAAAGCAGAAGTGTAGGTGGCTGATGACCAAGGTCAAGGCAAAGCAGACGATGGCTGTTTCAGTCACTGAGTCCCTAGTCTGTGCTGGTTGGCGCTGTGAGAGGTGCTTCTTCACTCTATTGGAGATGCAGGCATTGTATCCAGCTTATGGCTGAGGAAGCAGGCTCAAAGAGCCTGTCCTTACCTAGACATCAACTGTATACTCACAGACTACCACACAGTCGGTCTCCTTGAGGGTCACAGAATATGCAGGAGCAAGTCACCCAGGCAAGTCATTTATTTCAGAGAGACACTTAGACAAGAGGACATAGGAACACAAGGTACCATGAACCCATAAAGAGGTTCTCCAAGGCCCAGAACTGATAAGCACTGGAGCCAGGATTCAAGCCTGCAGAGATGTAGTGCCCAGGATCCTCAGTCACAGTCATGGTTCTGAGGAAGGGCAGTGGCCCTGGCTGCTGCCAGATGCTGTTTAAGGATGAGGGAAGAGCTGGTTGTGGTGGCGCACGCCTGTAATCTCAGCACTTGGGGAGGGAGAGGCAGGTGGATTGCTGTGAGTTCGAGGACAGCCTGGTCTACAAAGTGAGTCCAGGACTGTCAAGGCTACACAGAGAAACCCTGTCACAACAAAACAAAACAAGAAAGGGAAGGAAGGAAGGAGGGAAGGAGGGAAGGAAGGAAGGAAGGAACACTGGGAATTGCAATGTGGTATGGAACTTAGTGTCACAAACCGAGAAGGGGCCATGAAGACCCAGCTCTGGAACAGAACTGATTCCATAGCCTAGTGGTTTGAGCTATGGTGTAAGTCAGTGGAGGTAGGAAAAGTCAAGTTGCTCCTTAGAGATGGATCGAGAATCAAAAATCAAACTGGGATGGAGAGGAGAGGTCATGTTGAACGGGCAGTGCGTAAGTTAGAATGAAATCACGTGATCGTTGTGCTGACATCAGAACCTGCCCACTTCCCTTCTGAGAATCTATCACCCTGTGTGTGCGTGTCAGCGGTTATGTGTGGCTGTGCAGACACGTTCATGTGAAGGTCAACGCTGGTGTCTTCCTCAATTGCATCTCCACTGTATTTTTAGAGACTGGATCTCTCATAGAACCTGGAGCTCATCAACTTGACTGGATTAGCTGACCAGCGAGCCCCAGCAACCCTCCTGCCTCTGCCTCCTCGGCTCTAGGCTTACAGTGTACCACCAAACCCGGCTTCTTGAGTGGGTGCTGGCAATTGGCGCATGGGTCCTCACGCTTACACACTGAGCATTTTATTGGCTGAACCGTTTCTCCAGCTCCTTCGTTTCCTTTTTGTTTCTGTTTAGTCCGGTAGATGTTGGCAGGGCAGGAGTCCTTTCCGAAAGTGTCTCGTTTGCTTTTGAACTTTGCTCTTTCCCTTCCACCACCCCCCTAGAGTACTAGATCTGGAGGGTGTTTGGGTCCCCTGCTTCTGACTATTGGCAAAGGATAGGCGGGGCAGGACTGTGAGGCATGACGTCTGTGAGCCGCATCTGTGGAGTATGGCATCATGACTTTCCCCAGTCAGTGGGGAAGGGGAGGGATAAGAGAGGAGTCCCGAGGAGGAGGCTGAGGCAGAGGGAACACGGAGAGTGGGGCAGTTCAGGGAAGAGCGTCTCCCCGGGCAGGTGGCTGGTTCCATTTGGGTTCCCATTTAAAAGGGGGAGGCTTCGACAGCCAAGAAGAAAAAGGCTAATAAGAAAAATATTAAACTGCCGTGTGTGCGCCCCCAGGGACATCCTGTTGCCATGACTGACCTCCTGGAGAGCGCCATTCGTCCCCAAGCATGGCAGCTTTATAGGCACTTGTAGGCCGGCAAAGAACACCAATTTGCTGCTACAGTTTGTTTTGATAACTGAAACTTTCAATAAATCTATATTAAAATCAAAGAGAAAATTAACTGGGCCCTGGTGAGGGGCACAGAGATAAGGGAGCGCATTACCACCCTGGCCTGCACCAGCCCCACATCCATCTCTCAGTTCATACTCAGGTCACCAGGGAGATGAATGGCACAGGCTCATGGGGAGCAAGCCTGGGGCGAGCAGGAAGAAGAGGGAACAGCCAGGTTCAGGCCCCAGTGACGATCCTGTAGAAGATGGGGAGTGGTGAGGAAGAGGTAGGGGTGCTGCAGTCAGAGGGGGGAAAGGAGTTGGGAAAGTGGTGGCAGAGCAGGAGAAGTAACAACAGCCACCATTTACTGGACACTTTGGCCCATGCTCTGGGCGTCTTGGATTTAATTCTGACAACAGTCATTGGTGCTAGCTCCACTCTGGAGAGGAAACTACGGAAACCTGGAGAGGTATTTGATTTGTATAAGGTCATAGCCACAGCCCGGGCTCAAACTCTGGCTCTCTGGAACCCACAGTCCTTATAAGTGTACCATGCTGTCCTGTGCAGATTATAGGGACTGGATGGTGGTGGTTTTTCCAGCCTCTGGCCTGGGTTCTCCTAGCTATGCGAAGCTGGGGGCGGGGGGGGGGGTGTCCAGCATTCTCTGCCCTTTTAATGATTGGTTAAAGTCTATTGTGTGACTTTTCCTGGAGAGTCTATTTCGGTTCATCCTATACACAGAGGGGAATGACACATCAAGGAAACAACTCCAAGTCCTGCTTGATGCACCTGTGAGCTTATTGGGGTTATACACAAGAGCATGAACGAGAGGCTAACTTGGAGTAATATGGACGCTTTGGGCAGCTGCCTCACCAAATACCCCACCCCAACTTGGGTAACAACCATATCACTTCTAGTACCCCTTGGGCAACTTATGGGCTGCCACACAGCCAGACTGGCCTCTTTTCAGCAATTGCTAACTGCTCACACAGCCCTGGGAAGCCTCCTCAACCCTCCGAGTAGGAATACTAAGGAACAAAGTCTTGGGAGTGCATTGGCCAGGTGATCCCAGCAGCTCTGACTCAAGAAGTCACCCATCACAGCCAGCCTGGAGGCAACAGCCACACAAGGCCCCAGCTTTGACAGTAGTCACTTTGTTGTTTTTTCCCCTTGGTGGCTGCCTGGTCCTGTCTTGGGATCTTGTTTTCTTTTCTTTTCTTTCTTTCTTTCTTTTTTCTTTTTCTTTTTTAGCTTATACAAAGCCATTTATTAACAGAAAATAACTTGAGAAGTCCTGTTCACAGACGCCGACCACAACGACCTCCCTTCCTTCGAGTGCTGTCAGAGGGGATGGGAGTGACATCCTCAACCCACCCAATCTTCATCCCTGAGCGAGCAAGAGCTCTGAGGGCTGACTGGGCTCCAGGTCCAGGAGTCTTGGTCCTGTGGCCTGGAGTTTGATGTGTAGGGCAGTGATGCCCAGCTCCTTGCACCTCTGGGCCACATCCTGGGCAGCCAACACGGCTGCATATGGAGAGGACTCATCTCTGTCAGCCCTTACCTTCATTCCACTAGTCGCTTGGCAGATGGTTTCCTTGCCAGAAAGATCGGTAACATGGACAAAGGTATCGTTGAAGGATGCAAAGATGTGACAGACACCAAATATGTTCTCTCCTTCAGCCATTTGGGGTCCAAGGCTGATGACTTGTTCTTCCTTCTTTTCCTTCCCCTTGCGAGGTGCCATTTCTGAACGTCACCGCCAGACTCCCACACCCGGAAACAGGATCTTGTTTTCACTGGTCACTTTAGTCCGTTAACTCAGAAGCCAGGAGACTGTGCAGGAGGTGCATGACTCAGTTCCTCTGCCACCCCATCTAAACCTCAACCCAGGGATTGGGCCACTTGTTATTAGATAATCCACATGCCACTTTTGTCACCTCATCTGTCTGCTTTACCCTCCTTCGGGAGTGAGACTTAGGGTTTGACTGTGTCCACTGTGTTGCGGTTGCAGTGAACCCAGGGATTATGTAAACAGAGGCTTTAAAACAGATATTCATCTCTGAGCAGCTGCTTTCTGTGGCGTGAGATCTTTCTTTTTCCTTCCTTCTTTCTGTCCTCCCTTCCTTCCTTCTTCCTTGCTTCCTTCAACAGGGTTTCTCTGTATAGCCTTGGCTGTCCTGCACCTTGCTCTGTAGACCAGGCTGGCCTCGAACTCAGAGATCTGCCTGCCTCTGCCTCCCAGGTGTTAGGATTTAAGGCGTGTGTGCCACCACACCCAGCCTTTTCTCTCTGTTTCTAATGTGATCACTCTATGTAGCCCATCTGGGATCGAATCTGCCAAGAGAAACTTTTATTTGCTACCCTGGCCAACTTGGTTTGTATTTTCATCCTCTCCTTTCCTGCCTCACTTGTTTCTCCTTTACTCTTTCTTCCCTGGACTTAGATGTCCCAGTTAAGTTTAAGCATATAAGCTTACTCACAGGATCTGCTCTATTTTCTGGGGCCCAGCTGCTGCCGCCACTGCTGCTGCCTCCTTCTCCTCCTCTCCCTCCTCCTCTTCTTCTTTTTAATATTTTATTTATTTATTGTGTACGAGTGCTCTATCTGCATGCACACCTGCACACCAGAAAGAGCATCAGATTCCAGTATAGGTGGTTGTGACTCACCACATGGTTGCCGGGAATTGAACTCAGGACCTCTGGAAGAGCAGCCAGTGCTCTCAACCACTGAGCCATCTCTCCAGCCCCTCTTCTTCTTTTAAATGCACATGGGTGTTTTGCCTGTCTGCATGTCTGCACACCATTTGTATGCAGTGTCTGAGGAGGCCTGAAGGGAGCAGTTTTCCTGGAACCAAAGCTATAGATTGCTGTGAGCTGCCATATGGGTGCTGGGAATCAAACCTGAGTCCTCTAAAATAACAACCAATACTCTTATCTACCAAGCCATTTCTTCAGCCCTAGGGCCCAGATTCTTTTTTTTTTTTTTTTTTTCTTTTTCTTTTTTGTTTTTTGAGACAGGGTTTCTCTGTGTAGCCTTGGCTATCCTGAACTCATTTTGTAGACCAGGCTGGCTTCGAACTCACAGGGATCTGTCTGCCTCTGCCTCCCGAGTGCTGGGATTAAAGGCGTGCGCCACCGCACCCGGCAGCACCCAGATTCTTAAACTGTGAGTTATGAACCCAAATGGGGGTAATATAACAGATTGCTGGGTGTGGGGGGTACACACTCAAAATGGCAAGACCAAAGCATTACTGAATGTAAAATGTCCAGAAAATTAATTCCAAACCAAGTCTGTAAAGAGTCTGAGGTGTTTCTGGACGTGCTCACCCATGTTGTGTCATAGGACTTCACTACAGCCTTGGCCTTAAACACACAATGTACAGTGTTACACTGTGCTTGCACTCACACCATGAAACACCAACGAATGGTGTGCAAAACAGCCCAGCTCAGATTCAAGACTGTCAAATGTTATGAACTGCAGTGTTCTTACTGTACATGCAGAGCACGCTGCTCTTAGAGAGACATAATGCTTTAATTATGGGAAAACATCTGCTGGGCAGTGGTGGTGCACGCCTTTAATCCCAGCACTCGGGAGGCAGAGGCAGGAGGACCTCAGTGAGTTCCAGGCTAGCCTGGTCTACATAGTGAGTTTCAGGACAGAAGGGCAACACAGAGAAACCCTGTCTCAAAAAACAAAAAACAAAAAACTTTTACTATTTTCCTACCATCATTCTCTACCCTATAAGTTCTGTCTTTGGATTAGGCGTGGCTGACTTGAGTTTTATATGTATATTTTAAAATCACTAAATGAATTTTCAGTGATCTCTGAAATGGTGCGAGATACATGTCCTGCTTGGTGTTTCTGTTGACTTGACACAAGCTAGCATCATTCTCAACTGAGGAACTGCCATTGAGAAGATACCTCCGGCAGATGGCCTGTGGGAAAATCTTTGGGCACTTCCTTGATTATGATTGACATGGGAGGGCCCAGCCCAGTGTTAGCAGTGCTACCCAGGTCAGGTCCTAGATTAATGAGAAAGTGGCTGAGTAAGCCATGGGAAACAGGTCAGTAAGCAGTGCTCCTCCATGGCCCCCACGGCCCCACGGCCCCCACGGTCTCACGGCCCCACGGCCCCCACGGTCCCACGGCCCCACGGCCCCCATGGTCCCACGGCCCCACGGCCCCCACGGCCCCCACAGCCCCACAGCCCCATGGCCCCCACGGCCCCACGGCCCCCACAGCCCCACGGCCCCCACGGCCCCACGGCCCCCACAGCCCCACGGCCCCTTGGCCCCATGGCCCCTGCTTCCAGGTTTCTGCACTGAGTTCCCTTTAGGATGGACTGTGATTGGGACATGTAAACCAAATAAACTCTTTCCTCCCCAAGTTCCTTTCGGTGATGGTGTTTATCACAGCGATAGAGAACTAGCTAGAACAACATCTCTCTGCCATTTTGTGCTACGTATTTATGCAAAAAGGATTTCACGGTATTGACAATTATAAAATCAGCATGTTGATCAACCGAAAACTACTGAAGATGCTCTGTTTTGTAACTATCAATTCTTCAGCTAATATTTAATTCTTTGCGTAACAAGTTGCGTTTTTGTTTTGTTTGTCTTTGTTTTTTGAGTTTTTTGTTTGTTTGTTTGTTTGTTTGTTTGTTTGTTTCTTGAGACAGGGACTCTATAAAGAGTCCTGGCTATCCTGGAACTCACTATGTAGACTAGGCCTAGAATTCACAGAGATCTGCCTGCCTCTGCTTCTCAAGTGCTGGGATTAAAGATGTGTGCCACCGCGCCCAGCCTAGAAAGTAGTTTTTGTTCTTAACAAATGGCAAAATTATATGTATACCTAAAACTTATTTTAAAAATAAATTTTGTATGGTTTTATTATCAACAAATGTTGATTTGTACATTTATTTTTATTTTAGTTTTTCAGCATTAGAGGTTGAATTTCAGGCCTCACACAACCTAGGCAAGTGATTTATCATTGAGCCCTCTTATTACTTTTTTATTTTGAGACAAAGTCCAGGCTGGCCTTGAACTAGCTCTGTAGCCTAGACAAGCCTTGTACTTTCAATTCTCCTGACTTCCACAGAACTGGAATTCCAAGTTTGCACCACCAGGCATGGCTGTATACCTAGATACCCAAGGTGATATAAAAATTTCTCCAGTGGAAAGGGGTCATGAGTGGAAAAGGGTTAAGAAGTCCTGCTCTAGAGCCGTACCAAAGAACCAAGGCTTGAGAGAGCCAACGGCTGGCCTGAGCAGCTTTGCAAAACACTAACTATATATGGAGTTCTTACTGTGCTCTGTTATTTAAATATGTTTTTATGGTCGTTGTTCAAAGAGCTCATAGCTGTCTGGGAAGCTGTACATTTGAGTCCTGGAGGACCACAAAGCAAAGAGTGCACTCTGGGTGGAAATCGAAGGACACATGGAAGCCTTTACTGAGGGCGGTGTTTCTGCTGGATCTTAAAACAATCTCTCTCTCCCTCCTCCCATTTCTCTACCTTCATATGTCTCATTTCTCTTTTTGATTTTTTTTTTAAATTTTGAGACTTAGTTTTCCTTCTTACATTTTTGTCTGCTAAACTGGTGAGTGCCTTTTTTTTTTTTTTTTTTTTTTTAAAAGATGGGGTCTCACTATGTAGCTTTGACTAGCCTGGAACTTTCTATTTAGCCTGGGCTGGCCTCAAGCTCACAGAGATCAGGCTGCCTCTGCCTCCTAAGTGCTAAGAGTAAAGGTGTGGGCCACCACATCTGAAGAGGCTCTAACCTTTCTTTTGATATAGTGTCTCAGTCTGTTCCCTAGGTGGCTTGGAACTTACCATGGAGTCCAGGCTGGCCTTGAATTCAAGATTCCTCTGCCTCAGTCTCTTATGTGCTGAGATTAATGCTTGAACTACCACCACACCTGGCCTTGTTTATGTCATTCTTCTTGAAAAAAAATTTTTTAATTTACTTACATCTGTGTGTGTGTGTGTGTATGTGTGTGTGTGTGTGTGTGTGTGAGTGATGCATGTGGGTGTGCCTGTGGAAGTCGGAAGACACCTTATGAACTCTGCTCTCCTACAGTCATGTGGATCTTGATGGATTGAACTCAGGTTGTCAGGTTTGGTGGTGACAAGTGCCACAAGATACCCAGAAACCCACTGAACTCTCTCCTTGCTTTATTCTTATAGCCAAGGAAAGTTTTCTTTGTTTTGGGCACAGGCCAGAGACAGGCAAGGCCACAGGAAAGGCCTGTGGGGCATTTTCTTGATTGGCATAGGAGTGCCTAACTCACTGTGAGTGGTACCACCTGTGGACTAGTGGGCCTGGGTGCTATTAAAAAGCAGGCTGGAAAAAAAAAAAAAAAAAGCAGGCTGAGAGCCAGGCATGGTGGCACATGCCTTTAATCCTAGTACTTGGGAGGCAGAGGCAGGTGGATTGCTATGAGTTCGAGGCCAGCCTGGTCTACAAAGAGAGTTCAGGGTAGTCAAGGCTTTGCAGAGAAACCCTATCTTGAAAAATCAAAACAAAGCAAAACAAAATAAAAAGCAGGCTGAGCAAGCTTTAAAAGAGCAAGCCAGTAGCCTCTGCCTCAGTTCCTGTTTCCAGGTTCCTTCCTTGAGTTTCTGCCTTGACTTCCTTCAGTGGTGGGCTGTGATATGTAAGCATAAGCAAAATAAACTCTTTCGACCCCAAGTTGCTTTCTGGTCATGGTGTTTTTGTCACAGCAATTGAAATGCAAAAGAAGACACCATCTTATGGCCTCTCATTTGTTGTACTTAATTTTTATATTAATTTTTCATTGTCCATCTTTCCCCATTTCCTCTCCAATAGAAAAGCTCCTTGGGGATACAGGTTTTGTATGTGTTACCATTTAATCATCAGCAACAGACAATGCCCAGTACTGAATTATAGGTACGTGTTGCCTAATGGGCCAACCCTAGGAGAATGTTTATGTAACAGCAGGAGGAAGAAGGCCCAGTCTCAGCTCCAAGAATTGGGGTAGCCACTTTTCCTGACTTTGGGGTGAGTGGTATCGGTCTCTGCTGCTGTTTATTCCTTCATTTGTCACTAACATTTTATTGCAAAGCTGCTCCATGCCAGACACAGCACTGTGGGTATAGCCAGGGCAGCATGAACAATATGGAAGTAATACCTATCTTAAACGGGTTTAAATTCCCGGGAGAGAGATGGCAAGGAGTCAAGACAATTGTAAAGCGCTATCTACGATCAGTTCTGTAGGTTCACAGTGGAACCACCTAACCCATTATGTGAATGAGATTAAAGAAGACATTCTGTGATATCGGGATTACAGGCATTTCCAGTGCAGGCAGGAACCATTATGTTAAGATTTCAGAGGTGGCAGGGTCCAGAACTGTCATCAGCTGTCTTAAGCGAAAAGAGCAGGTGGCAGACAGAGGAGCTTGGTAACTGACCATGGCTCCTGAGACGGAGCTGACTGACTTGAGAGGCTGTCAAAATCATCAATGGCTTAAGACTGAGGCTTCTCGTTTCATAACGTGGTATCCATGACTTCTCAGAGAAGCATGGCTAAGATGGAGGCACTCATCCACCGCTTTAGGTGTGGGTTCTCCCCAGCTGTCTGGAGAGACCTTGGAAGGCCCCCTTACAGCTGTGACAGAATCCTTTTTAACCCTGACATTTCCTCTAAGGGCCTCAACAAGCCATTAGCTTCTTCCTTAGAGAGGCCTTTCAGAAATCTAAGCATTTTCTTCTTAGCCAAATTCGCCTCCCTTTTTTCCAGATCTCCTTCAGGCCCGCGTCAGAAAGCAAATGATTATTTGAATGAATCACAGGTGTCCCCTAGAGAGAACGTCTCCTAAGCCCATACTCACCGGGTGCCTACAGTGAAGGTGGGAAAAAGAGCACCTGAGTCATTGTAGGCCTGGCGAAGCTTTCGATTTATTTTATTATTATTATTATTATCATTTATTTATTTTTAAGAAAATCCCTTTCACTGTTTAGAAGTGACCCTCCCCTTCTCTTCTGAATACGTGTCTCCTCCAAACTACAAGTCCCACAAGGCCCAGCGCCAATGGTCACCATCTTGACACACCTTAGCGCGCATGTCGGCGGGAGAGAGAGCATTTGGGGAGAAGAAGCCCCGCCTCATTTCAGCTCATTGGCCAAAGGGGGCTGCAGCGGGCTCGGCGGTTGGCTACTGCTCCCGCCCGTCCACCGCGTCGGTCGGGGTCAGAGTGCGCGGAGGTGAGTCGGTGTGTTGTGGACTCGTGGTGCTGGCTGCCGCTGTTGAGGCGGCCTGGAACGGGCTGTGGGCAGCGGGCGGAGCTGGCCCTGCTTTTGCCTGGCCAGCGCCGCAGGCGGCGCGGGCTGTGCCCGCTGCCGTCCACTGCCCTGAGAGCCTGCTGAGGCCGAGGGAGACGTCGGGGCCTGCACCTGGAGAGAGCCTGCCGCGCTGGCCCGGAGGAGGGGGCGTTGCCATGGCGACAGCCTCTCCGGCAGCTGACGGGGGGCGGGGGCGGCCCTGGGAAGGAGGGCTGGTCTCCTGGCCCCCTGCCCCTCCCCTTACTCTTCCCTGGACCTGGATGGGCCCGAGCTGGGGGCAACACCCTGGGGTGGGTGAGATTGAGAGGGCCCCCCAGCTTGGGCCCTGGTTAATGCATGCAGGGTGTGGGTCGTGGCGCGCACACTTTAGGCAGGCTGGGATACTGGTCTGTGTGTTCACCCTGGATGCATGTTCTAACTCTGGGTTGGGGGGGTTCTGGGGGGCAGTGGGGGAGCTGTGCTTTGCAAGACAAGATTTGGGTGAGTTGATGAAAGGGCCTGATTTGAGATTGCTGGAGAAGAGAAGAGGGCTTTGACCAGAGGAAATAGAAAGAGTTTAAGGAATTAGATATATAGATGACTCCCTCCACATTCCAGCGCGCGCGCACGCGCACACACACACACACACACACACACACACTAGCACTTTACCTTCTTGTAAGTCACAAGCTGTGGGTAATAATGATGGCAGACAGAGTGGAGAAAGGGTCTTAGCCTTAGCTTGTTGTATGCCTTTATTGTAAGTGGCCCAGCAACAGGTGTTTTCTTAAACCAAAGAAAGCATGACTTAGGTTTAATTCTTACAAAATGTCACCTGCTTGCTGTTGACCCAGAAGATGTTGGGTATGGGGTCCCTCTTTTCTACGGCATGCATTTGCTAGTGCTTTTCATCAGTTTCCCAGTGTAAGGGCAGCAAAAACATGAATCCCATTGGCTAAAGACTATAATCTATTTAACGATAGTAGGTTGTGATTGGCTGAATGATTTTTGACTGTACAGTTTGTACCAGAAACTGGCTTCATCAAATTCAGCTTTATTGCGACTCTATCATACACAGCATACCTTGTTTTAGTGGGCTCATTCTTGGGTCTTAAGTATATTATACTTGAATCCCCTACCACTTAAAAGCCAATTTATAAACAGTGAGTCGGAGTGTGACTCCACTAATGTGCGCGCCTGTGATCTTGGTTAGAAACCTACTTGGCTGCCTGTCGGCAGGTGCTGAGTGGGGGAAGGGAGCTGCCGGGAAATGATTGATAAGGTTTCCTTTATGGATTCTGTGGTGCTTCACTGGAGCTCAGAGCACTTTGGCAACTTAAGCACTCCAAATTGAAAGCTCATTAACAATTCCTGCCCAAAGATCCTGTAAATAATCAGCTAGGTCATAGAGCTTGCCTGAGAGCGCTCCCTTCAGCTTGAAATTTTCAAATAAAAGTGTTTTATTCCATCTTATTTTGAAAAGTTTACTTCGTGGTGGGATACATTGGGAAGTGGCCTGTTCCCAGAGGGATCAGGATAGAATAAAGTTTTAAATGAGTGGAAAGGCAGACAGGATTATGTTGGTTCTAATTGTAGATGTTTGTGCACAAGGCTTCACTAGCTTACAAGATCATGTCTGTGATTTCTGGTCCTTTAGACTATCTGAATTAGGTGATAAATATGATAGATAGTTCCTTGATGCTTTTTAAGATTATTTTATTTATTTTTAAGAATTTTTAGTTTTAGATGGTCTTGGTGTGTGGCCCTGGCTGGCCTCTTCTGCACATGCTGCCCTTGCCTAGCTGCCTTGATGCGTTGACTTGAGGTTTGGCCAGCTTGACTTTCTTAGAATTTGAGACAGACTTGGAAGTATTGTATTGTAAAAGTCTTTCCTGGTCTGTGTTTACATTCCAGTTACTGCCTGTAGGTTTGTGGCAGGGAACCTTTCTCTTCAGTCTTGGCTCAGCCCAGTTCCTAAGTTTTGAATATTGCAAGCCTTGTGGCCTTTTCTGATAGGATTCTGAAATTATCCAGTGAGCCACTGCCTCATGATCATCTTTCTTTCTTTTCTTTTCTTTCTTTCTTTTTTTCTTTTCTTTTCTTTTCCTTTTTCTTTTTGAGACAGGGTTTCTCAGTAGCCTTGGCTGTCCTAGACTTGATTTGTAAACCAGGCTGGCTCGAACCCACAGCAATCCACCTGCCTCCGCCTCCCAACTGCTGGGACTAAAGGCGTGCGCCACCACGCCTGGCATGATCATCTTTCTTAGATGATGTTCAGATATAAATATTTGTTATTTCTAGAAGATAAACTTCCTTAGGGAGAATGACATACTGGAGAACATGAAATCCATAATTCACACACGCATATATCAGTTAATAGCATCTGAAAGGTCTGTAGGCCATTGTCTTTCCACAGAGATAGCTATATTCCAGAGTTTAAATTTATGAGTTTAAGGGTAGCCCTTATTGGGGATTTAAACCTTTGAATTGAAACATGCCTGTTGCAGAGATGTGTATTTGTCCACAGCACTGGGGCTTTCCAGCTCTCACAGACCCTTCAGCAGCTCCAGCTGCCAGTCTTGGCATCTTCGAAGTGCGAAGAGGTGAGAATCCTGCTGAATGATCACACTTGGTGTCTGGCTGTTTGGGTTTGGTGGGTATGGGTTGGGGGCTTGATCACACTTGGTGTCTGGCTGTTTGGGTTTGGTGGGTATGGGTTGGGGGCTGGTACAGAATGCGTTTTCCCATAGCTTCTGGTAAGGTACCATGTGCTCAAACTTAGCGAAACCGAAATTGACCAAAAGCTCTAGCATCAGACTTGGAGGTGAGTGATAGAGACTCTTCCAGTTCTGTGATGACTTGCTTTTGTCCTCATCAGTGCTGGGGAATGAACGCAGGACTTTGCAACATGGTAGGCAAGCACACTGCCACAGAACAGTATTCCCTTTTGGTCGGTCTTTCTTTCTTTCTTTGACTTATATTTGATCTTAACTAAATTGACCAGACTGGCCTCTGACTTGCATTCCTCCTACACCCGGCTTTCCTCGTAACAGGGATTGTAAGCATGGGCTACCATGCCAAGCCATGATTTTGTTAATGGACACCTCACAAGTTAGTACCTTACCTTTAGGATAATTGAGTCGAGCTGGAAAAGTGCTCTAGTCTGAGAAATATTCCTCTTAATTCAACTGTAAGACCATCTCTCATGTGACTCTTGTGATACATTTGACCAAAACCTTTGGGATTTGGGCTTAATTTGAGTTGTGTGTCACCTTTGAGTGAATGGTTAGTCTCCACCGACTTCCACCTGGACTAACTACAAACGTGGACTTTTGCTGATTGACATTCGGGGATTTGGGAGTGGCTCGTTGAATCACTAAGGCCCAGACACTTTGCTAGTTGCTGGGATTATAGTGGAAAACAGCATTGCTCATGATATCCAGAGCTTTAAGATCCACAGGAGGGACCAACAGGAATGCAACAATTATGATTCACCCAGTAGTAATAGAGGTGTCCTTAACGTGAACTTGTAGACTCTGAGGTGGCTTCTCAGGGGTATCAACCCCCTTACCTAGAATTAAATAAGCATGAGGGACCAAGTATCGGCACCTTGTTGAGTTTGAGGAAGTTCAGTATGCTTAAATGGCAGATGGGAAAGGAAGCAGAAAAGGTTTTCTTTCTTTCTTTTTTTTTTTCCCCGAGACAGGGTTCTCTGTGTTAGCCTTGGCTATCCTGGACTCACTTTGTAGACCAGGCTGGCCTTGAACTTAGAACTATCTGCCTGCCTCTGCCTCCTGAGGGCTGGGATTACAGGCGTGTGCACCACCACGCCCGGCTCCTTGAAACAGGAAAGGTAAATAGAAACTCTGGCCACATGCGGGGTGGGAGTAGATGGGTGGAGAGTGAGCAGACTGAAGGCTAGCAAGCTTTTCTAGGAAGGACAAGAGTAGATACTTCGGCTTTGTGACTCCTTTACAACTGTACAGCCTGCAGTGAGCATCGAAGCAGCTGTGGATGGTGTGAAGGTGAACATGACTGTGTCCAAGTAAACATGTATTTGCAGGGGTTGGGGATTATCTCAGTGGTAGAGTGCTTGCCTAGGAAGCGCAAGGCCCTGGGTTCGGTCCTCAGCTCTGGAAAAAAAAAATGTATTTGTAAAAGCAGGTGGCCTCTGGAGTTGGCTCATGGACCATAGTTTGCCCGTTTCTCGAGCAGAACAGTAAGAAGACATTAAAAGATTGTAAGCAGTTCAGGGAGGCGGCATATCCTGTAACTGGGAGGCTAGGGCAGGCGAATCACTAATTCAGGGCCAGCCTGTGCTACATAGCAAAACAGAAAGGAAAAGGAAAAAAATGAAGATTATAATTAGGAGGTTTGTGTTGTAGAAAGCTTGTTTTGATATCAGTGTGGAAAGCAGATTAAGGAGCAAAAGATACGGGAAGAGAGAGTCAGGATGCAACAAATTAAAATGTGTTGGGAGCCGGGCATGGCAGCATACACCTTTAATCCCAGCACTCGGGAGGCAGGCGGATCGCTGTGAATTTGAGGCCAGCCTGGTCTACAAAACGACTCTAGGACAGCCAAGGCTAACACAGAGAGATCCTGTCTTGAAAAAAAAAATGTTTTGGCAACTGCTGACTGAAGTATGGACCAACTGGAGCCCTTGAAGGGCTCTGGCCCTTGTCCTAAGCTTTCTAGGCAGTGGTCCTCATTCTCTGTGTCCTACTTGTTCTCTTCTTTCGTTGCTTGTAGCAGACTGATAACCCACGGCTGATTTTAGAAAGTGGGCCAGGTCAGGTGTGATGGTGTGCCTCAGGCAGAGGGCCCAGTAAAGTTGTTTGCTGAGTGTGAAAAGTTTAGCACTCAGAATCCTGCACTGCCCTTTTCCTCTTCCTCTCCTATGAGCCCCAGGGTACTTATTGTGATAGAGGGAAGCCTAGAGATTTCTGACCCTGAGTGGTGTTTCTGTGACCTTGGACAAGTGACTGACTTCTCCGGGCTTCACTTTGCTGTCTAAAATGGAGATAGCGAGATTTAATAGCATTGTTTGAAGGCTTTAATCATGTAGATAAAGCTCTTAGCCGTGTGTTTTGTTGTAGTTGTTTAATTTTTAGACAGGTTCTCACTGTGGCTGGTCTGGAATTCTATGTCGACCAGTCTAGCCTCAAAACTCCTAGAGGTCTGCCTTTGCCTTCCAAGTGCCAGGATTAAAGATGGGTGCCACTACTAATATTCTGCACAAAAGCAGGAAGTAGTTGGGTGATATCAATTTTGGCTTCATAAGCTTTGAGTCCGCAGTTTTCATTGTGTCCCCACGGTCAAAGCTTAGCTGGCCTATAGGAGGCAGTTACAACTAAACCAAGGCACAGTTTTTCACTGTGGAAAATGTGCACATAATAAGTGTCCCATAGTTCCCACACTGTCAGCAAAGTGAGTGGAGTAAGCAGCTTCCTAGTACAGAAGACCCAAGTTGCTACCCTGATTCCTTGGGGGTCATTTATTAGTGTTGTCACATTCTTGGCCCTCCATTTCTGTAAAGTGCTTCCACTTTTTCCTCCCACTCTGGGAAGTGGGACATATGGTCCACTTTGGTTACCAGTGAGGAAACTGGGCCTGCGGAAGGTTGAATTGCCCAACAGTCATAGTGTAAGGTACTGTTAAAGCTAGACTTGCCTCCAGACGGAATTGTGCTAGTTGACTGTTGTGGCTTCTCTTCCCTTGAGTGAGAGCTGCAGTCATTGTACAGTGTGATGCATGCCCTGTCCATGTTTGCTTGACTTCGTTTGGATCTTGCCTTGTCTGTTTGGTTCTGTTGGATTTTAATTGATGATTTTGAGGACCAGACCTATTGGGAAGCAGATTCCCTTTGGGTTGTTGTTTTTAGCTTCTTCCTCCTTTGGGGGACATTCCTTGGGGGACCGTGGGTTAGGAGGGATTGCTTTGATATGTTCAAAATTGTGCCTTGTGCCCCACAGCTACAGGTAAAATCAAAAGGCAGATAATTTATGGGAGTGTCAAAGCTGGCCGCTGGCACCTTAGGGGGCCATTAGTATGCCTGTTCAGACCCTCTGTGTCCTTGCCATTGATTCCTTTTTGCATGAGCCTGAGTTGGGAAGCTGTAGATCTGTGTGCAGTGATTGGATGTGACAGTCCAAACACTGGTCCCTAAATTAATCCTTTTAATAGTATTCCTGCACCAAGGCAATATCCACTCACACACTCTCTCTTTCTCCCTCTCTGTCTGTGTCTGTGTCTGTCTGTCTGTCTGTCTCTCAGAATGCTTGACTATTGGAAGGGCAGAAAGGGATAGAAAGAAGCTAGCTAGCTTTGTTTGGTGTGCTTGGCTTCTCTGTTCTAGCACATTCTACTTCTAGAGTAGCTGCCGTCATGGCTTTGTGCACATTAATTTATTTAGCAAGTCTACCTTCTTAATTGTGCCTGGTTCTGTGCTGGGAGTAAAGAAATGAATAAAATATAGTTGTTGCTTTTAAGAAACCAACTCTGTGTTTCTCAGGTTTCTAAAACTCATGTGCCATTTAGATTAAAACTCTATGCTCCTCTTTTGAGCTGTGTGAAATTTAAAATTGCAAGAAAGTGTCTGTCAAGAAAATAGTTACAAGATAGACTTTTTATGCACACATGGATGCCTCTTTTTCCCTGCATATGGATGCCTCTGTTGCTGCCCTCCATCCATCCTCACTAAGTCTTTGAAAATTGTTAGTAGCAGAAGAGACAGATATTTAATGTGTCACTGTAGTGTGAGAAGAGAAAAGCCATGAAGTTAGAATAAACTGTGCCACATGGAAGCCATAAAACTTTATCATGGAGTATCAGAGAAATCTACAAAAAGGGTGAGATCTAGCCAGGTTTTAGAGAAAGTGTTAATTTGCTGGTGAAAAATGGCAGTGCTTTTCCAACATAGAGGGAGCAGCATTTGCCAAGGCCCAGATGTGTATAAGGAAGTGGCACAGTTGGGGCTTTGAGCAAGAGCAGACTGTGCCTCTACCTCCTTGGAGTCTCTCACTCTGTAAGGTAGGAAGAGTCACACATTTGGCAGTTGTTTTTTGTTTGTTTGGTTGGTTTTTTGAGATAGGATTCTCTGTGTAGTGTTGGCAGTCCTGGACTCCTTTTGTAGACCAGGCTAGCCTCAAAGTCACAGAGATCCCCCTGCCTCTGCCTCCCAAGTGTTTGAGAAGAGGCTTTGAGGTCTGCGTACCATACTACAGTTCTTTTAACCCATGGTGCTCGCTTGCTGCTTTGTGCTTAAGCTTAAGGTGTGTTTTTAAAAACAAACATCTCAGCCAGGTGAGGTGGCAAATGCCTGTAATCCCAGCACTCGGGAGGCAGAGGCACGTGGATCGCTGTGAGTTCAAGGCCAGCCTGGTCTACAAAGCCAGACCAGGACAGCCAAGGCTACACAGAGAAACCCTGTCTCAGAAAAACAAACAAACAAAACAACCTAAGATCTCTCTGTCTCTCTGTCTGTCTCTCTTTCTCTGTCTCTCTCTCTGTGTCTCTCTGTCTCTGTCTGTCTGTCTCTATGTATATGTATATATATCACATTTGAATGGCTTAGATTTCATTATTGCTTAAGGTTGTTATTTTTGGTTAAAAGTCACACCATACCTCAAAAGAAGAATTGAAGTTAATATGAATTATTAGTCCTGTAAAATAGTGAAATTAGTCAAATAGGGAGGTAAGAGCGATTGAACATGGAAGAGAGACGTAGAACCCACAAAGAACTGAGTGTCAGCAGCCTCAGTTTTCTCATGTGTAAGACAAAGAGTATGGTTGTTATTTTGCTTGATTGTTAGAGGATTAAATGAGGCAACATATGTAATTTACCAGCACAGTGCCTGGCCTACAATAGGTTTTTGAAAATGGCATTTTTCCTTCTTTCTTATGTGTTGACAATAGTAACTGCCCTTTATCGAGCATGTACTACTGTGTAAAACACTACTATATACACTGGGTGGTTGACTTGAACTTCCAAAGATACAGTATTAGTACCAAGAATGTGTAATAGAGTTAGGGCTTGAATGTAGGTTTGTCTAATACCAGTTGTTTTTTGTTTGGTTGGTTTTTTTGAGATAGGGTTCTTTGTGTAGCGTTGGCAGTCCTGGACTCCTTTTGTAGACCAGGCTAGCCTCAAAGTCACAGAGATCCCCCTGCCTCTGCCTCCCAAGTGCTGGGATTAAAGGCGTGCGCCACCATGGCCGGCTCTTATACCAGTATTTTTATAACTGTGCTGTCCTGACTCCACTTCAGCCCTAGCTTACGATCTAGAATGGAAGTTGGATGCCACTGTTGTGGATATGTCTCTGCAGGGGTAGGGAGTACTTTGAGGATGGCCAAACTTCCTCATCTCTAGCTTGACGCATGTTGTATAGGAAAGAAGCTTGGCCGTCGCTGGGCATCTGTCTGCAGGGCTTTGTGAAGAGACATCACTCAGCTTTGGCCTCTAGAAGGAGTTTGCGAGTGGGCATAGTTTAGTAAACAGCAGGCAGATCCTAAAGACTCGCCTCTTGTGTTGCCTTGGAGATGGCCTAATTGATATCATCAGAATTTGTGTTCCTGATAGCTTTTGGTGACTTCAGCACTGTGGTTTGAGGTCAACAGCTATTTCTGATGTCAGAGAGCTCTGCTAGCCCTGTCTGGAGGCAGCAACAGCTGTGGCCATAGGCCGAGGCAGAGATGGGTGTGGAGAAGAGAGTGTTCCATTGAGACCAGGCCCCTCAGCAGACTTCCTGCTGCTTCCTTCCCACTCTGGGCACGTGTTGAGGTTGCCAGGAACTTCAGGCTTGTCATGTGTAGCCTTTAGCAACCTAGCCAGAGTGCTTGGGCTCTTGTCTCTTCTGTGGTGCAGAGAAGCTTGGAGCTGAGTGTGAGGCCTGCTTCTTGCACTGGAGTGAGCAGTGGTGCTGGAGCTGGAGCCTTGGGTTCTGTTATTTCTTTTCCTCTCTTGTCTTCCCTCCCTTCCTCCGTTCTTTTCTTTGTGTGAGACAGAGTCTCACCATGTAGCCCTGGCTGACCTCCCGCTCACAGAGATCAGCCTGCCTCTACCTCCTGTGTGCTGAGATGAAAGGTCTGTACCATCATGCCTGGCTGTTTCTCTTTCTTGTCTAGTGACTCTTGAGTATTCCTTTCCTCTTCCTGGGTTTCTCCCTGGCTAGCTGGCCTGAGTTTGCCACTTAAGTTTTCTTCCTTCTTGACTGTGATTTTTCACAGAAGTGCCCTTGCAGTAAAGATGTGTCATTCAGTTGAATAGGAAGACTTTTGAAGGCATACAGTTTACTTACATTTTTCTCGGACTATTTTTAGCTGCCTAAGTGAAAACCTGAGACCAAATAAGTTCCAGACAGGTGTCTTAGGTATTTGAGTATAATTGCTAAATCATCCTAGGACAAGGGTCTGTTCCCGGGACTGGGAAGCTAAACCTTGGTAGTCCAGGTTCTGGAGTCAGTTAGACTCAGTTCCTGCCTCCAGTACCTTTGAGTTTCTTTGGAACATAGTCCTGCCTCCCAGTCTGGTTTTTAATGGTGTGCATTGGGTCCAGAGATGGCATTGACCTGTTTGCCCCCAGAGCTCTCAAGTCTGTGTGGCTGGGGAGGTGGAGTGTCAGGAGAGCACATGTTTCCTGGTGGGCTCCTCAGCTTGTCCTGTCTCTGAAGCTCCCCCAGCCAGTGTATGTGCATGTTGAAGGATGACCCCTCCCTCCCTCCCTTCCCTTTGCAGTAATGGAGGCTATAAAATGTCTATTTACCCAAGACACCAGAACGACTCCTCTGTGGTTCCACTAATCTGGTGATTTGGTGCTTCTTTGGTCTCTCAGGTAAATACAGATTGAGTCTTTTTATAAAGGCATATTATTTCCCTCATTAAATGTGTGTCTTGGCACATGTGTTATTTACCTGATAGACAGTAATGGCTGCAGAGGAACCATCGGTGTCTGTTGTGTAAACACTCTGCACAGAGGCCATCCTCCAGGGGCCGAGGCACAGGCCTGTTTCTCCACATCGGGCTGGCCTCAGGGCAGTCCCTATTTACCCCTCCCTGTCCCCATTGGGGAGCTGATCCCTTCATTTTGAGATGAAAGTCATTAATTTTTTCTTTTGCTATAGCGGGCTTACTTGTTTTTAATTTGCTATAGGGAAAAGATGTTTGAGAATAAATGTGACTGAATCTTGGCCTCTGATAAGAAAAAATGTTATTCAGAAATAAAGAGAATCATAAATTGAGTCCTTTCCCTCAACCAGATGCCCAAGTCCGAGTTGATGTTGGAGCTGTAGACTTAAATTCTGCACACTGTGACTAAAGTATAAAGATATCAGTGGAAAAGAAATCCCCACGCTGCTAGCAGATGCAAGAGCAGGCGGGGTGCCATTCCAGGAAATATGGGGGTGTTTCTGAGAGGGCTGTGTAAGGCCGGCGAGGCAGTTAAAGGGCACCGAGTGGTGCCTTTTCCAGTGGGGACTCAGTGGCATTAAGGGCTGAGATGTGATGCAGTGAGGGCTGTCCTCCGCCCCTTCGGCCTTGCTGCTAGAGGAGGTCATGCGGCCTGCCTTCTGTAGGCACTGTGAGAAGATCTCTTTCCAATGCTCTGTTTTGGTTTTAAAACTACATTACACATGGATTTTATTTATTTAACTTACAGTGCTGGGGATTGAACTCAGGGCCTCCTGCATGGTAGGCAAGTACCCTATCGCAGAGCTATACTCTCAGCCTTACACCTGGATTTTTAAGAGTATTATTAAAAATTTGAAACAACCCAAATTTACATAAAAATCAGAAGTTTAGTACAAAAATTTCTTTTCTGAACCATTTGAGGATTAAGGTCCTGAACTAATGTTCCATTATTAAGGGTACTTGATGTGTATTTTCTATAAGCAGGACCTTTCTTACCTAACTATGCTATAACTATCAAAATGAGATAATTAACATGGATATGTTAACCTCTATCTAGTCCACAAATCCCATTCAAGTTTTGTTAATTGTCTGAGGAATGTTCTTCCTAGCAAAAGGAGATGGTTGGTAACTGTGCTTGCATTTACTTATCAAGTCTGTAGTCTCCTTTAGACTTTCCTCAGTAAATTTTCCTTGACGCTGATGACTTAGATACTTTTGGAGATGGTAGGCTGGTTATTGTGTAGATTGCTCCTCTGTTAGGGTTTGTCTGACACTTCCTTACAGGTAGCCTCACACCATGCCTCCTCCGCAGTAATGTCACAAATAAGCCTCTGTTCTCATTACAGCCTGTCAAGTGGCATGTGCTTTTGATTTATCCCATTATTGATGCTTTTTTGTTTGTTTGTTTTGTTTTTTTGGAGGAGAGGAGCAAGGTCTCACCATGTAGCTCTGGCTGACCTGGAGCTCACTCTGTACACCAGGTTGGGCTTATATTACTGTCTCAGCTTCCCAGAGTGCTGGGATTAAAGACACGTGCCACCACTTTTAGCAATGGTGTTTGTTTGTTTGTTTGTTTATTTTAGACATGGTTTCTCTGTGTAGCCTTGGCTGTCTTGGACTTACTTTTTAGACCAGGCTGGCCTTGAACTCTCAGAGATCCGCCTGCCTCTGCCTCCCAAGTGCTGGGATTAAAGGCGTGCGCCACCACTGCCTGCCTTAATGGTGTTTATTCTTAACCAGTTGTGTAAGATGATGTCTGCTCATCTTTTCTATCATAAAATTACTTCTTGTAGTAACTAATAAGAGTTCTGTGAAGAAATACATTGAAACCGTGTTTTATCCCTCCATAGGTTTTAGTGTATTTATTAAATCTTTATGGATTCATGGTTCCAAGCTTATTCATTGCATCATAACCCACCATCATCTTTTTTGACCAGCAGGAGTCCCTTCAAGGTGGCTTTTGAGTCCCTTTGATTTGTTTCTATTATTCTTTGAGCATTCCCTTCCTTTCTTGCAGGACATCTTAGGCCCATCTTGTAATTTTCTTGCCATTTCTCCAAGGAGAATAGTGGTATTTGGGAGCGTTGTGTGCTAGGTGTGGTCAGTGCTAGAGTCTCTCTCTCTCTCTCTCTTTCTCTCTTTCTCTCTCGGTGTAATCATACTTTTATTCATATCTATATTTATGTATCTATATCCACCACATCTTTACCAGAAATCATGATTCTTACTGCCAACTCCTAAGAACAACAACACAGGTTTTATTTTAATTTTATTTTTTTTAGTAGTGAGCTGTTATCCTTAATATATACACATTGCTCATCCTTTTTATATGTAACTATTCTGTTGTTACTGGCTCTTTACCCCTCCCTCAGGAATACCTTTTTTTATCTTGTCCATGAATTTTATTGAGTTCCTTTTGGCATGAATGTCCTCTGTGCCTGCCCTAGGCTCTGACATGATACAGTATATCCTGCCACCTCTGCATGGGTACCCTTCTCACCTGCCTGGGCTCTCAGCTTTCATCGAGAGGCCTCTGTTTTACTCGACTCCAAGTGATAGAGAAATTTTCTTTTGTTTTTTTTTTTAACTGTATTTAATGGATTTAGCCTTGAAGTTTTTACAAAGGGAAGATGAAGCATTAACCACTGTCCTTTGACTTGATCTGAATTTGGTTGTTAGGAGGGCAGTATGGAACCCAGTTAGTGTTGACATGTGGAGGCCTGACCTCCTAATTCTATTTTATTATTTTTACATAGATGAGTGTTTTGCTTGCCTGCATGTATATCTGTGCACGATGTGCATGCAGTGTCCACAGAAGCCAGAAGAGGGCATCCAGTCCCCTGGGACTGGAGCTACAGATGGTTGTGAGCTACCATATAGATGCTGGGAATCAAACTCAGGTGCCTGTACTCAGATGCTGAGCTGTCTCTCCAGTCCCTGATTCTATTCTTAAGATTTGTTTCAAGTGGTTCTTCTTGATTTGTATGGAATCAGGTGAGAGAACAGCCTGTAAGCAAGGAGGCCCTGTCGCTATCAGTGTGTTGTCCAGCGGACGAGATAGGCAAAGTATACTGTGCCCTTTGGGAGGCCTAGAGAATCAGAGGGATGCAGGAGACAACTTTGTAAGTGTTGTTAACTGAGTGAAGAGCCAGTTTCATAGTTGTGGTACTGATAGTAAGCTCATTCTTTCTGAGCCATTATGTGCTAGACACTGCTCTTGCACTTCCTATTCCATCCTCACTTTAGAAGTAGATGATATTGTTATTGTCACTGTGTAGGCAGGGAATTGAAGAACAGAGCACGCCCATGGTGCCATGGCCAGTAAGTGCTGAAGTTAGAACACAGACTGGAAGTCCTTGTTAGGCAAGGCAGTTGCCTGTAGTATTTGGCAGACAGAGTCTAGTTGATTTATATATTATGTATAATGTGGACACATCAAGTGTTTCAGAAGTCTTTTTACCTGGGTCAGTTGGTCAGAAGAGGGTCCAGAAGACTTTGCATCTAAACTAGAATGGGTAATGGAGCCATTATCATCCTGCTGCTGAAGTTTTCCTGGTACTGTTGAGGAATGGGTGATAGAATGGGCTTATTTTGGGATTCTGGCTTTCAAAGGGACATTGGTCCTTTTTCCTTTCCAAGAGATTACATAGTGAAACTCAAGCTTGCCTCTGTTTTCCTGGGCTGGGAGTTATGGGAGAGGCTGCAAAGCAATGATAAAAACAAGTGCTGTGCTTGTGTAGGATCCATTTCAGCCTTCACGAAATCTCCATGATATTTCATGTTTCAATAAAGAAATGTAGGCTCCACACTAGTACGTATCCTAATAGACATGCAGGCAAGTGATTGTCGCTTTACTGTGTGTCACGAGAGAAGGAAGGGGAGGAAGTCACACTTGGTGTTGTGCTCTTCTGTTCAGGTGATAGTGACCTCATTTTCCTGAGTGTGTGCCACATTTCAGAGGGCACTGTCCTTCTACCCTGCATGGGGAGGCAGTGTCTACTTGTGTCAGAGTCAAGCCTTTGGCTCTGTTAGAATGTGACATTAGAAAGAATAAACTGATGGCAATTTGTGTATTAAATGCTAAGATTTCTTGTTTGAGAAGTAAAGTTGAATGAAATTTGAGTGTTGGGTCTAACGTGAGGAAGGACACGTTTCTACATCTCTGCCTTGTTTCCCTTTCTCTCAGATTGGGTTATTTGTGAGTAAAACTTAGGCTTTGATTTTTTATATTTAGTTAGCCCTCAGAGGAGAGCAGATATTGTGTGAATTTAAAGGGAAAATGTAAAGGAAAAATGATTCAGTTTTTTTTTTTTTCTTTGCACATGTTCCCTTAGAAAACTTTACTAGACTTTTAGAAATACTCCCATTACTGCCACATCTGGGTTTTCTCTTTCTCCTTCCTATTTAAAGTCGTCCAGAGCCTCAGGAGAGAGTGAGGCCCACGGCAGCAATCAAGGAGGCCTGAGGCTGTTGCCAGCTGTGCTCCCTCGCTCCCCAGGGCGCTGCTTACCAGGGTGGATTGGGAACCATCAGAAAGCGAGGAACAAAATTCCCTGGGATTGATTTTGTTGGTTTTCATGCCTTCTTGCTGAGAGAAGGCAGCGGGTATGTGGAGCTGTCAGGTCACAGGCAGGTGAGCCATTGCCAGTGACGCGTAAGAGCTGAAGAGCGGCCAGGCAAGTGAGTCACTTGGACCTGCCCGATACTGCAGTTAGTTGGTCACCTCAAATTGCTTTGGGAATCCTTTGCTTCAGAATGAACTATTGCCACCTGAGAGGTGACTGGAAGTCCTCTCTGCTGCTTTTGAGCTAGTGCTCCATTTTCAAATGGGGCTAGTTTTGTGTGTTGCTTTCTGGAAGACAGAGCTGTAGTAATAACCCTGTAGGTGCTGGTGTTGGGGTCTTAAACTTTAGCAACGAAAACCATGATTTAGAAAAAAGGCCTGGAAACTGTGGGGAGTGGCTCAGGTTCCATGGATGTTCCTGAAGACTGGATAGAACCAGGCAACAGTGGGAGGGAAGTAACCCAGGCTCTCTGTTTTTGTTTTGTTGTTGTGTTGTTTTCTTTTTCTTTTAACTTTCCTCCCCTAAGTTTTAGATGCCTCTGGATGCTCAATGCTAGCACCTTTACAGACTGGAGCAGCTCGATTTTCTTCGTATTTACTTTCAAGAGCAAGGAAAGTGCTGGGCTCCCACTTGTTCTCTCCCTGTGGTGTTCCGGAGTTCTGCTCCATATCTACCAGAAAGCTGGCGGCCCACGGCTTTGGCGCGTCAATGGCGGCAATGGTGCCCTTTCCTCCCCAGAGGTATCACTACTTTTTAGTGCTGGACTTTGAGGCCACATGCGACAAGCCACAGATTCATCCTCAGGTAACTGTTGTATCATTGCTTCAGAAACGTTTGGGTGGGCAAGAGGGAGGGAGGAGAGTCTTGCTTCTTGGGACCTGGAGTTTTCTCATATCTTCTGGCTTTTAGTAACTGTTTGAAAAGCTTCCTTCCAAGGCAGGTTGGTTACAAGTGTGCTAGGGCAAGGCAGAACTGCAAACTGGATATTCTCCTTAGTCTTAGCTTTTGGGAATCAAAATATTTCTTGCCCAGCCTTTCCCTTTCCTTTGGGTTCTGTTGTCCTTTCTCCTGACGTTGTTATGTGTGTTTTGAAGAAGTGCTGTGGTGGTCAGCTCCCAGGGTGACCTTAACCTCCTGGTGTTACCACTTCCACACTGACTGATAGATAACCGTGTCTCATCTGTAGAGTGTAGTAGAGGAGACAGTGTGTGACTAAGGTCACAGGCTATAGTAGAAGAAGCACTACAGTCCACTTGGCTCCTCTGGCCTCTTTGCTCTGGCAGAAGCCAGCTACCACACTGCGAGGACAAACTGCACAGAGACACACATGTATAGAAACTGAGCCTGGAATCCACCAGCTGACATTCGTTTACCAGTCATGCTAGGGAGCTGTCTTGAAGTGACCTTGCTATCCTTAGCCAGGCCTTCTGCTGACCATAGCCCTAGTAGATATCTGCCTTCAGCCCAGGAGAGACCCTAGGACAGCCAGTACCCCTACCTTCCTGACTCACAAACTGTGACAGAGAACAGTTGATTCTTAATGCTTCAAGTCACATATTTTGGGATACTTTTTGTTTTTCCTTTATAAAGTATCTCATTGTATTGGCCAGGGTGCCCTTGAACTCACTTAGTAGCCCAGCTGGCTACAAACTTGTCACCCTTGTGTCTCAGCCTACAGAGTGTAGGATTACAGGTATGTGCCTATAATTGGCTGAGTATAGCTTGTTCCGTAGCATTAGGTAATCTACAGATGCCCCTGCTAGTCTGTTGGAAAGGAGGCTTTCTTTGCTTTTCTTCCTTAGTTACCACTATACAAAGACTCTTTATGTTTTAATAATAAAATATAACTGATAAAAAAATAATTGAGCCTACAGCAGTGTTTCTAGCAATCTTGGGTTAGGAGCAGAGAAGTGCCTGTGCTGGATGTGTGAGGGAGTGGTTGGAAGCCAGCGTGGTAGTTCACTGTAGTGTGGAGACTCAGGTGTATGTGGCTCTGGGATGGCAACTCCTGCAAGGTGTAGGTTAGTGAGTAGTTTTGGAATATGCAGACCTATTATTATTATTATTTTTTTTTTTTTGAGACAGGGTTTCTCTGTGTAGCCTTGGCTGTCCTGGACTCACTTTGTAGACTAGGCTGGCCTCGAACTCACAGTGATCCGCCTGCCTCTGCCTCCCAAGTGCTGGGATTAAAGGCATGTGCCACCACGCCCAGTGGAATATGCAGACCTATTGCTTTGGTGAGAGTAGCTTTGATTAGGAGGCCAGAGGGGAGAAGACCTCACCATTGGGAGTTAGGAGGCAGGGGACCACTGGGGACCACGAAAATATACATTGTCTTCATTTCTTATGGTCAGCTTTTCCTAGAGGGCTGTATCTATAGAATGCGGGCTGTTTTTACCTGTCCAGTACCACCCTGCTTTTCATTTCCTCTTTCTTGTTCTCTGGTAAAGTAGAGGCTTGCCTCTGGGGTGTTGGAATCAGACCTGCTAGACAAGGACAGAGCCCCAAGGGAAGACACTTTAGATAGAAGGGAGTGTTTCTTGGGAGCTGTCCAAGTTATACTTGCTTTCTGCCTTCTGCACCTGCCAGTGCGGGGAGATGAGTGATTGGATGGGAATTCCAGTTGTGGAATCTCTGAGTTGAGAACCAGGATCCACATCCTAAGTCTCCGTATTATTTCCCTGACAGATTAAGTTTCAGTGCCTGAGTAAGCCCTCATGGGGCATGACTCTAAATCTAAGACCCTCTGTTGTGCATGCCCCACCTTTGTCTCCCTGACGCTCCATAATTGCCTGACAGTCCCTCCTAGCCCGCACTGCTCCCTGGGACATGCTTACATGTGTGCACTCCTTAGCTTTCCACTTGGATTGCACGGTCCCTGCTTACATAGCTCTGTCCGCCTGTCCTGAGGAAGATCTTGCCAGACTTCTTGAAGGTGGGACCTGACTTATAGCTCAGTTTGCTGCTCTTTCAAGGGTCTGTCTGTCTGTCTGTCTGTCTGTCTATTGTTACACAGATATTACACAGCAGGGATTTAAATCATCTATATTACTGACTTGTTTCCCAGACTTAGGTAGGCACCAAGGTTTCTCATGACCCACACTGAGTTAGAACTGATGCTGTTTACGAGGATCAGTGGACCCTGGTGGTGGGGTTCCCGGGGCTCTTAGGGTGGGTCGCCAGCTAAGCAGTAGCTGTTACTTTGGAGAACTTGGAGAGAGGCATTTGCTGTCTTGCTTGTCTTTAAGAGGAGAGTACAAATGATCTTGGAAATTACAGACCTGTTAGTTCACTGTGATTCCAGACAAGATACTTGACCCGGTCATCACATAATCAATCAGCAAACAGCTAGAAGAGTGTGGGACCCTGAGTAATAACTTACATGGGTTTGTAAAGAAGAGCAAATCCTGTCAGATCAACCCAGCTTCTCCCTGTGACACAGTGGTGGATTTGAGTGGATCTAGGGAAAATGACAAATGTAATGCATCTCAACTTCATTTAGCCTCTGCGAGGCTCCCATCAACAGGACTATCCCTAGACCACCCCAAGACCTGTCAGTAAAGCACCACCCCTTACGGGGGAAGGAGAATCTTAAAGGCTCCTGAGTACCAAGATCCTGATAGAATTCAGAGGGAACGTGGAGAATGGATGAGAGAAGTTTTCAGACCCAGGTGTGTGATGGTCGTAGGTCAGGTTCGCATCCGAGCCCCCGCTGCCAGGAACTCCAGTTAGCAGGGGAAGTGAGGAACCTGGAAAAGCTTGTGGTGGTGGAACAAAAGTGACACCAGGCACAAAGCAAACCTAATAAGAAAGAAAAGAAATGAAAGATAATTTTGGCCACTAGTTTCTTGTTCGTCTTAAATGTGGTAGTATCTTGCTCTCTGTCTTAACAGTGGCCAATCACTGCACAGACTGAGGTGGAAGCAGGGAAGATGAGATAGTAGGAGAAGGACCTTCAGGAGGAGCGGCAGAATCATGACCCTGTAACATGCCTTAGAGCGGGAGGTGGCTGCTGCGTGACAAGCCTTAGATGGAAGCCTGTGTGTCCCGGGGCTGGGCCTGGGCCTGGGCCTGGGCCTGGGGCTGGGGCTGGGCGAAGAGCCAGCACCGCCCCATGGGCTCTTTTGCTTTCAGCACCCAATGTCTCTGCATAGCTCACTTCGGGCTCTTTTAGACTCTGAAATTTAGAGCATGCCATACCTTGTAGGTGTGTGAGGCAGGAACAGGTTTTGGTCCAGGAAAGGCCTGTTGTTTGGAGGCTTGGTGTGCAGTTTGTTTCTCTCATCTGTCTCTCATTTTCGAAAGTCTCTGAGTCAGCTTGTTGAGACTATCTTAAAGGAATGCCTCTATGAGGAACTAACAGGTGTATGCTCTGTTGTACTTTGGTGTGTAACAATATTGGTTATAAACACAGTAAAGCATCTGGCATTCCCCGTTTGTCATCATTTTTTTGCTGTTTATTTTAGTATTTTGTTCAGCTAAGTAAAGCTGGAGTGGTTGGTTTGCCAGTATTAGGTTTTCTGTACTCATTTTATTTAACGTGTTTCTATTCAGATTAACATGATAAGTATTTATTAAACATGAGACTTTTTTTCCATTGAAAACATTTTTTTCTCTTAAATGTTAATTTAGGTGATTTAAAGTATTTTAGAGGCTCTGAGTTTCAGAATGGTGGTTCCTTTCTCGTCTTAGGAATTGTGTTTTGAGACAGAAGTAGATTTTCATCTGGTTTAAGGGAACGGTGGCTCCTTTGTCCTCAGTAGCAGGAGTTTGCTTTGCTCATTTGGTGTGGATGTGCATGTGATGGTTGTTGTGACCCTGGGGCCCAGAGAGCAGCCTGAAAGCTTTGGTGGCTCTTTAATTGTGCATCTTTAACCTCGGGGCAAGTTCTCTCACCACCTCAGTGTTCAGAGGAGACCAAAGCCAATGTAAGTGAGGAGAATGAGGTACAGGCCACAGCTGTGGGGAGGAGGAAGTAACCTCAGCTGTCTGGGAGGCTTGGGCAGGAGGGGTGCTTCCGCTCTGTCTGGGAGGCTGAAGTCCGGGCTGCTGCCTCATCAGTGGTCTCTGGGCAGTCTTTCTCTCTCTGCTTCAAAGCAGTCCTGCCTACTGTCCCTTGTCCGTATTTATTGTCTCCCATACTGTTGGGGACAGTGACCTTGGGCTTGTTGAGGTTTTCTAGTGTTTGGCCTTTGCCCAGTTGTCTGGCCTCCCCCCCCCCCCCCCCCCACGCACCTTGGAGAGATTCCATCTGCATTTAAGTTAAAATTGTGACTAAAGGAGTTTCTCTTCTGTAGAAAAGTGTACAGATGTTGGGTTAATTTTGGAGGGCAGGGTGGGGACAGGGTTGATGGTGACTGAGGACTATGATTAATACAGAAGAAAGGCATTTGAAGGGTTTCAGTATGACCTAAAACTGGCACCATGGTCTTTTGTGAAAGAGATGTTTTGGAAAAGTTTATAGAAATTGGTAAAGATCACTATAAATCAAAATAAATCAAACTATTGATTACCTTTCTTGTCCCTTGAAGGCTAAAAGACAGCCCCCCACCCCCCAAGTATTGCTCTTTGCTTCATCATTGCTTTCTTGTTTTCTGTTTTTTGGCTCCTGCAGTCTCTAAGTGGTTGAAATGAAAGTACCCTGTAGGAAAGAACCATCTTTCCCCTCCCTTCCTATTAGTTTGCTGCTTCTCCAAGTGGGAGGGACTAGGCCCCACTTTTTTAGCAGGACTCAGTTGTTAGGATTATGTTCCCTCTGTCTTCAGCCGCAGTCAGCCTGTACTTTTTTTTTCTGTATAAACAGGCGAAGACGCTGATGCTATTCTAAACTGGGAAATGAAATGCAAAACCGGCGTTAATGTAACATTATGGTTGAGATTAAATGCACCAAAATCAGGAAATTCAAAGTTATACTTCCCCCAGCAACTGTAACTCAGCCTCATCTGGCATGTGTAGTATTTTGTGTTAGTGTGGATGGTGTTATATGTTAAGACATTAAAGTTAACACCATAAGCAGAGCACAAAATGCTTGAGGGGGCTGAGTTAGGACGACTCTGTGAGCTGTAAGTGTTCTTGCATCGGCTCCTGACTCCTAGAATAATTTTCTTCTCTGCCCATCAGACCAATTATTGCCTTTCTTTTCAGTTATATTTCTGCTTTAACGCATCTCCTTTTCCAGGGTCACTATAGATGAATTCCACTATTGGTGGCCAGTAATTGTAGGGGGAATGGTGTGGCCCACTAGACCCTTTTGTCCTTTTATCACTGCTTGCCCTCCCCTCACCCCAATCAGGCTGTTGTTTCCTTGTGGTCCCCTATAGAGACGTGCCTCATCCTGACTCCTTGTGGCTCCTCACGCGTGCTCCCTGAAGGGGACAAGCTGCACTGTGTCTTGGCTGTGCTGTAACTCCATGGGAAAGCCAAGGGCCCCTTTTTCTTTAGAGCAGACATAGCGATGTAGAAGTAAAATATACATTTCAGGAATGAAGCACTGATGCATGGGGGTGCTGCCTTGTGTGGTTAGCATAGCAGAGACAAGATGGACGTGGGTTTATTTGCTCTATTCAGATTGCTTCTCCACCTTCCCCAGGGTTTATACCTTTAAGCTGCCATGATGTGTAGTTAAGCTGTGAAGTTGCCTGGGGGTGGAACCAGGAATTTTCCTTGGGGAGTGCTGGGTCATTGGTAACAAAATCACCACATAATTTAGTGCGAATCAGGAAGCATCCCCCCTAGCCTCTTATTATCCTGGTGGTCTCCCCAGGGCTGAGACAGCTGTTGGAATGCAGATTTGTTAGGCACTGGGCTAAGTTAGGTGGTAGGGAAGAGCTCCAAAGAATAGGAGCATTGACAACATAGGGAAAGAAACCAGGGTCTATAAAGTCACAGTGACACTGAGCCGCCTTTTAGGGTTTTTGTTGGACGGGACAAAACCAGCTAAGTCAGCAAAGGAATGGGGAGGAACCACCTTGGAGGCAACAGCAAGCCTCTTTTGATCTTTGCCTAGCAACTGCTGGAATAAAAGCCAGTAAGAACTAGTCCTTACCCTCAAGGAGCTGAGTCCAGGAGAACGGGTGTGTATGGCCACCAGCAGGCAGTACCCCATCACTGCAGGAGAGCATGGTGCAGTGGGGATAGCCGATGGGCCGGCTGCATGCTCCCCAGTGTGCAGGAGGGGCAAACAGGCTTTTTACTATGAGAAATTTAGAAGACCCAAAGGGCCACATAGGCCTGAGGCCTCATTACTGTTACAACAGGGACTTAAAAAACAAAACAAAACAAAACAAAACACCAAACAGACCAACCCCACCCCCCACCCCCAAAAAAGCAAAAAACAAAACCCAAAGGGTTTTAACAGAGGAAATAGGCTTAGTTCTGGGAGAGGGGAAAGCCTAGATCTTAGGCTAATTTTTCAGAATGTTGAAAATGAGTGAGAGCAGGTGATGGATAGTTCACAGTGAGTTAGTTGGGTTATTTCTATCACTTACATATTTCTCACATTCGCGTTAGAAGGTTCCTGCTACATGCTCGTGCGTAAGAGTACAAAGTCTGAAAGAGGCTTAGGAATTTGAACCAGGAAGGTCAAAGTGGGAAAAATTAAGAGTTTTTGTTGGATGTGACAAAATGGACTAAGTCAGCAAAGGACTGATGGTGAGAGGGTCAGAGCTCAAGAGCTGAGGCCCTGCGGCACTGTCAGGGAGGCCGTGCTGGCACGTCAGCTGTCACTGAAGGTGGCAGTTGGGTGGAATGCTGGATCTCAAGGGAGCAGCAGGCCACCTTAGAGTACATCACTTCAAGGACTAGGACTTTGGATTTGGATCTGCTAGAGCACACCTTAAACAGGCAGGGAGGGCTAGACCCCTCAGGTAGAAATATGGCTGCCTGGCTGGTTAGCATTGAGAGGAGTGTGAAAGGGTTCACGAAGAGGAGCTGGGGGAATTAGAAGACTGGCAAGCACAAGGGAAAGGGTCGGGTCAGGGTGTCAGCTGGGGGTGCTCAGGGGGAGTGTACAGGGTTTTTGTTTCCCTGCTCCATCCTGTCATGTTTTTCCTCTCCCCTGTATCGATTACATTTCTTCTTCAGACTCATCTCAGTCATTTGACATGAGGAAACTGAAATTAGGAAATTCTCTCTTCCCCGTGTCTTGTTGGGGAAAAGGATTCTGCATCATTTTGATTAAGATGCCATTGAGATGATTATTTTTTATCCTCTTATCCTGGGTGTTCACAATACTAAAAAGCCTGCCCCCGCAGTGTTACATTTATGTGATGAGTTCTGAGCTCTAGCTGTAAAAATTGGGCCATAGCCTAAAAGCCCATGATGAGAGCTCCTAGATTGACATTAGTGGCTCCCTTCCCCCAAGGCTGGCAGCCTCCAGCAGAGTGGCGAGCAGGCCATGAGAGAGTCAGAAAGGAGCCTCTGCAGGGAGAGACAAACATCCTGGGATCTTTGGTAGTGAAGTAGAGCAGCCTTGCATGGTCTGCTATCCCAGATGACACAGTTGGGCAGCGGGACGGAAGCCAGGCTTTGGTTAGCAGAACATGAGTGCCTCTGCTTTTCCTCTGGGGGCTGTGGCCACTGTCTAGTCCTGGGGAGCCCATCCCAGCCGAGCTTACCTGAGGGCTAAACTGTGGCAGGAGTGCTTGTTTGGAAAACTACAGGTAAAGAGTCCATAGTGCAAGCTGGACATAGTGGCACACACCTTTAATTCCAGTACTCAGGAGGCAGAGGCAGGCGGATCTCTGTGAGTTTAAGGCCAGCCTGGTCTACTTAGTATCTCAGAACAGCAAGGACTATATAGTGGACCCTATCTCAGAAATAACAAAAACAACACAAAAATAAAAACCAAAAAAGTCCATAATGTAGTGTGCATGGGGAGATTGAAAGTGAAGTCAGTAAATCAGAGGTGGAAGTTAACAATGTATTATTGAATGAAAGGGCGAACAGAATGGGCAGCTACAGTCCATGGGAATGAAAGAAAGATGTTCCATGGTTCTGAAAGTACATTACCTAAGGTAGGTGTTAGTAGGCTGGGTTAGCTTGTTGATGGTAGACATGGAGAGAGCTTAGGTGCTAGAGCCCTCATGTGTGCTGGGTAAGACACAAGCCTGAGAACTGTGCTCTTTCATAGCTCCCAACTCCATTGGATTCTAGCTCCCTGGGAGTTGTCGTGCTAAGTGATTTGGTACGGAACAGAGTATACAATCTTAGGTGTCATAAATGGGGACGCTGAGTTAAAGATCCACATCAAGAACAAACAAGGACAACAGCTACAGGTAAGGTAGGTGGCTGTCCCTGACATATATTTGAGGCACTGTTTGACATTAATCTAAAGGAGGTAGCTAGTAGTGATAACTGGTGACAAAGTGGGACTTCTACTCCCCCAAGTCATTATAAGACCTAGAGCTCTGAGTTGATCTTGTCCCTCTGTAGTTCAGGTATTTCTCCCGAGTGCCAGCAGCATTGGAAAGCCGACTGGTGAGCTGAGAGGGATGGATAGGGTAGAGGCAAGCACATGTGCCGTTTGGGCGAGGTCTTTCACTGGGAAAGTTGCGTGACTAGTGACCTGAGACCCACAGCATCCACGCCATCTGTGGGCTTGTTAGAAATGGAGTGTCAGCCCACACAGCGCTAAGCAGCTTGGAGGTTTGACAAGACCTCAGATACTTGACTCTGAGGAGCATCTCTACAGTTTGGACCAGAGGGTTTCAAACTGCAGTGTGTGTCAGAATCAGCTGGGTGGCTGCTTAAAGCCAGGGTGGCTGGCCCCAACACCAGGGCTGTGGGCTCACAGCATCTGTGGTAAAAGCTAGAAATTTGCTATGTTTCTCTAAATCAGCAGTTCTCAACCTGTGGGTCATGATCCCTTTGGGGGTCGAAAGACCCTTTCACAGGGGTCACCTAAAGACCATTAGAAAACACAGATATTTACATTACAATTCACAATGGTAGCAAAATTACAGTTATGAAGTAGCAATGAAAATAATTTTATGGTTGGGGTCAAAAATCACTAATCTAAATAATTTTGTTCCCCATAAAGAAATAACAGAAAAAGCCCACAACTCTTAACAAAGCAAGACGGAGGAAAGCATTCTGTTGTTGGTTAGGAAACTGACTCTACAAGGCACAGTGAAGTGCTCTTGGTGATTTTTGCTTGTTTGTAGTGCTAGAGTTTGAATGCAGAGGCTCGGCTAGGTGAGTGAGTGCTCCACCACTAAGCTACATTACTAGCCCAGGAATTTGCACTTATAACAAGTTCTCAAGCAATGGGAATGCTGTCTGCTTTTTCATCCATAAGACAGGGAGTGATTTCTGCCAGCTTAGGGGGATTGCAGCATCACCTCCGGCATCAGGGAGAAAGGACTTCGGGCATGGTGGGCAGGGTGTCTGCATGCTGCTTGCTAGTTGTCTAAGCTTTTGCGTCTGTCGTGCTAGCACAGCTGCCACACTGTCACCTGTGGCTGGAGAGCAGGGAGCCCATAGGCTACACCTTAGAGATGAAGCTTCTAGGCAGATACCAGTGGTGCCTGGGGCTGTAGATGGGATTACTTAGCACAGCGTCCGGAAGCCCAGCCAGCTTCTCTGGGCTCCTACCTAATTGCCTGAGTGGTCTTGGCTCTGCCCGGCTCACCCGTTACCCTTCATTTCTAAATCCCCAGCTAGTACGTCTTCAGGGCAGCCTGTAATTGATTGGGGGAAAAATGAGTCTTAGTGTAACAAAACTCTGATATATCTTGTAAATTTGAGTAAGTTACACTACTTTCCCCCAGTTTGTCAGGAGACTAACTGAACAGGATTTGGCTGCATGTGTCTAAGCCCTAAAGGACCCTGGGCCTCCAGAGTGAAGGGAACGGGGACAGAGGCCGTTCTGACCAGGGGCAAGAGAGCATAGCTGCAGAGCTGGACTGTCTGGAGTGGAGTTCTGTCTCTACCACCTATGAACAGGGTGACCTTGGCTCAGTGACGTAACATCCCTTGTGCTTCAGGGCCTATTGGCAAAGCACAGTTCTGCTGTATAGGACTTGTGGGAGGCTCCACTGAGCTAACAGTCCACACCAATGCTCTGGACAGTGCCTCTCATGTAACAGCTGTGCATGTCAGCACTTAGCAGAGTTAGTCCCAGGTTCCTCTGCCCCGGGCCTGTGTAGAAGCTGTTGGACTCCAGCAGGTGATGCAGGCCAGCCTTACTGCTCTGGTTTTGTGCAGTCTTCTTGTCCCAGTAGTAGATAGAGGCAGGGGGCTACCTGGAGAGATTTGCTGCCCCCGCCTACCCCCTCCACCAGAGTGGTAGATGGTGATTGTCACCCTGGTCTACTGCTGTGACAAATTTAAAACTACCTCTGAGGAACTCCTCTTTTACATAGCCCAAGACTTGTTTTTATTAATCACATGATTATTACAACACACACACATACACACACACACACACACACACACACACACACACACACACACACACACACAAAGAAATGACTGAGTTCTTTGCTGCACTAACGGTTAGCTTCACAAAGCACTGATACTTGAAGTTATGTGGAGTATGTAAAAATATTCAAACTGAGTTGTGCACACATGTAGAGAGGCATAGGTGTGTGTACTCCAGGGTGAGGATAGAGTTTTTTAACACTTGATCTCTTTCGCTTACTGATATGTGGGTTCTTTTTTTTTTTTAATTTCAGATTTTAGTAAAGGTAAATTATAACTGTATCCCTACTTCTTAAAGAATAGCAATTTCTACATTGAGCCTTGTTTCTACATTTTAATGGCTTGGGGGGCGTGTGTGGAGATGAGTGGAGGGGAACATGAAGGTGAAAAATCAGCCTTTTAAAGCTCTGGGGTTTTTGTTTTGTTTTGTTTTTTTACCCTTCCTTGTCCTGAAACTTCGTGCATCAGCTCTCATCTGTCAAAGTGTAAATCAGCAATTAAAACCCAAACAGCCAAATGCCAAAGATGACCCGAAGCACAAAGCAACTGACAAACAAGTCCGGACAAATCGACGGGTAATTTATAAGCTTTGCCCTAAAATCTAATTATTTGGCAATTCGAATTTGCAGCCAGCCAGGGCTCGGCAATAAATTTAACCCGCCATAAATTATTTAGGAGCAGGCTGTGGTGTAAATCAAAACCACGAGTGTTTGTTTAAGAAATAAGCTCCTTGTGCATAAAATGCCCCCCCAAAGAAACTGTTCAGCAAATGATGCCCGGTGTGGCCTCACTCCTCCCAGCCCTCTCGCGGATGACCAGGAGGCTTCTTTTCTCCCCTCTGAGAACGGGTTACCTCTGTATCAGACTGAATCCAGATCTAGGCATTTGGATAAATCTCACATGTTTGTCATTTGTGGTTAGGTTGCCTCTCGATTTTTAGCAAACCCCTCAGTAGAGGGATAAGAAGGAAGGGATTCCTTGTTACTATCTCTAAGTGGAGGGAATGCCTGTTTGTCCTCAGATTAACTTGGCCAAGGCATGAAAATGATCTTCGTCCCTTATTTCAGCTAGGACCACAGAAACATCAGCTGAGACAGAGAAGGCTGTGCGTTGGGAAGATGGGCTAGACTACTGCTGTGTTAACCGTTGCCACCAGTGCCAGTGCTTAGCTGAGCCCTTGCCACTGTGTAACCTGATCTCTACAGATAATTTAGCTGAAGAAGTTTTCATACCCTAAAAACAAATCTTGTAATCTTTGATAGTGGGTATGAACTTCCATTTGAACCGCCATTGCAGTTTTGTGCTAAGTTCATCAAGGAACCCATTGGGGCCTTTAGTTGATCAGTTTTAAATCAGATGGTCTTAAAACCTGTGTTCCACCTCACTTTAGTAGGTAAAAACAAGTGAATATTTGCTTGGTGCTTTTTTCTTGTTTTCCTTCAGGGGAAAAATTGCAGCTGGCATTTTACCGAGATATAGCAGGCTGGGGGGTGGGGGTGGTGCACGCCTTTAATCCCAGCACTTGTTGGAGGCAAAGGCAGGTGGATCGCTGTGTGAGACCAGCTTGGTCTACAAAGCGAGTCCAAGACAGCCAAGGCTAACACAGAGAGACCCTGTCTTTAGGGAAGAGAAAGAGACAGAGACAGACAGAGAGGGACAGATAGAAAGAAAGAAAGAAACAAAGAAATAGATAGTAAATAAATGCAGCAGGTTTAGAGTCTTGTATACTTTGAAAATCCAAAATATGAGGTTTTTGTCCTTAGTTGTCAATTATGGCCAATTCCTAACCACCATCCTCAGACTATCGGTAATATTTTATCTGTCCTTGGACAACTGAGTGGTGTTGGGTAACTACCTGTTCCAGTTTTGGCGCTGACAGTACTGTGTTCTAGAGATCTCTGGTTCCAGGCAAACTAGACAGTTTGGGCAAATCTGGGGTTAAGTGTTTGGTAGCAGTTAAGGAAGGAAACCATTTAGAGATACAAGAATGGATGAATCCAGTAGACTTTGCTTTGGAGTGCTCTGTGTCTGGCCTTGAATCTGGCACCCCCACCTGCCTTGTCATCTAGGTACCTCCCAATCCTGTGAAAAATCCAGAAAACACAGTGTTTTCTGGTTGACAGATACTGGCTCTGTCTCTTCAACTTGTCAGCTCCTTCCTATCTGCTCACAACAGAAGTTGAAAAAAAGAGGACCGGATGGCAGAGATGCAGACTGAAGGCTCCGGTTCCTCCCTTCCTGACCTCAGCCTGGTGCCATCTACTTGATACAGCATGGAGGAAGCTCTTTAGGAACATTCCTCCAGGACTTCCTGCCTGGGCCGTCCACGCATGCTGCATTGCGGTTTGAGTGGTGTTCTGAGTTCCCTACAGAATAGCCAGTCCAACTTGTCTCTTTTTTCCCTCCCCTTTTAGACCCAAGCTCCATCCTTTAGTAGCAGCATTGTTGATAGTGACCATAGCATCTTTGGAACTTAATTTATTGCAAAATAGCAGCAGTAATGATCCCCACCTAATACATTGTTTAGAGGACTGCAGTCATTTTTTGTTAGTACTTAGCAGAGTATCTACCACACAGGAAACACGAATTGGAGGGGAGTAGGATGATTCATTCTGCACGTGGCAGAGAGTGCCCGAGACCATCTCTTGTCGCTCCTTTCCCCAGACTCTTGAGCATGCTGGAAAAAAGGGCCAGGTCTCACTGCTGTGCCTGTGCTTGAACTGCCTGCTTAGCAGTGTTGGTTTATGATCAGATGATGGTGCTGACCATGTGACTCCCCCCTCCCCCCAGGATTAGTAAACATAAAATAAGAGCATAAATGGGAAAGGACAATAGCCTGAGTTGTCATTTCTACTTCCTGACTAGTTCAAGAGTTTCTCCAAGGCCCAAGTGACTTATCTCTTAAATCCCACTCTCTCTAGCACAGTAGCCCCCTTAGTAGTTTAATTGCATGTGAGTGGCATAGGAAGATAAAGGAATTATGGAGCAATTCCTTGGAGCCTGAAAGGGGGCTTAGAAATAGAGACTGGTGTTCTTCCTCTGGAACAAGAGCACTCATCTGACCCTGAAAGAAAGACTGAACAACCCTCTTCTTTTGGGGGGAATAATAAAATGGGGCAAAGGAAAAGGAAGAGGGGCAGGGATGATGCTGTCATGATCCAGGAGCGACTAGAGCTAGAAGCTAGCACTTAGGTACATCTTCACACATCTTTGGGTTGGAATTGATACCATCTACCTGTAGCATGGGCTAGTGTCTTTGACCATTATCAGTAAAGACGTTTGTCATGGCTCAGGCACACCTGCTGTTTGGGGCAGCGTAGCGCTCCTCTCCAGGGCTCGGCTGTGGGGCCAGGACTGCATGCAGGGTTTGCTGGACAGTACGGGAATGAAAGAAAGATCCATCGGTGAACTGGTGAACTCAGGTTTCTGCGAAAGCAGTGCATGCTTCTAGCAGCTGACTCGTATCTCCAGCTCCACTTTAAACAATTTTTTGTTTTTTGTTTTGAAGATTCATGAAAAGAGTCTGTTGTCACAGGTTCCTCTTTGCATCTCAGTGGTTCAGAAGAATAGGTCACATGCAGTCACGTTGCCACAGCTCTTGATGCTGCTAAGGACAGAGTCCAAGATGAGCCATACTGTGTATCTGGCTCTTAACTTTTGAGGAGTAGGCCTGGCTGACAGGCTGACCTCATATGTGCTGAGCCTTGGGTTTAGGCATATCAGGGGGTTGCTTGCTTTCTTTTTCGATGGAGCTGAGTCAGGTCTTGGGAGGGTGTCCCTGTGAGTGAAGGCCCAGCAGCAGGAGGGCGACTGCTGAGCTTCAGTGGGAGGCCCAAGGCTGAGTTCTCAGAGCCTGCTGAGAAAGCGGACTCAGTTCTGATGAGAGCAAGAGCCAAAGCACATACTGTTTTATAATACTAATGAAATTCCAGATCTGTAATAGCATTTCAGATATCTAAAACAAACCGTGTGCTTTAAAAAAAAGTGGAAAGAGCTCAACTTTAAGCCATACATTCTTGGTAATAGAGGTTTCCCCCCTATTTATGTTTGATAGATATTTTTGTTTCCAGAGGAATGTCAACTCCTAATTTCATAATGTATCACAGGCTTAAGAAAATTGAATTTAATAAAAGCCAAAGATGAATGGCATCCTTAAAGGTCCTAACACTTGTCTTTATTAGCAGGACAAACTGCAGGTCTCCAAACACTGCTTCTTTCCAAATGAAAGTTTAAATGAAAAGTACAGTTGTGTCACAGGTTAAATCTCATTGCGGGTCTAGCTAACATTGTTAGAGAGGAGCGAGCTTTATTTGTTTCCTTGGACACCAGGGCAGCCAAACTGACCAGGCTGTGGCTCTTTCTGTCGGGGGAAGTATTTCTTCTACTTAGTAAGAGAAGAAGGCTTTACTACAAATTTAGGGGTCCTACGGGGATCTGACTCATGAGCTGCTCAGAGCTGACTCTTGAGAACTATGGGTATGTGGCTGTTTAGGAAAAGCAGTGTGTGTGTGGTATATGTGAGGGTGCTCAACGTAGTTTTCTGTAGCAAGGCTCCCTCTGCTTGGCCTGCTTTGCAGTCCTCTGTGGGAACAAAGGCCTAGCCAGTTGGAGGGGTGTCTGTCAGTTGGCCTAGGCAGCAGTCTAGGCCTTCTTGTCCTTGCCTTGCAGCTGTTTTGCCCCTCCTGTGTCTGGTAATAAGTCCCTTCAGCTTCTTCAGCTCTGGGATCAGCCCGGGGGGACCAGGTAAGCTCCCATCATCTTTTCCATCTTCTTTGGGCATCAGTCTAGGGCTCATGGGTCTGATTGAACAACCCTTTCACAGGGGTCGAGTATCAGACACCCTGCATATCAGATATTCATACTGCGACTCGTACAGTAGCAAAATTACAGCTGTGAAGCAGCAATGAAAATAATTTCATGGTTGGGGGTCAAAATGAGGAACTGTGTTAAAGAGTCGCACATTAGGAAGGTTGAGAACCACTGGCCCCAGGGTACCAGGCAGCCGAGCATTTACATTTCTCTGATAAGAAGTCTAACTGCCTTGGTTTGTTTTTCAGCCATACTGTCATGCTTTGGATTGAAATACTTAAAAAAAAAAAAAAAGTCCATAATATTAGTGGATATATTTGACAAGGATGGCAGTTGTCACCCTTGGGACATGAGAACTTTGTGTTTTTCCACCCACTGATTCCCCTGAGTGGGGTCAGGAGTAGTCAGCAGTAATGGTTTCTGCATTGCTTCTCTAGCCTGTCTCTGCTTTGGTTTTGATGAAGCTAGGAGAATGTTCTCTAAAATGAGGGTTGGCATACTCCTGGAGCTGACTGTTGGGGCCCTTGTGTGGGCTAAGCTCCCTTTTTGTCTCTGCAGTGGAGGTTTTTTTCACATGCTAATTTTACTTGGAAGATTTTGCTTTTATTTATTTTTTTATTATTTCCTATTTGTCTCTTCCAGATGTTTTCAGGGCAGTTTTTTTGTGTGTGTGTGGGTGTTGTAAACTAATTCCATTCATGTTTTAAAAATTTATGAAAGCGCTAATAAAAATGTCAAAGTGGTAAAAATGTTAGCTTTTCCTCTGCTTTGATTAAATTTTGCAAACTGTTTTTGAATATTAAAAAGCAATATATTTTTTTATTCTCTCCCCTTGGTTTCCCTCTTCTCTCTGGTGCGCGTGCTCTCTCTTGCCCTCTCCCCCCTCTGGTGCATCCCTCCCTTTCCAAGAACGATGTATGAGGCGTGCTGCACAGCCAGCATCCTGCAAGCCTGTTTGCACACCAGGACCTTGGTGCTGTGCATCTCTATTAAATAACGGAGACAAATTAATCTTAGAGACACCAAACAAATTGTCACTCCTCCTCTTCCTCTTCCATTACCTTCCAGCAGACTGGGAAGGGCTTGCTAAGCGGTTGGGCGGGTAGGGACAGGCAAAGGGGAGTGTGCAGTGCTTGGAGGAGAGGTGGGAGGCACTGGCCTCTATTAACTTGTGTTCTGTTTTCTTCTTCTCTCTGGTATCCCCTTTGGCTTTATTTTGGGGGTTTGTTTGTTATGTTTTTTTTTTTTTTTCTCACAAAAACTAGTGGAGACTGCTTCCCTCCTCTGTCAGTGTTTAAGTTTCATACAAGGAAGCAGCTGATGGCTGCTTGCTTACCTGGAGATCCAGACATTCCAGGACAGAGTAGCCTGGGCAAGAGAGGGAAGGCCTTTCTTTCTCTTGGAGGCTCAAGTCACTGGGCCTCTCTGTGAGGGAAACAGGCAGACAGAGTGCACCACTGCCTTCCTCTCCCAAAACAATGGGGCCTTCAGCAGTGTGAGCAGCAGGGTTATAAATGCTGACATCACTTCTTCTAGCCTTGGGTTTGGGCTGGCACAGAGAGCGAGCCACGGCCACTCACTGTTTCTTTGGCATTCCAGGAAATCATTGAGTTCCCCATCCTGAAGCTGAATGGCCGGACCATGGAGATCGAGTCTACCTTTCACATGTATGTCCAGCCTGTAGTCCACCCACAGCTCACCCCCTTCTGTACAGAGGTAAGGCTCTTGGGAGACGGCGGTGGCATTGTTGGATCGTGCAGGCCACTCAGGGAACGCTGGGCCCGAGAGTGGTTAAGTTAGGAGCCCAGCAATGGCTTTTCATTTGACTTTAATCTGTGTCTGCTTTAGTACTTGTCCCCAGGGACAGCAGTAGTACAATTTGTCCCAGATTTCCCAACATTTCCCTTTTCTTTTCCTTTTCCTTCTTGTCCCCAACATTCCTGGCAACTGGACACTTGGAGTTAATCTAGAAGTATATGGAGCTTCTGGGACTCAGGATCTTTCCAGCTCCGTTTTCAATCGGGCCTGTTGGCAGGCGGTGAGGATTTCAGGCACTTAGAAGGAATTGTTATGCTCATGATTTCTTAGCTTCCTAAAATGTTGCTGATGCTTTTCCCTGCAAAGTAAAGCATGACTCTCCCACCAAGGACAGAGAAGACAGGCTGTCAAGGCTGCAGTGTCCTTATCTAGGCTCATATTGCACTTGGCTCCCTTGTCTACAGATTAGCACTGACCCCATTGTACAGACTGTGAAAACAGATCTGGAATACTTGTGATTGCCTGAGGTTTAGAAGAGCTACTGGGGCAGGCGGGGAGGTCTTGAGAGTGCCGACTCTCAGAGTAGTGTAGAGAACCCTTCTTTGTCTGCTTTCCTGTAGCTGCCCCTGCCATGCATTTGTGGTAGAATCACTGGTAAGGCATGCAGGGCAGCAGAGATGACAGAAAACATTAACATGGAGCTGAGATATCTTGAGCCTTTGCCCACACATGTGGACCTACTTTCTACACATAAGTGACGTGTAAGGGAAAGAAGTACTTGAAGAACCCCAAACATTTTTGTTGTTGTTGTGGAACAGGCTGGGGAAGGGCCTGCTATGTGCAGTGGGTGGTTCAGCCAGCACTGAGGCTGATGAGCCCAGATGGGGGCTCCAGAGCTGTTCCTGAACTCATAGCCAGTGTTTGCCATCTGGCCCAGTTGGACCTTTATGGCAGATACCCATCTGCCCAGGTGTGCACTCTCCTAAGCCTTTCGTTCAAACTCACGATGTGGAAGCTGTCTTTCATTTCCCCTCTTTCCCCTGGAAACTGCCTCTCCTACCAGAGTAAGTGGCCAGTTTACCCTTTGCCCCCTCTTGGAAAGTTACCAGTGGAAGCTTACACTAGCCACCACCTAAGATCCCAGTGGCCTGGAAGCCATGCCTTATTCTCTTCCCATCTAGGTACTAACCTGGCCAGCCTGGTTAGCTTAGCTTTGGGGAACAAATGATGTGGGAGGCACCCGCAGCACCCTCCAGCACAGAGTGGGATTGGGAGGTACCCCTCCAGCACCCTCCAGCACAGAGTGGGGTTGGGAGGCACCCCTCCAGCACCCTCCAGCACAGAGTGGGGTTGGGAGGCACCCCGCAGCACCCTCCAGCACAGAGTGGGGTTGGGAGGCACCCCGCAGCACCCTCCAGCACAGAGTGGCTGATGCAGCTCTGTGAGACTACAGGGATACCGTGTATTTTCTGCTTGGCAGTTTCACCCAAGACCATCCATAATTGGAGGGCGGTGTGAGTGGGAGCCTATGTTGGGATCATGGGGCACAGCTGTTCCGAAGACAAAGATCAGGTTGTGAGAACTCTGTACCCTTCAAACTCCCGACTCCGCGGCCCCACCTGCTGCAGTGTGCCCAGGCTTGCTTGTGCTCTGAGTTTGCATAGGGCTGCAGCCATCCGTGGTGCACAGCCTGGGTTGTGCTTACCCCAGATCACAGCCATTGGTAGTTTACACTTTGGTGGTTTATCTGTTTTGCTACTCTGTTCTCAGAGTGCTGAAACTAGACCTGGTCCATTTCTGACTCCCTTCTATGAGGGTCTAGTACCATGTGCACTCCATAAAACAAGGGGCTATTGCCAAGGAGGTATCTGTGTCTCCTCCAAAGCTACTATACTGTTGACTTGGCCTTTAAGGGGAAAAAAAAATCTGTTTGCTGTGATGCATGTTGGACAGAGGACAGCTTATGGGAATCAGTACTTCCCAGAGACTGAACTCAGGTCCTTAGGCTTGGTGGTAAGTGCCCTTATTGCATGAGCCATCTTGCTGGCCTCACACTTGTCCTTTTGAGTGAGTAAAGTCTCTTTGGAAAACATCACATTACCTCAGTGTTGCCCTGGCTCCACACCAGCTGTAACTAGGTCTTGAAAAGAAGTGTAGGCACAGGGAGAGGCTCCACCTGCCCTGGCAGGAGCCACTTTTAAAGGGATAGCAGTGGAACTGACCTACTCATAGACTCACTCATTAGTAAATGTGTGAGCAGTGGTCTCACACCTCTAGATTAGACCAAGGAGCTCCTCTAGCAGAGCAGTTTCTTAAGAGCCTAAGTATGCTCAGGTGCAGTGGCAGGTGCCTATAACTTTAGCACTCTTGAGTCAGAAACAGGAGGATGTGGAGTTCTGTACCAGCCTGCACCACATGAGGCTGCCTGAAACAAGCACACAACTCAGCATGATGACTCCTGCCTGAAATCCTGAGATACTGAGACCAGAGGCTGGGAATTGGAGGCCAGCCTGGATTAACCTACTGAGTCCAAGGCTGTAATACCAAGGCCTGGGACTATGTAATGAGACCTTGTCTCAAAAAACATAAGTCAAAAAACACCCAAATGAAACCTTTAACCTGTAGATGTGCATGTGTGTGTGAGCGCATGCTTGTACAGTGCTGGCCCACAGAGAGAAGGCGCGGCCTGAGCAGGTCTGCAGTCCCACAGACGCTCATGCTGACTTGTGAGGCATGCCTGAGTTCACTGCCACTCATCCTGACAGGGCATGGATGCTCCTCTCCTGTGTCTTCTAGCGTCTGCCCCAGCCTGTGAGCTTGTGCGCCAGCAACTGGGCTCCTGCGGTCCATGGCCATATACAGTCTTTTGTTGTTGTCTGTGAAGAAGAAGAAGAAGAAAAAAAAAACAGAAATACCCGTTTTGCTAAACGCCAGTAAAGGGCTTTGTCTTGCACCTGTACTTATAAAGGGTGAGATTTATTGGCCTCTTTGTGTGAGGAGAAAGAGTGGGCCTGATTATCAGATTGTACACCAGAGACAAGTGCTTATGTAATCAACAAACCGTCTTGGTGTCAGAATACGATTGTGTTGGAGATAAACTGTGAAAGAAGACCGCCCGGCCACTGACATGCTGTTGGCACTGAGTTTTCTGGCTGCTTCCTGGAGTTGCTGCTGTTTCTGATGAAGCCAGCTCATCCCTGAACAAAGCCCTTGTGTAGGTAGGGGGCATTGGGAAGCAGCAGTGTTATCAGTCAGGTCAGAAGTCCCCTCCTGTGGTTTCTGAGTCTGGAGAAGTGGGAGTTAATCTGTAATCCCTCAGTGAAAGAAGCCAGAGAGCACACATTAATTCTTCCTCCTGCCATAAGTAGTTAAGGCTTCTGAGCCCCAGTTAGCCTGTGAGCCCTGGTTCTCAGCTTAACAAACACTTGGCTTTGCTCTAGTACCTCCATTGTGAGGATATGAAAGCCTTTTGCAAACATTAAGTGGGATGGGCTTAAAACTACAGCAAGAAGGATGTAAGTTAGGCCTAAGACAGAACTTCCCAGTTAGTTTTATACAGTTGTGTCTCCCTCACCACTTACAGCCTGGTAGTGTATCAAGTACAGGGAATGACTTTCTCAGTCTTGGCCCTCTTCAGCCAGTGCACACTGGCAGTACTGGTGAGAGGTGATAAATCCGTCCCCACAAGAACGCCCTCAACGGCAGAGAAGGCCATGTCTAGTTGAACTATTGTCGAAGCCTTTGTCTGAGGCTGACTTTAATCCACCGGGAGCTCAGTGCTGAGCCACACTGGCTGACCACCAGTGGAGTGCTTGCATCTAGGAAGCTCATCGAGCACAGTTACTTCCATGCTAGGCGTGTCGTGTGTGTGTGTGTGTGTGTGTGTGTGTGTGTGTGTGTGTGTGTGTGTGTGTGTTGTGTGTGTGTGTGTCTCTAAAGATTGAACTGAGGGCCTTGAGTGTGCTAAGCAAGTGCTGTGCTGCTAAACTACAGGTGTCATGTTTTTTACCTACTTGTGATTTTTCCCGGGGCCGATGGGTTCATGGGTGCTGAGCTGAGTCCTGGTGAGAGAAGGGGAGAGGCTTGCTCTGTGCCCTTGTCTGCACATGTAGCTTTCTGAAACCTTTCATTCAGTGTTAGCTTTAACTAAATTACCTGGGGATGGGAGCCAAAGAAGTGGGCCTGGCCTTGCCCTAGGACTCATACTAGATGCAGACTGATACTTGGACCCTGGAGCTTTCCAAGAAGTGGGAGTGCCTGTGGGCCTTTCCTACCACAGCCTGACCTTACCTACCCCTCGCCTTGGAAGAATGTGCCAGGGAGGAAGGAAGCCGAGGTGAGCAGCTGTAGTGCCTGTCTATCGGTCTGACTTCTAGAAGGTGGGTCCAGAGTTGAGAGTGAGAGTCTACCCTGACTCCCGGTCCCTGTGGGCCTTACACCTGCTACTCTGGGTGCAGCTCTGAGCTTGGGTAGCTCTGGGTGCTAGCTGCGCTGGGCGTAGGAGGGCACTGTGGTGAAGAGGTTGAATTCCAAGAAGGCAGGGCTTTAATGTTCCTGTGCAGGCCCTGCTTCTGGCGCACAGTAGGTGCTAGGTGCAAGTACAGGAGGAGCACTCTGTTCTCAGATTACAGCTTCCCTCCATGCAGCGAGCCTCACCCTCCCTCATGCTGTAGCAGGGGACCAGGGTTGTGTTTCTCCTTGACTCAGGCCCTCCCTCTGCTGGGCAGTTCTTTGGTCTTCCAAGCAAGGAAAGGGTGTGGAGGTGCCAGCCGGGTGGGCATGCTGTGGGTTAAAGCTTCGCAAAAACAACAGTGTAGTTAATCTTTCTAATTTATTTTCCTTTTAGACCATGGGAAGTCTGTAGGCAGCAGCTGTTACCCAATTAAAATACAGATTAATATAAAAACAGTTTCTGGAATATAAAATAGAGTGGCTGTGTCCTTACACTTCCTTAAAATACCACCTAATAATGACTTGATGAACTACAGAAACCCACCTAGAGGAACTCAGCATTCTTAAAATGAAAATTTCTTCCCTAAAAGGTGTGTATTACCATTCCATGTAAGCCACCATAAGAGAATAGCCTTCTCTCTCAGGGCCGGCACTCTCTGTGAGTTGGGTGTTTGTTATTCATTAAATGTAATTATAGTTTAATTGGAGTTTTAGACTCCTTCCCCCACTTCAACAAAAAGTGGTTTCCAAGCCAGCCAACATACTACACTTTGTGAGACTAGCCAGCGACAGGACAGCGTTGCGATTTCTAGCTGGTGTCCAGGGCAGGACCTCAGGATGCAGCTACTGGTAGGAAGTCTCTGCCTACTCTGTGCTTGAGACATATTTTTTACTTTAAAAATAAAAAAAAAGCAAAGCAGCAAGTTTGCTTAAAAGTAGGCCTGACCTGGGCAGAGCCTATGCCTGTGAGCCAGTCTTTAGGCCAGAGTCTATACATAGGCCTTTTGTTTGGTCTCTGTCTCCCCTTTGCTCATAGGTGGCCTTCTGGCTTGGCTAGGCTGTGTGGAGGACTGAGGTGTGCAGATTTCTGAGGAGTTTCCCTGTGTCACCCAATTAAAACACAGATTAATATAAAAACATTCTGTACTAGAAAATCGAGTGGCTGTGTCCATACATCTCCTTCACAGTGTAAGTGGGGAAGTGCTAGAGGGATAGTGGCTCGTCAAAACCAAGTGTGCCCAGCTGGAGCACGCACTCAACAGGCTCTGCAGGAACTTCTGGAAAGCTGGAGTCTAATATGCCTCAAGAATAATTTGTGGCAACTAACTGAGCCTGTCGAATACAAAAAGACATGTAAAGATTAAAAGAAAAATATTTCCTGCATCAAAGTTTAAACAAGCATGGAGCCTGCTGTGTTGCCAGCATGTGTGTGCAGGTCCAGTTCAGGCAAGGTGGCTGCTGGGGTTGTTCGTACAGGGTCCTAGGACATGGTTCCCAAGCTCCTGACTGGGTTCTGAGCTTGAAGCAGTGAGGCCCGAGCCCTCACACTGGAAGGAGGACTTGAGGAAACGGAATGGACTGTCCAACATGAGTCCTTTGCACCTTGGCTTTCTGTCCAAAGGCTGTTTTTCTTTCCTTACAGCTCACGGGGATCATTCAAGCCATGGTGGACGGCCAACCAAGCCTGCAGCAAGTGCTGGAGGTAGGTTGAATGACCTTTAATTCCTGACCCCTGACCTCTTCCTGCTGCCTTTCTTTCCCTCCCCTCCTGAGAATGTAGCCGTATAATTTGACTATGATTATGGCTTGATTAGAATAACATTTGCTGTCACATCAGTGACATGCTGTTGAGAGTATTGAACCATTGATCTGTCATCTCCAGCTGTTCCCGTCAGGGTTACTGACAAGATGTCCAAGTGCTGCCAGGAGTCAGGCAGAGCCCCTCACCCCTCCTTACCTGGCTTGTGGCCCTGTGCTGGCTGGGTTGGGGCAGGGGAGGTGCTCTGCAACCTTTTGAGGTCAGCCCCAGGGACTTGAGGTGTTTTTGTTTAGCTTTGGTGTTGGCTCCTTGTGGCATGTGAGCACTTCATTAACTCACCCAGAACTCCCCATCGATGGCTTTTGTTTGCTCTCAGCTCCTCCAGGAGCTGCAGTCAGGCTGCTGCCCCACTGCAGCTTGCCGCTGGATGCGATGTGCCTGTCGGGTGCAGAGGCTGCACTGGGTAATGACTCCTAATCAGAATAATTACAACAATTGCCTATGTGAGGGAATCAAATTAAAGACTGTAGAACTCTTGGCAGAGACCACACTTCTTGGATATTCTCCTCAGGGAACTGGGAAAGGTTAAGACGCTGCTTCCTGTGCTCTGGCTAGAGGGAATGAGGAAGAGGCTGTGCTTGGTCTCAGCCTATCCCCCTCCACCCCTCTGCCCCCTCCACCCCTCCGTCCCCCCACCTCCCACCCCTTCACCCCTCCACCCTCCACCCCTCCACCCTTCCTCCACCACCCCTCTACCTCTCCACCCCTCTACCCCCACCCCTCCACCCTTCCTCCATCCCCCCCACCTCCCACCCCTCTAGCCCTCCACCCCTCTCCACCCCCCCCCTCCCCCCCTCACCCTCCCTCCCTCCACCCTCCCTTCCCCCCCCTCCACCCTCCAGCCTCAGGGTTTTCTGAGGAAAATGGTTCCTTGCCAGTGCTGCTCTGTGGAGGAGGGCAGACAAGAACAAGCCTGCAGATTTCATTAGGTGCTTTATTTGTTTTTAAGCCTCATAAATCCGAAGCTTGGACCTTATCAGTGTTCAGGAGGTGGACAGCAAAGAAGTGGAGTTGTGGTATCAAAAGGGAGACATCTCCCTTGACTCGTGAATCCTGCCCCCTGGGGGGAAGTCATGGCCTGAATGGCCATCCTGAACCCATCAGGATAGAACAGGTCTGAGAGGTAGGCTTTGCTCACCTCGGTGGCAGTGAGTGCTCTGTCCCTGGAGTGTAGAGGTACCGGCATGTCCGCTCAGTTGTGGCCTTGGTGAGGGCACTTGCAGTAGACTACATGTGGTAAGGTAAGTTCTGTTTGCTTCCATGTCCTACTGCCCTTTTGAGAGGTAGTTCAATGCGACGAGGACTGAGGGAGCCCCTCAGGATGGTTGCTCCTTGCCAGCAGCAGCCTCCAGCAGCCTTGCTCTACAGGAGGATAGAGGACTGACAGCATTTCCCAGGAACATCTGTTGCTAGGGACCTGACAGAATGCTTGTTCTGGGTCAGCTCCAAACCAGGGTCATTAGAATAATGGTCAGAGTTGAAGGGATTCTCAAGACACCTTCCCGGCAAGCCCAGGACAGCCCTGGAGTTGGGTGCTTAGAATGTTCTGAATGTTGTCCACTTTTGGTACTTTGCCAGTGAGGGGGAGGTCCCCAGCATCAGTCTGAGTAGTTTCTGGAGGACAAGGATACCATACCAATCCTCTTAGTCCTGAGCAGCTACAGAACTAAAATCTTCTTCTAACCAAGGCAGCCAGCAAGGTGCTTGCTTGCCCCGTATATTCTGAGTAGAGCTCAGGCTGGGCTCGCTACACTGCCAGTGATGGGAAGGGCTGCCTGACAGATTGGAGTTGTCTGTGGAGTTGTCCTATTGCCCTTCTTCATGTAGGCAGGACAGGGGAAGTCAGGCCTGAGTGTCTGGGCAGGCTCACAGTGAAAGATGCTCACTAAGTTACTGCCACACATGGAGTGTTATATGTCTCTTGGGTCATGTTGGCGGAGTCCTTCTGACAGGCCTATTCTGTCCTGCTCTCTTTCCCATTGTGAGTTGGGGTGTTGGGAATCCCACCACGTGGGACACTTACTTGAATATACAGAGCCAGTCAGCTAAAGCAAGTCTTCATGGATTTAAGAAGCGCTGGGTTGGTCTTCTCTTGTCTCTTGAATGAAGCCTGTCTTTTCTTTAGGTGATCTTGGGTAAAGATGTGATGGTGTGTGTGTGTGTGTGTGTGTGTGTGTGTACATGTGCATGAGGGATTAAGCCAGAGAGCTGATAGAGACAGCATTCAGCAGTGGGGTACCCAACCTCACTGCTTAGGAGGGTCCTGGGCTAGGGAAGATCCTAAGGCATAGATACAGACTGGGTGGTCTACACAGTGTGTACCAAGGGAACAACGCTCACATTCTAGTTACTGGCCTCCTGTGAAACTAGATAGAAGGCGTCCTTGGTCATATTGGTAGATACACCTAGCATCTCAGAAGTGCCAGGAAGATAGCTACACCTACTAGCTGGGATATTCTTCCCTGGAGCCCACATGTGCCCTCCAGCATTGCTAAGCACATGGCCCTTCTGCAGTCTGCTCTAACTGGACCTCCAGTCTTTTCTACACTGTATACTTTGTTCTCAGCAAACTTGCATCTGTTAATGTTTTTGGTCATCAGGTATTTATTGCTTCAGGGCAGGCTGGTTTTGAACTGTCTGTGTAGCTCAGATTGGCCTCAAACTTGTGATCCTCAACTCCCAGCTTTCCCAACTTCTGGGACTACAGGTGTGTGCCATCATGCCTGGCAACACATTGTACTGACTAGAACACTGGCTCAGGATGGTGAATGAAGCAGAAGCCCTGCATTCTTACAGTCTGCTAGGAAGACAGACTTGAATTGACAGCCACGTTAACACAGTCATTACATCATGCCTGCTGTTGCCATGAGTGTTCTTTCCCGTTGGTCCTGCAGCAGTCCAGTCACTTCTTCATCCCCCTTTCTCTCCTCCATTGTAGCTGAGCCATTTCATGAAGAAAACTGAGGTTCTGTGGTGTTAAATGACTTTTAAATGACTTCCAGCGAACAGTGTAGCCGGGATAAGGAAGATCCAAGGGTTGGAACCTGGATGTGTCTTACTTTCAATTCCATGTTTCTAACTACTGTATGATAGAGACTTAAAAAATAATCCTCCCTGCAAGTGGAAGCCATGGTATGATTGGCTGCACTCCCTCTCTGTGCCCGAGATCTTCTGGAAAATAGGCAGCGCTTCATGAATTCTTTATGATAATTCTCCTGTTATATGCCGATGCTCGTGTTTGTACTCCAGTGTAAGTGCAAACAGTAAAGCCAGCTGGAGGCAGGGTGGGAAGAACTAGGGATGCTTGGGAATGGGCTCTTCCCCGAGGAGCACTTGGCTCATCCTCCAAATACTCTGCTGGAAAAGGAGGAACGCAGCATGGAGCCTGTTCCTAAGCTTTCAGCAACTAGAGCAGGCAGCATTGCCTCACTGCTGGGAGGGTCTCCTCTCAAGGGAAATGGGCTTCATTGTCACTCAATTAGTAACTAAGTTCATAAACACAGTTAGGAAGTACTTACTCTAAGTGTGAAAAAGCACAGGTATGAACAAGGCTACAGGTAAGGTCCTGCTCATGGCTTCCTGCTGCCCTGTTCTTAGGGCCTGGGGTCGCCTGTGTCTGTGTTGGGCTATGTCTTTGTGTGACAGCCAAGGGACGAGTCAGTCAAGTCAGAAAAGGGATCACGGGCACACACAGCAACAGGTAGAGGAGCTGTGGTGTCTTCCCAAAGGGATCATCCTTCAAGAACCTCTGTAGTCTGGAGCCAAGGCTGGGCGTGCAGAGCACAGCGGAGCATGCTGGATGAGAGTCCTCCTGCTCTGGTTACAATTGTGTCACTGTTAGGCTGTTCATAGGCTCAGGGAAAAGGACAATCTCATCTGTTCTTGTGTACTTTACAGAGGGTCGATGAGTGGATGGCGAAGGAAGGCCTCTTAGATCCAAACGTCAAGTCAATTTTTGTCACCTGCGGAGATTGGGACTTGAAAGTCATGTGAGTATATGGAGGGCGTCTTTGCTGCAGGGCTTGGTATCTAAGGGAACAGGCTTTGCCTTTTAGGGCTTAAATGTTCAAGCCTGCTGGGCAGCAGGGGTCCCTGGGTCTTTGAGGCCACCAGGGTTAGAGAAAGGCTGGGAGCAGTGGCTTCCAGGTGTCTCTGGAACAGGGCAGGGACAAACTAGGAGCCCCAACTGTTGTTGTTGAACCTTCTTGCCTTTGACACGTCCTGCTGCTCACAGCGGCTCTTCTCCCTGCTGCCCTGAGTGTTACTGACCCAGAAGGAAGGCGTTAAAAAAAGGTCTTGAAGGAAAAAAAAATGTTTTAAACAGAATACATCGTATTTACTATTTGAAGTGCTCTGAAGCAAGCGCTCATTCACTGATCCTTTGAAGTAGGTACTGTTCTTATTTCTATTTTATAACTAAAGAAATTATTGTACAGAGAAGTTAAATAACTTTCCCGCGGCTACACAGCCAGGATTCAGACTCAGCAATTGGTTCCAGGGTCCTTTCTCTGGTATGCAAGACCCTGGTAATCAGCTGAGAGCCCGGTGTCTGATGAGAGGGGGCTACTTCTGGGAAGCTGCCCAAGTCACCCTCCTCTGTACCTCTCTACTTCTTCTCCTTTGTCTTCCGATCCTGTCTGGTTATGGAAGACAGAACAGGTTCCTTTGCTGGGTTGACACTTGTGCTTCTTTTCTGTCCTCATGGATACCTGGCTTCAGACAGCCCCCGGGGACTAAAGGGGTGGGAGCGCTGTTTGCTGAGAAAGTGATAGAATCGATACCACTGTGTTCTTTGTGACTGAAGCAGCAGCAAGCATCCCCCCTTCTCTCTCTCCCCCCTCTTCCTCTTCACGCCCCCCCCCCCCGTGTGTGTGTGTGTGTGTGTGTGTGTGTGTGTGTGTGTGTGTGTGTGTGTGTGTGTTGGTGAGGATGAGTTGTAGTGACTGCAGTGGCTATTTCTATCAGATCAGGTAACAGCGTCTCACCAGGGTTCCTTGTATGTATTTTATACCCTAGTCAGGTGTTAGGCCTGCTCTTGGACTTCAGCTCTGTGGGGGAGTTAGGAAGAATGATCTCCAGAGCACTCAGACACACAGTGCTCACATGCTCTACCCTTTAAGCTGTGTGCACACACTAGCTCCAGGGGGTCTCTGTCATCCCACAGGGCAGGAGAACTTTATGGGCTGGGTCTGGAAGTCTGGAAGCAGACAGGAATCACAAGTTTCAGTAGAGAAGGTGAGAGGGTAAGGATACTCCTTTTTTTGTTTTTTTGTTTCTTGAGACAGGGCCATGTATATATTACTAACTCGGGCTGGCCTTGAACTCACTGTATATGATGACTACCGATCCTCTTGCCTCCACCATAATCCTAGTACGATCAAGTACTGGGATTACAGGTGTGTTTCACCACCGCTGGTATATGTGGTGCTGGCGACTTAACTTTGTGCATGCTAGGTAAGCATGCTACCGTCTGAGCTACATCCTAGCCCAGGAAGGCTGTTTCATTTGTGTATCCTGTGTTGTAGCTTTGAAGCCTAGAGAGTCTTGTGTAGGGGCTTTACAGCCCAGGAGAAACCATTCAGTAGTTTCTGGCTGATAACAGATTCTGGGGCTCACATAGCCCGAATGGAAGATGCTTTGACTTGGCCCAGGGGCCCAGTTCCTCCAGGAAGCCTCTCCAGGGCTCCTGCTCTTCCAGTGTTTTCCTTGCAGGTGTCTTCATCCTCTCAGTGCTCCTGAACCTTCTGTTGTCCCTGATGAATTGTGTGCACATGCATTCATCAGAGAACTTGATGTGCGTGGGACCAGAGACCATGTTGCTGAGCCCCCTCAGTTTGAAGTTGCCTCATGAGATGGAGAGGTGCTTTTAGAGGGTCCTGTACTCACTGGTCAAGCCTCTTCTGGCCTGTGCTGGTGCTGCCATTCAGTGTCTTCACAAGCAACAGCGCCTGGATTGGGTTGCAGAATCCAAGTGTATATGTCATTTGATTCTAACCACTGTCTCTGGTAGGAGGCGATGTATCCCTTTTATAAACAGCAAACAAATCAAACACAGCAGAATACTTTGGGGCTCACAGAGGTAAAGACTCAACCAAACAGAAAGGAATCCTGACACTTAACAGTTTGAGCTGATGAGAGTTTGGTGAGGAAGTCAGGGGGCTCTGGAGAAGGGTGTGCCAGAGACAGCTGCTGCTGCGTAGCAGTGGGGGAGGAGGGCTTGTGACTGCCTTTGAGAAGCAATACTCCACAGAACTGCTGGGAAAGCTCTTAATTAGATGTGTAACAAAATAAAAGCAGCCAGAGAGAAAAGGTAAGTAGTGTGGCGTGACTGCACTGCTTACTGGTGTTCTGGATCCTTGGTAGCTAGTGGCTGTCAGAGGCTCTCAGTAGAGCCACCTCGTACTTTGTGCCTGGCAGAGGCTGCTGCCGAGCCTGACAAGGGGGTGTTAAGTTGACACTCATAACTTGTTAGTATGTGGCTGACTTCGTATCTTGACATCCAATTCCAGATTTAACTAAGTCTAAGGAATTCAGCAAATGTTTTCATTTCGCACTCTGGTTTCGGGAGCCACGGCTGCTCCTTGCTGTTGTTACTCCAGCCCCAAAGCTGCCTCACATCACTGTTGTTGGAGAAGCCCTGATTAGTGCAGCACTGAAAAATGGGACCTGAAGTGGCAGCACAAATCCCAGCGAGGCACAGAAATCTGCTCCTGTTCTGACAAAATCGTTCTGTGTCCATCTTTCTTCAGAAGTAGATGAGCTGATGTTCTGGGTTTGTAGGGCTTGAGGCTATAGCCACAGGTGTTATTACAGTGAGTTTTAGTTTAGTGGTTATGGATTTTATCATCTTCCTCCTTTTCCTCCTCCTCCTCTTCTTCTTCTTCTTCATTGTTTGGTTTTTTGTTTTTGTTTGTTTTGTTTTTTGGGTTAAGTTTTCTCTGTGTAGCCCTGGGTGTCTTGGAACTCACTCTGTAGACCGGGGTGGCCTTGAATACAGCCTCCCAAGGGCTGGGATTAAAGGCATGCGCCACCACCACCCGGTTTTAATAGTCTTCTGTACTTTTTTTTTTTTTAAAGATTTATTTATTATTACATATACAGTGCTCTGCCTGCATGTACACCTGCAGGCCAGAAGAGGGCATCAGATCCCAGAATGGATGGTTGTGAGCCACCATGTGGTTGCTGGGAATTGGACCTCTCAAAGAACAGATAGTTCTTAACCACTGAGCCATCTCTCCAGCTTTGTTCTATACTTTTATAGAAAAGATACTTAATAGGGTTTGGTGAGCTCCCCGCTCCTCCTCAGCAGGCCTTTCCTCTTCTTTTCCATTGTTTGTTGAAGCTCCCTAGGGGTTTCTTGTTTCTCTGCTCAGCTTGTTGGGGAGTGTTCATCCTTGAGATGTTGGGCAGGTAGGGTTGTGGATGGTGAGGAACGAGACCTGCACAGGTGACCATTTGAAGAACTTGATTTCTAGACTTCGGTCTGGAGCTCCAGGCCTACCCACTGAACAGTGTGTATCTGAGAAGTACACTAGACGCTGCCTGGGTGGGCTTTTGGTCTAAGGAGGGAGCAAACGAGGGAGGCAAGACTAGGGGTGACACTGGTGGGAGGGAGGCACAGACCCTCAGTACAATTGGCAAAGAGGCCCTTTTGGATAAGCACTGTCATGGGTGCAAGAGGGGCTGGAGCCTATGCAGAGTTGGCTTAGGGGACTCTCATGGAAGCTTTCCCGCCCCATTAAGGGTAGGGCTGGCATTGGTCTTCAGTTCTTTCCATGACTTTTGGGGTGGGTGTCAGTCCTGTGCTCCGTTCCTGAGCTCTGCAGGAGTGGACCTGAAGCTCTGGAGCATTAAGAAAGTCTGAAGATCAGAGGGACTCTGCTCACTGCTGGTGTGGGGAGTGTGCACTGGGCTGTGGTCAAGTTGAAGAGTAAGACTGCTGGTACCTGGAGAGAAGTGATACAGCGACAGACCAGCACCTGGAGAGCACTGTGGGTGAGGGGTGCTGGCTGTGGGTCAGGCTGGCTCCTCTAGGCTCATCAGTAAGCTAATGACATCATCATCTTGAAACAATCTGTAACTTGGTGTCTTCTGAATCTTCACTCCTCCATCTTAGTCACTTTCGCAATTTACTCTTTCCTTAGTTTTTCCTAAATGTTGGTGTTTTTGTTTTTGAGATAGGGTTTGTCTACATAGCTCTGGCTGTTCTAGAAATTACTATGACGACTAGGCTGGTCTTAAACTTACAGAGATCTATTTGCCTGCCTTTGCCTCCCAAGTGCTGCGGTTAGAGGTGTGCTCCACAGTGTCGGTGTATCTAAAATACTGGTGTTGCCTTGATCCCTGTTCTATCTTTCATTTTCCTTCAGTCTTGCTCTCAACAGAGTGATCTTGTCTTTTGCTAGAGCTTCACCTCTTTGTGTGCAGAGGTCTCTGTCTTTTTTCTAAGAGAAATTACAACCAACATGATCCTGCTGGAGGCAAGACGTCTGCTCCATCAGCTGCTTGAATGCCCAGCCTTGTACTCAGATGCCTCCTGTACCTCCACAGGCCTGGGAGAGCTCTGCCCTTGCTTTCCTCCCCACACGAGTTAATCTCCAAATCCTGGTGGCCACACTTCCCAGGAGTTTTCTGGGTGATCTGCTCTGCTAGGCTCTGACTCCTGCTTCATCCTGTCAAGGCACCCTTACCCTCAAGGTCAAGTGTATTCTGTAGGCACTGCCAAGGCTCTTCTTTCCGTCAGCACTGTGCCCTCCCACTGTCATGTCCCTGGAGCTTTTTTAGTTACTCCTTCATGGAATTTTACTGCAGCTGCTATTTCTTTCCCTAGCTTGTGATCACTATTGTAATCCTCAGACAAAGCTTGATGTGTAGTGGTTGTTTGGTAAATACTTAGAACTGGGGGGTGCTGGGGACTAAGACCTCACATATGCTAAGCACACAGTTGGTTACTGAACTACACCAACTAGGCACAATAGTTTGCTAAATGTAGAACAGTTGAGTGGCCCTACAGAATTCCTGTTCCAGAAGAGTGCTGAGTGTTGGGTGGGTCTGGGCCAGGGAGAAGGAGCTTGTTCCTGGGCACATGAGAAGTTTTCTGCCTGAGAAATTTGTGCCTCTGGGACTGAGGCTGGGGCTCCTGAAAGACTTAAAAGCAGAGAGGAAACATAGCCATTGCTTATGAAGCTCTTACTACATACCACAACCTCTTGTGCTGCTTACACAGTCATTTAAATCTTACTACAGTCCTGTCCTACCAATTAAGGTATTTTTTTAAAAAGTTAAATTTGAGGTGTGTATATGGGGTGTGTGTGTGTGTGTGGTGCCATGAAGCTAGGAGATCAGAGTTTCGAGAAAACTTGGGAGTTGGTTCTTTCCTTTATGTGATGAGGATCTTGAAAATTGAACTTAGTAAGGCAAGACAACAAGAGCCTTTACTTGCTCAGCCATCTTATGGTCCTGATATAGTTCTTTTTGTAACACTTAAAAATTAAAAAAATAAGTTGAGAAGCTAAGGCTCAGAGAGATAAGGAATCTGTCAAGAACATACAGCCTATTGTTGGTGGAACAGGGATTTGAACCTTTGGCTTCTGCCTCTAGCACCATATGTTGGACCGTGGCCATTGACCATCTGTTTCAGTCCTCATTTTTATGATCTACACTGTGTGATCTGGTGGGAACACCCATCTTCCTTGTCTGTTGTTTGTTCTGAGGGCCAGAGCCTGAGCTGTTACCTTGTCATGCCACCTGGCTTCTTGTGTTTGTTATAAGGAGCCTATAGCCAGTACCATTTTGGACACCTCAGTCTTACATTTATGTTTGGGAGCACACAGGGCATCTCATTGTGCCCCTGAGCTTATGAGCCTTACTCCTTGTCCAAGAGAGCGCCAGTTAGTCCCCAGCTCCGAGCTGCATCACCTTTGATTAGCAGCCTGCTGGGGGAACGGGCCGGAGTAAGAACTCCCTGCCAGTCCTGACTTGTCTCATTCCCTGTTACTTTTATCTGTCACTGCAAGCGCTTGGGCTCCCCTCCTGAACTAATTAAGTTTGCATGTGTTTAGACACATTGCCAAATAGGGCTTAGCAAAGCGGAACTGAGTTACATCTCTTTCTGAGTAGGGAGCAAGGGTATATGAATACTCCCTTCATGGACCAGGGAGAAGCACGGCTGACGGGCCCTGAGTACATACATGCGCAGATGATGGACAGACACCTGCCCTGGCTCTCCTAGGGTTACAGCAGGCCTGCAGAAGCAGCTGCTGGACTAGCTCACGGGGGCATGTGAAGGCCCATCTTCTAGCACACTTAGTGAACTGGCACTCTGAGGGCTTACAGGGAAATGAACATGAGTTTGGAAGTGTGCTGTTTCTCTGCACAAGCAGGACTGAACACTGTGTTGGGATCTTTGTAAGCAGTGGACAGGGCTGGGTGTTGTGCGGCCTCAGTCACCTTACTTCTAGATCCTACCAGGTAGAAAGTAGCAAGTGGAATTCAATGTGGCCTTCTTGTTAAGTGTACGGCAAATCTGTACACAGGAACATCTCAGAGTCCAAGTTTTTCCCTTTTGCCAGAGGGCCCAGTTTCATCACTTAGTCTTCTGTGGTCCTCTAAGATGGTACCAGGGAGAGGTGGAAGGTGGGAGAATAGAATTGCTGGGCCAGTAAGTTGGCTCAGCAGGTAACGAAAGATGCTTGCTGAGAACTGAGTTTTCCAGGCTCTTCCCACACTGGAAATGGGATTCAGCCCAGTGGATCACCATAGTGAGATGACAGCTATTGGCATGTTTTTGTGACAGAGTCATGTCTGTCTTTTTCTAGTGCCAGTTGGTCTGATGTCTGAGATGCCTTGTGGTACAATACACCTGGGTCCTATCCAGACAACAGTTAAGCGGCAAGCCATGTTGTAGACCGTTTTTCTGCGGTAAGGGATCTGTGTGTTGCTTACCACAGAAGTCAGAAGAGCTATCTGAAAGCCATAGAATAGAGCCTCCACCCTTTACATAGGGGGGTAGTGGGTCAGCCTCCCAGTCACGACAGGGCTCTTGATGGGAACAGTTGTCCCAAGTCCCGGGCACATGAGATGTGTGGGGGTAGGGGAGAGGATGTTCCCGGGGTTGTATAGGAATTCTGGACCTTTGAGTTGGAGTCTGAGCTCAGAGAGAATGGCAACCAGACCTTCTGCCCTCCCTTCCGTTTCCCTAGAGCACTCTCGGCATCAGAGGTGCATTGGGTTAGCCCCAAGAAGGCAGCTTGAGTTGATGGGGTCATGTTTCAGCTGCAGCTAATCCAAGTCACTCGATATAAATCTCCCTGCTGCCTCTTCCTCCCTCCCATCCCCAACCCACAGACAGGGAAATGAATCCTGGCCCTCACCCTGAATACATCATGGCAGGCTCGCCTCTAATGAGAGAGGGCCATTCATTGTGGGGTGAAGCTCCCTGCAGAGTCTGGGATGCCATTAATTAAAGAAGAGCCACCTGAAGCCAGTCGTGCGCTGCAGCCTGCCACGCTCAGATGGAGTGGTGGTGGGGTAGCCTCGTTAGCCTGACAGCTCCTTGGGCTGAGAGTTCTTGGGCATGGAGGAGTGAGGGGTGCTTTCCTGCTGCTGCCCCCCCAACCCCCGCCTGCCCGCCCCTGTGCGCCTGTAAGCACAGATGCCTTTGGAGCTGGCCTACTCAGAAACATCTGAAGGCCCCTCCTGTGGGTCTGGGCCTAGAACCAGCATTAAAGGGATTGTCCATTTCTGAAATGCAGCCAGAGCAGCTCCTGGTTGCTAGCCTTTGCTCCTTTTGCTCTTCATGAGGTCCTACAGCTGCAGGTTAGCAGGCCTCTTACCCTGCTGCCTTCCTTGGAGCGTTCACTGTGGTAGTAGTCTGTCTTGGAAGGACTTCATGAGTGGAGGGGCCCTGGAGGAGAAGCTGTGTCCTGTGTCAGAGCCTCTGCTGCTCCTTTCTGGGTCCTTCTGCGTGGAGAGACAGTGAAGCTCCATTGGCAGCCTCATCTTCTCACCCCTGGGAAGGCGTGGGGCCTTTAATTCACAGTAGTGACAGCAGCAACCCCCAATTGAAGTTTTACCCAGTTAAACTGAATAAAGATAAAGATATTGAAAGCAGTAGCAATGCCATTGGCCTGCTGCAGAACTGGTGATTGAAGAGTTGTTTACTATTTAAAAGTGGTCTAGAAGCAGATTCTAGCCCAAAAGCTCCCCATGACCATCTGTGTATGTCTCAGCACCTTGTCTTTGCTGGCAGCAGGCTTGGGTCCCCTGAGACCTTCCTCTTAGTGCAGAGTTGGGCTAGCCCAGCCAGTCTGTGTGCCTGGATTGTCAGGAAGGCAAATTGGGTCCTGTGTCTGTAGCTCCAGAGCAGACTCTGGAAGTCTGGCTTCTCAGTGGCAGAGCGCTTCAAACTGTCTGGGGCGTAGCTGAACCGTGTAGTTTCCCTGTCTGTCCCCCTTGAGCTCACCTGACATGGATTGCAACCTCCCTCCCAGCTACCACCCCTAGGCCAAGATATGTGCCCTGGTCCTCAGTGTGTGGAACATTTTAATCTTCTTGAGTCTTGACATTTCCGAAAGCCTATATGTTTTCTGTCAGAGTGAAGGCTGGGGGAGCTTGTCTCCTGAGTAGAGCTACCAGTGCTCCTGGAAACCAACGTTAATACTTACTTTATTTGTGTGCAGTATTTTAAAGCTGACACTCTTCTTTTCTAAGGCCTTGACTATTATTTTTGTGACTCTTGAATGCCAAGTTTTGTTTCTGGTCTTAAATAGACAAACATGATATGAGCTCACCGGCTCTGCAGCCGAGGCCTGTGGTCCCAGCTACAGAGGATTAAGGTAGGGAAATCAGAAGGTCAAGGCTTACCTGGGTGGGCTGCAGAGCAGTTCAAGACCTACCTGAGCAACTTAGTGAACCTTCGAGTCAAAATAAAGAGCTAAAAAAGATTGCTTGCTTAGCATGCCTGAAAACCTGGGTTCAATGCCTGGTATACCCCTACCACCAAATCAAGCCATAAAACAGGTATTGTAAAGTATGTAAATATAAACGCGCCATTTAAAACATGATACGTTTGTATAGAAGTATACACCTGTGTCACCATTGCCCCAATCAAGGCTCTCTTCCATCACCTCAGCAGGGCCTGGTCAGCCGTGCCTCCTCCTGTCAGTTGACCGTTGTTTTGACTTCATTACTTGTGGTTAGTTTCACCTATTCTTTTTTTCATTTTTGTTTTTCTTTTTTGAGACAGGGTTTCTCTGTGTAGCCTTGGCTGTCCTAGACTCACTTTGTAGACCAGGCTGGCCTCGAACTCACAGCAATCCGCCTGCCTCTGCTGGGATTAAAGGCGTGTGCCACCACCGCCCGGCTCACCTATTCTTGACCCTCATAGAAATTTAAGTCACACAGAATGTACTCCTCTGGTTTGTATGTTTTGTTTTTGTTTCTATTTTTTTTTTTTTCAAGACAGGGATTCTCTGTGTAGCCCTGGCTGTCCTGGAACTTGTTCTGTAGACCAGGCTGACCTTGTACTGAGAGAGCCACCTACCTTTGCCTCTTGGGATTAAAGGCATGTGCCACCACTGCCTGGCCAAAATGCATTCTTCTGTGTTTGATATATTTTGCACCATGTAATGACAGATTAATTCGGGTGGTTGTATAGGTCAGTTTGTCCTTTTTGTTGTCGTTTAGTATTTCATTGTTTTGATGTACCTCCCTCTTATGTTCTTTTTGTTGGAACATCAACTTTCTTTAGGTATTCAGCGTAGTTTGCTGAATGAGTGCATGCATGTTTATGTTGACATAGAAATAGCAACAAGCCTATCAACTTGTCTCAGCTCCTCTCATCCTTTCACGCCCATTTCAATTCCTTAGCCTGGCAGCCTGCCTTCTCTATTCTGGAACCCACACTGGTCTCCCTTCTTTCTGAGGTCCAGGTAGCAAATGGAAGAAGATTTTGAGGCATTATGGCTTATTGATGTCTTCTTTCAGCACAGGAGTTCGGTACCCGCTGTGCCCAGCGCTGGTGGAGGACTCGCGGTCACTGTAGTAAACCAAAGATAAGGCCTTCTCAGGCAGCCTGCCTTCACCGAGTTTGCACGCACCCTCTGCCATTTAGACTCTCATGCCAAAGAACTCTGGGTCCTGTCCAGGTTCTTCTGAGCATGGTGACCATGGCTTTGACAGGGCTTCTCTGGGTCTTGTGGCCCTCTTCCTTTCCTGTTTATGAGGCGAGAGGTGACATTAGCTGCTGCCACCACCTCTGCTACTACTCTGCAGCATTGCGTTTCTCAGTATTGGTGTTTCCCTTCCACTATCCTGAAGCTTGATTCCCCTCTGTGAGAGGAAAGAATTCCCCTTCCCCTTCCCTTGCCTGCACAGGTGAGTGACCTCTGTTTTGTCAGTGCTTGTCAGTCTGTTCCTCTAATTCTCAGCCAGGGTAATGGAGACAACACTCTGTACTGAAGCAAGGTGCCAGTTCTCCCCCGCAGGTGCTGACCCAGGCCCTAGGAAAGGCAGGTCAGAGGCTCTGGTTCATGGAGGCTAAAAGGGTGTGGCTCCTGAGCAGCTTTGCTCCTGAATGTAATTGGTGAATTTGTAAAGGGAAGATTCTCAGCCATTCTGTTCTTCCCTACCTCACCGTGCTGAAAGGCTGGCTGTATCTGAGTTGGTCTGAGTGAGGTTTCTTTTGTCAGGCTTCTAAGAGCACCTGCAGACACAGCTATGAGGCAGGAGAGGCCAGGAGCCTGGGAGTTTGGGAGTTGAAGGCCAGGGAGCCTCATGTTTCAGTTGGCATGGTGGCCTGTGCCTGAATGATTTGTGGACTCTGGGGCTTAGCTTTGTAGAGGTTTGGAAAGGACGGCTGTGAGTGGGTAGGATAAGTTCTCAGGGTCCCTGGCTAAAGGGTGATACAGCTCAGACTTGATAGTTCTGTAAAACTGGTTCTTCCAAAGCCTGTGAGAATGTTGGTTTGGGGAAGAAAGCCAGCCTGCCAGAGAATCTCGGGAGCCTGGCAGGCCTTTTTCTCTGCGATGCTTTCTTGCAGGCAGCCTGAGGCAGCCTGTCTCTTTGTTAACAGAGTGACAGCAATGTGACACCATGGAAATAATTACTAACAAATCACGCTGCTGACTGCAAACAGCTCTCTGTCTTCAGAGGCATGTCAGGGTGCATTAGAGCAGGACTGCAGGAACAGCAAAGGGGCCGAGAGCAGCCTGCTCGCAAGGCTCCCCGTCCTCCCCCACCCTGGCCGCTGTCTCCTGTATCTTACTTCCATGTTCTTGGCCTTTGCCTGTTAGGTCAGCTAAGGGCCAGCTGGGTCCGCAGGTGGCGTGTGGCTGATCTGGAATCCTCTGGGCAGGTAGCCAGGCCTCTGTCTTTGCCAAGGGCGCCTGTGTAGTGGTAAGTGGTGAAAGGACGCCTCGTTTCTCTGACTCACTCTGCTGGTCAAGACCTGCTTCACTGCCATGCTTTGGGCTCTAAGGGTGGCAGTACCTACTTCCGCAGGACTCGGAGGGCGAGGGCAGCCTTGTGTCTGTGTTAGCTCACCTCCCTTCCCCCCACCAGCTCTGGTTTCTTCTTCAATTGCCATAGTCAATTTTTGGTAAGTCGACTTTGTTCATTCCCTCTTGGTTAGCAGAGTGATTGCTCTGACTGTCAGGGCTGTAAATAATGTTCCTGTTGTGTGTGGCTGGAGGCAGCACACGGGTGGGAGAGGAGGGGAAGGAAGAGCTGCTCGCCTCCTCCTCCTCCTCCTTCCCTCCTCCTCTTCCCCCCTTCCTCCCCCTCCTCCTTGGCTCTCTTGCTCGCCCCCTCCCTCTCATACAATATTTATCCAGGGATGGGAGTCAGATGCAGCGACCTCAGGGGTCACCCAGTTAAATAGCTTCTGAACCTCCCTGCATTCTAATTGCTGCAGTTGTCCTTTGCTCTGGAGACTTCTCCTCCCCATTGTCTGCTGAGGTACACACTAATGGCTGTCCTCCCTGGCCCTGCTGGGAGGCATGGGAGGGGGCAGTGCTCGGTGCTACCTTCTTTTCCCTAGAGATAAAGGAATCCAGGGCCTGTTAACAAGTGGCTTTAGCCAGAAGGCCACCATCCCTGGCTTCCCCCTCTACCCCTTGCCACCCTGGCTGGAGGGCTTTCAGGTAGTGTGCTTGGTGGTTGGCACCAAGAACCTTCACCCATTTTCAGTTCTGTAACCAGAACCACAAGACTCATGACTCCTTTCGAGGCTGCCTGGCCAGGGGACAGACTCTTGACAGGGACACTATTCTGTGTCCCCACATACTCACGTATGGGATTTGGAAATATCTAGGGGGTGGCATTTCCTCTGGTAATATGCTGCATTTAGTCTGTTGGATTCTTTGGGTGTCAATTTTAGATGATTGATCATAGTAGCAGATGTGCCCCATTTGTTGACGTAAGAGTGGCACGTGTCAGCCAGGTCCACCAGGACTTTCCTATAAATGTCAGTTTCTTCCACTAAGGAATTCTGCAGGAAACTGCCATGGAAGGTGTTAAGTGAAGACACAGGCAGTCAGCGAGGCCTGGAACCAGCCTATTGAGACCTACTCTGGGCCAAGTAAGTAGTGTGCTGGGGCATGTGGGGAGCACCAGGCGATCAGAACTAATCACAGGGCAAGGTAGAATGAAGACACAGTAAAGCAGACAGACAAGCACAGTGAGAAGCACTGTAGGTGGCCAGAATGGGCAGAAACTTTTAATGGAAAACTTTTTTTTTTTAACAAACCAGAATATTAAGTTGAGATGTACTGGTTGCAGCTGGGGGGCACAGCCCTATTCTTCCCTAGTCCATGAAGTAGCCTGATCTCTCTCCTGAAACCCCTAGACCTCGAACTTCCTAGAACCAGCTTAAAGCCCGTTAGCCTTCTTCTAGTGCTCTGTACCAGCTGAGTGCTTGCACATCTTGAAAGCATCAGGAGACCTGTAAGCAGGGCGGAGGGACCAGCCAGAGGTTAAAGGCAGCAGCTGTGTCCTTGTGCACTTAGGTGGGAGCAGAGGCTGGACTGTATCCCAGATCCGGAGGACCTGGAGGATGCCTCTCTGCAGAGCCTCCAGGGGGCATTGTAGGGCATACAAACACAGTCCCGGCACAGGGTCAAGATGGCCACAGGCCAGGTGGAAACTGCTAGGATGTGTCCAGTATCTTGGAAACAGCTTAAACTGTTAGCTTTCGGTTTCTTTATCCAAAAATAAAATAGGCCATTAGCCAAACCATTGGCCAAAGTACCCTGTAAGCTGCTTATCTGGTGCTCAGCCTCCTTCCTCTACCCTGCTTCCTAATAGTCTATGTGGCGAGGAGCTCTGTGCAGGTCTTGGTAGCAGTTCCAGCACTTGCCCCTAGGTGAGCACTGTGCCATGAGACAGACACTGGAGAGGTACTTATCTTACTGTTTGCTTAGACAGGAACCAGGAGGTACAAGTGATAGGACGTCAGGACATTCATAGCACTAGAGATGTGCTTGCTACACATTTCCACAGGGTGTTCGTGGCACGTATATGCTTCTTATGGGTTCCGAGGGGGAAGAAATGGGAGTAGAGATGTCAGTTGATGGGCTGTGAAAGCTGGGAGCTGAAAGAGCTGCAGAGCTGGCTCAGCAGCTAAGAGCACTGCTATTCCCCCCAGTAGATTCAGTTTTGATTCCCAGAACCCACATGGTGGCTTACAGCCTTCTGTAACTCCAGTCCTAGTGTATCTGACACATACATGCAAGCAGAGCACCCATACCCATTAAAAAATATAAATTACTGAGGCTGGAGAGATGTCTTACTGGTTAAGAGCACTGTCTGCTCTTCTGGAGGACCTGGGTTCAGTTCAATTCCTAGCCCCCACATGGTGGCTCAATGCCATCTGTAAGTCCAGTTCCAGGGCATCCAGTGCTCCCTTCTGGCTTCCTCAGGCACTAGGTGCTACATTCATGTGGTGCATATACATAGAAGCAGGCCAAACACTCATACACATAAAATAATAAATTCGTCTTTTTTAAAAAGCCAGGAATGGGAAATACTCTACACACAGCTCCTTTAGTCTTTACGTAATGGTTTGGCTCTAGGGAGCTGAGGTTGGCTTTCTTTGGGAGGACTAGTGGCCTGGCCTCAGGGCTTCCCAGTGCACTGCCTGCATTCTGGTTCTGTTTGGGAACTCTCCCGTGCAGCATGTCTGGGAACAGTTCCAGCTGTGCTGCCAGACCCAGACGCAGGTGACTTTCGTCTGTACTGTAGGGAAACCGAGAGGAAATTAAATGTCATCTGCCCCCTACACAGCAGGTCGCTGCCAGATCAGACACTTTTGATCAGAGTTGTGCAGAGGGCACCCGAGGGACGGCTTCTGTTGCTTCCATGTCCTCTGAGCTGTGGCGACTCCCAGGTGATGGCCTGGCTCAGTCCTACAGCTTTCTCTTCCTGGCTGGGTTCACCCTGGCCTGGAGCCCAGCCTAGTGCTGTGTGGCAGCTGTGGACTGTGTCATGCCAGAGAAGCATGTATGCCAGTGGGGAAGAGTGAGAAGGGCAGGGTCTGGCTGTGGAGGATACACCGGAGGCAGTGAAGAGACCTGGGTTCAATTTGTGGATCTGTTGCTGAGGATCTTGGCAAAGTCTCATTCACAACCTCCTCTGGAAACGGTAAACATCATCTGTGTCCCTTGACATCTGTGGGAAGTACTTCCTGTCGAACAGGTACAAGGCCTTCGTCACCCCATCTTTTCCTGGTCTGTAACATGTTGCCTTGGGGCCTCCCTGTGAAGTTAGCTATGGTGGCTGTGGAGTGGGATGGGCAGTGACTTGGGCAGGAAGACTCAGCAAGCTGCCTTTTGGTGCCTGGGCTCTTCCTTTCCCTTCCTCCCAGTTGAGCAGCCCAGGGCCTCTGAGATAAGCCTGGGTGCTGGTGGTAAAGCAAGGTGTGAGGAATGCCAGAGGTCACCCATCTAGTAGGGCCCAGCTGGCTCCCTCCAGCCTCACACATGCATGCCCCTGCTTTAGAGGGCATCAGGATCTGCACCGGCTCCCTTCCCCTTGAAGTTCCTCAGTAACATCTATCACCAAGGCTTTGGGAAGAGATGTTTTAGTATTGACAGAGTTCTCCCAAGAACCCGCCCCCCCCCCCCCCCCCCCCCCCGCCTTCACCTTAGCCCACCACTCAGCTGGAGCACGGCTGCTGCTGGTGAGATTCATTAGTGTTCTCTGACAGCAGTGGCGGCAGAGCTGCTCACTGTCTGCTTCCGCTCCTCACCGTCTCGTGCTGCCGCTTCCCGCACACTGATATTTAAATCTGATGGGCTGCTTATAGACTTGTTGTACCATGACAAGTTTGGGGAGGGGGTTGGGGAGGAGGAGACAGACAAGGAGCCAGCTGTCGTGCTGGTGTTTCAAACAGAGCTCTCTCCTGACCCTTTGCAGGCTCTAGCAAGTGTATCATCTTTCTGAAGCTTGTGGTTGGAATTGTAACCTGCAGATGTCCCAGAGGGTGGGAGCAAGTGTGGGGCAAAGTGGGCCAGTAAGTCGGCAGTTTCTTCTCCAGGGGCTGTGGGCAGGCAGAGAGCAGCCGAGGGACAGTGCACTTGCTTGTTGAACAGGGAATTGAAGCCGAGTCTCTGTAAGTGCTACAGCATTGTGGCTCTTCATTACCAGGAACAAGGAGGCCCTTCCTCAGGATTTGCTTCTAGACTCCTGTGATAGTGCTATGGTTATCTTCCAGATGAACCTGGGAGCCTGTGAATGTAGCGGCCGAGTCTGAGTAGCTTCTAATGTGAGCATGTTGGGTCTCAACAGTGCTCATGAAGCTGTGTGTCTGGGGGGGGGGGGGGGGGGATGTCCCTCAGTTCCTCCTCTACCCATAGCTCCTCCCCTCAGTCCAAGGTTCCCTTTTGCTGTTTCCCCTCAGCTCACTTTTCTCATATCTTTCCTTACTAACCTTATCTGGGCCAGAAGCATCTACAAAGACCGTTGCAGGTTCAATGTCTGCTCGTCTTCTAGCCAAAATTCTCCTCTGATCCCCTGGTTCAAAGTTTGTTTTCTTTGACTGGCTCCTTTAATTGTCAGAGTAGGAGGTGAGAGAGGTGATGTTGCTTGCTCAAGGACTATGGCCACTTGATCAAGTTGCAGACTAGTGCTGTACAGCCATAGAGCAGGATCGGGTGGGTACAAGCATGCTGCAGAACCTACTCATTTAAGGCCTTCCTAGCCCCAGGTCCCACCATGGTGGAGGCCATCGGGGAACAGTCCAGGCTCCTCTCTTGCCTCATCAAGTCTTGTCATGTCAACAGTGCAGCCATCCCAGACACAATACACTGGTCTATCTGTCAAAGAGGGATTACTCATAAAATACACTATATACCTTCTGTCGGAGGGTGGTGGGAAGTCTATAGACATAAGTGTATTCTTTTGTTGTTGTTTGATATTTTGTTTGTTTGTTTTTCAACAAACAGCATAGCCCTGTGTAGCTTTTGGTTGTCCTGGAACTCTGTAGATCAGATTGATCTTGAACTCAGAGATACACCTGAGTTCTGTGCAGAGATTAAAGGTGTGTGCCTTTAATCTCCATGCCTGGCTCTTTAAGTTTCTTCTTGAGCTGTGAGGACCACTTGTGATATCACCAGCATGTGTAGTCCTATATCCAGCACTCTTTGCAGCCTGTCTTTCCGGCTTCTAGGATGCCGTTTCCTTGTCCCCTGTTCTTGCTGAGTCTGAGCCCTGAGTGCTAAGCTGGTGGGGCAGGCCCTTGTTGTCTTCTGACTTGGCGTATCACACAAGGGAGGAGGAGGACAACTAGGTTTGAGAAGCCCGAGGCTTGGACGTTAATTTTTTATACATCAGCAGCGGCCAAGTGAGTGAATTCAATTATGAGTCTGCTTTTCCTCCGCCCTCCTCCCTATGATGTGGTGGTTCAGAGTTGAGACAAGGAACCTGTTGAAATGAGAAACCCCTATTTCCTAGCTTGACCCCCTTACTAATTCGGGTTAAATTGCTCTGCTATTGCAGTGGTGACACATTGTGTCTGCCTCTGTTTGTATAAGAGGATGCAGTGGGGGAGGAAGGACCAATTTGTGCAGAGATAAAAGGTGTCACAGGCAGATAACTAACGTTCCAGCCTTGTGCCTGCTCTCATTGTTGCTCAATTTGCTCCGTGTGTAAGCCCAGCCTTCCCTTTCTCTTCCTTCCCTCCCCTTGGTCATATTTTACCTCTATGCCACAGTGTAATGATGCCCTGCGTAGTGGGGGAGGAGATAGGCACCTCTGGCTGACAGCCCTTCCTGATAACCAAATTCCAGCCCATCCATCACTAGCCACTCTCCTCAACTTGAGGAAAAGTGATCGTGAAAGGCGGGCTGTTCATCACTCGAGCTCTGTTTATCTCCTCTGGGTGGGGAATGGAAGCAGGGGAGACAAAGAGCCATGTCCTCATCTAAGTGCTGCCCAGGTTGGTGTGGCTGACATATGCTAGATGCAGACAGACTGTGGCATTCTGACTAGGTGGCACACTGGACTGGGCTCCAGGGGTGTGGTGTTCTTCCTGAGGCTCAGCCTCTTCACTAACAGAAGCATAGGGCATTGTCGCAGTTCTGTATGTAGGACCACTGGTGATAACACTCTGAGAGTGTGTGTGTTGGGATGGGCAAATGAGGAAGCTTCATGGAAACAAGCTGCATGTACCTCAAAGGCCTCCCTTTGCAGGGTCTTTTCTCTGGCTTCTCCTGTTCCACTCCTTTCCATAGCTGGGCCTCTGTGCCTTCATGGTTGGCTGATGACTTTGAGACATTCCTTGTGTACATGTCACTGGAATGCAATGGTTTCTGCAGCTGAGTGGTGAGTACACATGTCAGTGCTCTTGGCCACTACGACTGACAGTCCAAGTCATCTAAGATCCAGGTGCCATGGCCTTTCCTGTGAGGCAGAAAGGAGTAGATGCTGACTTCAGCCTGCTGCCCCCCTCCTCTTTAATCACACTCCCAAGGTGGATTTATTGGTTAAAATTTGAAGAGAGGAAAGCCTTTAAGAAATAGTGTCCACAACCTTTTCCAGCTCAGGTGCCTGCTCTCTTGCTGGACCTGCCTTTTGATATCTGCCTGCCAGTCTGTCGAACCTCTGTGGTCTCCTCGACTCAAACCTAGCAGTGGTCCCCCATGCTCTGTTCACCTAATCTTCAAAGCTGAGCTCCTACAATGGTTCCACCTTGGCCATGCCCATTAGTGAGGGGTGGGGTGTGGGGGCTCCCTTAATGAGCTACTCCCCTGCTTTGGCTGGCGCCAAGCTAGCCACACCTGTTTGCTATCAAGGCTGTCTGGGCCAAGCCAGAGCAGCTCAGTTGCAGGTGGTAGGCCTGAATGAGGGCTGGGGTGGGGAAAGTGGGGCTCCCTTTGCTTTGTTGTCTGTTGGTGGGGAGAGACATTTTCTTACAGCCCTATCCCGTATTGTTCTCTTCTTTCCAAGAAGAAGCTCTCATTCAGTTATTTAAGGACCAGCAGGAAACTTAAAAGGCGCCCCATGTTGTCTAAGTTGCCCTGATCAGAAGCACGGAGCCTGGCAAACTCTGAGGATAGGGTGGAGTTCTGTTCTGGTGACTTGAAGGGCCAGTGTGACAAGAGTAAGACAATGATAAATGCCAAGGTAGGGCCCTTCTGGCTCTAGGCCCAAAGCATTTGAAGAGTGGTCATGTACCTTGCCTGAGAGCCCACAGGCAGGGCTGGTGTGCATGTGTGGGGGTGAGGGTGTCCTTAAAAGGGGCCCCTTGTATTCATGAAACTGAAGGAAGTTTTGATTTGGTGGTGGTGGTGGTGGAGGAGAGATCCCATTCCTTTTTATGGCCTGGACATAATTGGGTCTTTTCTATTGGCCATCAGTGATGTCATTCAGACCCCTCATAAAGAAGGGGAAATCACACCTGTGGACTTGGTGCATAAAATTTCATTGGGCAACAGTAATAAGCATGACCAGATGATGTTTGGGCAGTTGGAGAGTTTTGTGCCCAGTGAATCCAGCTGCATGGAGACCTGGGCACTATAAACTTGCCTGCACGTTTATGCCCGCAGGCTAGTTCAGGGCCCACTGCCAGTGGCTCTTTTCTGTAGGATCAGTTTAGCATTTGGACCCTTTGTGCCAGGAACTTTTGCCCTTTTCTTTGCCAAATTAGCAGAACCATGTATCTACTGGTACCCACAGGCCTTAGACTCCTAAGAATATTGAGTAAAGATGTGACCTTGAGCAGTGACCTCCATCCTACCCACCACTAGCAGCATCCTAGCTTTGCCTTCTCAGGGATGGGTCAGGGTCTCTAGTTGAATATGTACAATTGGCACTGGGTTTTGAGAAGCCCCAGAGTCCATTTCTAGTTATATTCTTGGCTTGTTGCATGATTGAGCAAATCCTTTTTCTTCACTGACTCTGTCTTCTCCTTTGTGTAGGGGATGGTGACCACTCTAACCCACCATGTGCTCTCTAGGCTGAGGTAGGATTATGTGATGGCTATCTTCCCATGAGATGCCTGGGAGTTCAAGTTGTAACACTTGGCTCTGTCTCACATGAAGATGAGCTTGGGCCATGTTGTATTTGTGCTGCAAATGCTTGGAGTCGCGGGGCTGGACCATTCAGAGGAGCATTTAGCAACCCTGTTCCTCTCCTTGGATCTGCAAGTTTCATACATAGAGCTCCTGCATAAGATCAGTGTCTCTCCCTCCATCCTTAGTCAGCTATTGAATACAGAGAGGCAATCAGGATGGCTTCTGGGCCATGTTCAAGTATGAGTGCCTGGCTAGACATCTTTCTTCCTGGCCGCTGTCACTGTGGCTCCTGTGCTATAGATAATCCTTTGAGAGGAGCAGGCAAGATTCCCCCCGAGCTAGACTCTTCCTAACTGGGGGTGATGTCTAAGGTTGTCATGTACTACTGAGATTGCATAGAAAAGGGGATCCCTTTTTCTCCAGAGCTAGCTAGAGTCCACAAGACTCCTGGCCTGTATCAACTGAGGTCATCAGGAGGTGGCTGAGGTTGGCCACAGCAAAATAAGACAAGGGCTGTCTGCCCCTTCCTGGCCAGGCCCCCTGTATTCTTCTTAATTCTTCACACCCAGACCTCAGCATGATTTTTCTGAAATAGTGATCTTAGTAATCATTTTCTAAGACACAAAGGTTAAGGAACATCAAAGAAAAAGAAGGAAATAATATGACTCAAATAGCCCAATTACAGTTTGCTTCTCAGGTGACTCCATCCTAGCTGCTCAGGCCACCTCTTTCCCTTCGAAGCCTTGTTTGATGGCTTCATGGTTTTGGTTCTTGGCCTGTGTGGGCATACCATCTCTGAATACTCCTTCATTCTCTTGATATCAAAGCCAGAATTCTCTTCCAGGAAGCTGCCTAGTTATCGGTAATGTGGCTGCGCCATCTGTTTGAAAGGAACCTGCCACTCAAAAACATCATAGCTGGGGTGATGGCACACACCTTTAATCCCAGCACTCAGGATGCAGAGGCCAGCCTGGTCTACAGAGTGAGTTCCAGGACAGCCAAGGCTGTGTAGAGCGGCCCTGTTTCAAGAGAAAAGAAAAGAGAAAGACATGCACCTGTAAAAGTGAGTGCTTAGTTTACTCTCTGAGACTCACAAGTCAATGTCCTGTCAAGTGTTTGAAGGGTGATGAAGGAAGGCTGTGTTTCCCTTCAGCTTCCTGAGGTTGTCCTGAGGTGTCATTCAACTGAATTCTCACAGCCAGAGTTTCTAAGAGAAGCAGTTGGTACTTGGGCTCTCCACTGCACTGTCTCAGTGGCCGTCCCTCTGCCTGGCCTTACCTGGCCTACCAACGTTAGCACCCCACTCACCAAGATTACTTGGGACCTCGTATATGACGTCCATTGCGTTTTCTTACCTCTCATCTTAATTGGCCACTCTGTGACATTCGACACTAATAAACTTGCTTTTAAGCTTAAAAACAAGCTCTCTGTGTTACCGAAGAGGGACACGTGCTTCCAGAAGTTAGCTGACCACAAGTAATAGGAGGAGGGATCAAAGGGCACGTGCGACCTCAGGTGCTGCATCTCATGCAGAGGGGTGGGTGGTGAGTTGAGAGTCTTGAGTCGTGGAGGATTGTCTTCTTCGGAACCATGGAGCTACAAGGACCTGTGGCCTGGAGAAGGGTAGCAGGCGGGAAACTTCCTGAGCTTTTGGATCTTAGCAAGGTTCTGCAAGAACAAGGTGGAAGTCTGGTTCTCTGTAATTTCTGTTCTTTCTTTGTTTGTTTGAGACATGGTCCCTTCATTATTTAGCCCTGGCTGTCCTTGAACTCACTATGTTCATGTAGTTCCGTTGGTATAGTCCTTACCTCCAATGCCTGGCACTCGGGGTTTGTTCTCCAGCACTGAAACTAAGTGTATTCTAATTCCAGTATTTGGGAGGTGGAGTCAGGAGGGCTACATGGGACCCTATCTCAAAAAGAAAACAAAACAAACAAGAGAAACCCGCAAGAGCTAGGTGTGGTGGCATATGCCCTTAATCCCAGCTCTGAGCAGGGGCAGGCAGGTCTCTGAGTTTGAAGCTCTATGAGCTACATAGTGAGTTCCGGGCTAGCCAGGGCCAGAGAGTGAGATCCCATCTCAAACAAGCAGCCAGCAAACAAACAAATGAGGGTAGCGAGATGTCTCGGCGGTGAAGCACACATGCTGCTCTTGCAGAGGACCCAGGTTTAATTACTAGCATCCACATGGCAGCTCACAACTGTCTGTAACTCCATTTTCAGGGGATCTGATGTTCTCTTCTGACCTCTGAGGGCGCCAGGCACACAGATGATGCACAGACATATTTGGAACCAAAACACTCATACATATAAAATAAAAAGTAAATTTAAAACACACACCCCTGGGGCATCAGAGAAACCACCACAAACAACAGTACCTACCTCACAGGATAAGTTTGAGGGAAGATGTATGTAAGGACCTTAACATGTTAAAAATACAGTTTATAGAGTCAGGTGCAGTGGTGCACTCAGGAGGCAGAGGCAGATGGGTCTCTGAGTTCAAGGCCAGCCTGGTCTACAAAGTGAGTCCAGGACAGCCAAGGCTGTTAAACAGAGAAATCTTGTCTCAGAAAAACAAAAACAAAAACAAAACAGAATTTATAAATTAGGAAATAGTAGCAGCTGATGTTATTCTGTGTGATATTTCTCTTAAAAAAATAATTTATTTTATGTGCATTGATGTTTTGCCTGCATGTATGTCTGTGTGAGGCTGTCAGATATTGGAGGTATAGACAGTTGTGAGTTGCCGTGTGGGTGCTGGGAATTGAAACCAGGTCCTCTGGAAGAATAGTCAGTGCTCTTAACCTCTGAGCCATCTCGCCGTCCCCCTGTGTGATATCTCTTGAAACTCATATTTGGTTCTGAGGAATGGTTCTAAGTCCCGTCTCCATGGCACTGGAGGTGGGTATTTTCCTTAGGTGGGGACCCCTGCTGATGTGTTGGGACCTGTGGTCTCGCTGTTCTCTAGACTTTTTTTTCTTTGTAGCTTAAGATTCCACACTTGACATGTGTGTTTCCAACTTGTTCTCTCTTCTCTTTCTTGTAGGCTTCCAGGCCAGTGCCATTACCTAGGCTTGCCAGTGGCACATTACTTCAAGCAGTGGATTAATCTGAAGAAGGTACCGTGTGGGCTCCACCCAGGGCTTGGTTCTCCTGTGCTTCAGACACCTACTCCCCCAACTCTCATATCTTTCTTTTTGTTTCTTTTCTCAGTTCCCTACTTTCTCTTCTCTGGGTAACTTGTACTGAGCCATGGGTATTTCTGGGAATGAGGAGCTGCTTGATGGGGGCAGGGCGGGCTACTGGGTGGAGTCCTGTTGGTGTCTTCCCAACATATATACAAGTCCCAGGTAAAGGGTTTTGGTTTTTTGTTTTGTTTTGTTTTGTTTTTTTGAATCTGGGCTGAGCTGTGTTGTCACTAGGAGAAATATGGTCCTAATCAAGCCTTTGGGAAGGCATTCTTTACACACACACACACACACACACATACACACAGACACACACACACACACACTCACTTACACTCACTCACTTACTCATGAGTGTGGTCTCTATACTTCTAGTTAGGAAGAGGGGTTTGCCTAAGATGGCTTTCGTCTCCCCAGGCCCTAGCAGACCTTACTTGTGTAGGGGAGGACAGTGGAAGCTGGAAGTGGAAGCACTATGGAGGATCTGGGCACTCACACAGCATTGTAGACCTAGGGATTTAGCCTGGGGTCATGGGCCTCAAAAGGACCCTGCATAGCTAGGGTAGTTCCCTGACAGAGAATGAGTTACCCAGAAAACCAGCCTTCTCTGGCACAAATAATGTAGGGGTGGCTTCTTGGCTCCTTGTTCTAGGCCACTTGAGAATGATGCCCATGTGTCATTCTGACAGAGAAAAATTGTTCTAGAGTAGCCTCAGGGTCTACTTGATGCTACTAGTCAGCTTAGTGACTCCTAGGAATCTGGAAGGAGGGACCCACACCAGGGCCAGGATCGAGGCTCCTAAGGCTTAGAAAAGAGAGGCTATTGAGGGGTCACACTAGGTACTGTGAGGATTGGGTTCTCACACTGGGTAACCAAGGAAGCGGGAATGCAGCAAGGAGACTGCCTTGGAGGCAGAAAGCGTGATCTGCTTTGCGGGGGTGGGGGGTGTGTGTGGCCAGAACTAAGCATGTAAGATAGTGGGGGACTAGTTCTGTAAGTGTTCGTTCCACTGAGAGATCGTGGACTCGGGCCCATGCATTGTCTTGCTTTCCCCTGGTGTGCATCCTTTGCACTCTGACAACACTGCTTCTCACCTTTGACTGAGGAGACTGGGCTCCGTCCTACCTTTGAGCCTTGGTCTGCTGTCATCCTCCTTGTCACCATCATCAGGTATGTTCCCTGTCCTTAGAGATGTGGTTCCGACATCACTGTGGCTGACCTTCCTTTGCTGTGACGCTCCCTGGACTTGGGATATCAATTAACTCAATTGGAAATAAGTCCATGCTGTTACTTCCGGGTGTGTTCCCCTGGAGCCCAGAGACAGAGCTGCTTCTTGCCTGTGTCCTCAGGGGTTAGACTGGGGTCAGCTAGATTCACAGTGTGTATACTTGCTGACCTCCTCACTGAGAACTAGCTTCCTAGAGACCCTCCTGGGTGGAGCTACCCTGCCTGTGTAGATAGACATGCTGTCCAGGAAAACAGTGTGCCAGCTGTCAGAGCTCATCTGAGGCGCCTGCCGGCCTCAACAAATGCAATGTGAAGGCCCGGCCAGGCGAGGCAGGCACTGACCATGAACAATTACTCTGTGAAGTTCACTAGACTTTTTGGTGTGTGATAGCTCTCTGCCTTTAGGTTCCTAGGCAGAAGGGCAGGAGAGCAGCTGACCCATACGGTAACACTAGGGTCACCTTGGTGCTTCAGGCCACCTTGAGCCTCTCCAGTTAGTTCTCCACTGTACTGTCAAGATATGGAAAGGAGTGGGTAGAAAGGGAAACTGAGGGCTGTATTCCCAGCTTACCTTGTGTTTTCCTCTTTTGAGAGACAGTCCAAGCAGGCCTGGGAAAAACAAGAGGTCTGAATCCTTTCTCTCCAGCCCCAGCTACCTTGCGTTCCAGGTGTGAGTATGTGGGAGACTAGGTAGGAACTCAGCGCCCTCACACTGAGGCCTCAAATGTGAGAAGAAATGAAATACTGTCTTCAGTTCTCCTCTCCTCTTCAGAAACTGTGGGTTGCCTCAGAAAAGTGTAACTTTTCAACAGCCATGTTTTGGTATTGCCTCCCTCTACCTACTTCCCCTGTAGCAGAGTGGCAAAAGACTGACATTTAGGGTGTTGTTGGATGATGTTACATTTTTACTGAGCTGTCAACTTTCTCCCAGGTCTCTCTGGAGGTTAGAGAGGTTACTAAGGAGTAGGGAATATACATGCATGCGTGCATGAGATTGTGTGTGTGTGCGTGCGTGTGTGCGTGTGTGTGTGCGCGTGCGTGCGTGCGTGTGTGTTTTCACATAAACATAGTCATCTTCAGAAATACTTGCTATAGCATACGCATCTCATCCGTAAGCGCACATTCTGGAGGACCTTCTGTCTGCCAGGTGCTGTGTTAGCCCCGGGAGTATAACAGAAAAGGTGACTGTTATAGATCATTTCACTTCTACTCAGTAACATGTTCAGAGCAGCTCAGAGTTGTGGACCATATATTAAAGAACTGGATTTATTGAGGTAGAGTCTGAGGAAGGATATCTGAATTATAGTCTGAAGGAGGAATTGGCCAAGCTTCGGAAGCAGCACATGATGAGGCCCTGAGGTGAGGAGAAGCCTGGCATCTTCATAAAAACCAGCAAGGCAGAGTTTGCCTCTGTTCATTGTTCGGTCCCCATCACCTTGGATGGCTCACAGCACAGAGGGACTTCCTTGCCATTTCCTGAGTGAATGGCTGCCAAGGCATAGGGATGATGAGAAGAGTAAAGTGGCATGGGAAGGCGAGGCCGGAGCTTGTAGACCAGGTTTTGATTTTGGCCATTATGTTTAGGATGAAGAGGAGCTACTAAAAGGATATTAAAAGAAACAGTGATCTCATTTGATTTTTGTTTTGTTTTGTGAGAGTCTTTTGTTATAGCCTAGCTGGCCTTGGACTTTTTGACATTCTTCTAGCCTTAGCCTCAACAGCGTTGGATTATAGACAGGAGCCACCCTGTCCACCTCATTTGTGTTTTAAAAAGGATTCTGTGGCCTCTTATTAAAAACTGTAAGAGAGCAGCCACTGGCTTTTGTAAATGGGTTGCATTTGCTGTTTGTAGGTGGGACAAATCATTGGGTAGCGTTGCTGAGCTCACAGCCTCTCAGGCCTTTGTTTCCTGAATGCCAGTTTTGACCCTCTTCTAATGATTCTTCTAATGACACAGTTAGATCTTGAGAGGCCCATAGAGGGCGGGGATGGGAAGCACTGTCGCCATAGTCCAATTGGAACATGGTAGTTGCTTGGTTTAGATGGTGAGCTGTGGAAAGCAGAGCCTGGGATAGGTTGTAGAATGTTGAATGGTGGGCTCAGTTTTAGATCTCTATACTAATTGCACGTGGCCATCCAGGCCCTGGAAGGCTGAGACAGGAGAATTGCCTTTAATTCAAGGCCAGCCTAAGCAACAGAGTTAAAGACCAATCTGGGTTACAGAGTTAGACGTTGTCTCAAAAAACCAAACCAAAACAACAAAATCTCTTACAGTAAGGAAAGTCATGCCGTAGAAATGACCTAGGGAGTGCAGCACACAGAAACTCCATAATAGCACAGCAAAGAAAGATAGACATCTACTTGAATTGATGCTATACTCTCGTCGTTAAATGATAAGAAATACATAAATACTATAATAAATATAGCATTTACTTTGGATAGAAAAATCTAAAGTTTCCATGTAGAAATGGATATAAGAAGGGCCATAGTTGGTGAATTATTGTGAAGTGGCGGGGTAAAAAAATGTCTGAAATCAAATCAGAAACTGTACCCACAAGGATGTGACTGTGACACGGATGACGATCCTAGCAGCTGTTAGATGTGGTAGATAGGCGTGCATGCTTTTCATATGATCTGACAGAGTTCTCTGTTCAGCGAAGCTTAGCTTCCTTTATCCCCACTCTCTTTGTGAATCAGAACCTTGCTGTGTAGCCCAGGCTGCCATAGCCCTTGGAATTCTCCTACCTCCACTTCTCCAGTGCTGGGATTAGAGGTACATACTACTGCATATGGCATGTCTAGTATATCATTTGGGAGAAAATAACAGACACATGTAAAACGGGCATTGTGCTAAATTATTAATACATTGGGACAAATTTGTTCTTTGAAAGTGAGTGTTGTGGTGATATAAGCGTGTAACAGACAGGAAATGGTGATTGGTTGTTAAGAGTTAGGGGTGAAAGAAGAGGTCATTATGACCCTAGAGATTATGATAGAGCACCTAGGAAAATTAGAATGAATTCTCTGTGCTGGTAGAAGGAGACACTTAAGATTTAAAGAGAAAAAAAGAGTTAATGTGGGGCTGTTAAATGCAGATGTCTTTGAGCAATTCTTGTGGCTCTGTGGAAGAGGTAGTTGAGTGTAAGTCTAGGGCTGAAGGCCGAGGTCTGGAAAGAGATACTGATTCGGACATGTTATTGCAAGTGAACCTGTGGAAGTGCGTTGTGTTGCCGAAGAAGAGTATGTGGGGTGAGAAAAAGAAAGACAAAGCCGAGCACTGAGACACCTCAGTGCATAGGTAGAAAATGAAGTCAGCAGCTGTGTTCTCTAATAGAAGTGTTGCTGTTTATTGATTCCATATCATGTTTTAGACCCATTGTCTTAGTCCATTTTCTGCTGCTTTGACAGAGTACTACAGACTTGGTAAGTTGTAAGCAATAAAAGTTTATTTGGCTCACAGTTCTAGTGGAGGCTGGGACAGTGGAGCTCCAGAAGCCTCATCTGGTAAGGACCTTCTTGCTGCATCATGGGAAGGCTTCATTCACATGACAGGAGGGGGAAAGGGCAAGGGAGTCCAACTCCGCTGTTGAACCAGGACCCTTTTGAAAGAATGACATGGATCCATTCATGTGGGCGGTTCCCATGCCCTAATAGGCTCCTACAGGCCTCGCCTCTCAGTACTGTTACAGTAGCAGTTAAATCTTAACATGGAGCTTGGGAAGGACAGACATTCAGCCATTAGCATCTTTGCTGCTCATTAGAGTTCCCGCTGGCATCTGTGGCAGTAGATCACTTGGAATATATCTAGTATGATTGGGAAATGATTCTTAATTTGTATCAGGTTTTAATCAATTTGAATTAAAACTTCATTGAGGAACTTTTGAATATGTTTAAAACCACTTAAGTTAGATATGCGGCATTTTAAACTGTTAATTTTACAAAATCTAAAACATTTTTTCTGACATTTTGCTTCCTACCTTAGATGTGATGTACATAATTAATTTACCCATCAGATTTAGTCTAAAAAAAAAAAAACCCAAAATATCTCATAATTTTTATACTATCATGTTGAAAGTGGTATTTGGACATATTAATTGGTTAAATAATTTCATGTTTTATTTGAAATAATTTGGGGGGGGTTTCGAGACAAGGTCTCTCTGTGTAGCCTTGGCTCTCCTGGACTCGCATTGTAGACCAGGCTGGCCTCGAACTCACAGAGATCCACCTGCCTCTGCCTCCCAAGTGCTGGAATTAAGGGCGTGTGCCACCACCGCCCAGCTTGAAATAAATTTTTAAACCTTTATCACAATGAACTTTTATGTGTATGGGTGTTTAGCCTTCATGTGTATGTGTATACCATCTGTGGCAGTTCCCACAGAGGCCAGAAGGGGGCCTCAGATCCCCTGGAATTGGTGTTATAGATAGGTAGTTGTGAGCTGCCATGTGGCCGCTGAGAATCAGACCTGGGTCTCTGGAAAAGCAGCCAGTGCTTATAACCACTGGGCCGTCCTCCAGCACCAACAAGTTTTATCGTGCTTGTATTGAGCAGCTATGGGCCAGATGCTTGGCTCTGGCTCCTGTACTCCATTGTCTGATCCTCACAACCCTCTTGAACACAGAGTGATAATGCCTTTACAGCAGTACATGGCAAACCTAGAAGGGAGGGTAGTTCCACCCAAGTCTTCACGGTACAGACAGAGGAGCCCTGAGGGTGGCACCAGAGAGAGAGAGAAAGAGAGATGTAGTCCTGAGGTGAGCATATATATCAGACTTGAACCCTACTGATGGTACTAGGAACTTGTGAGTACAAAGAAAGGATGGAGATGAAACAAGTGGTTTGGGCATAAATAAGAAAACAAGGAGGTAAGGGAAATTTTAATATTTTCAGAGATTTCATTATGAGGAACAGAGAACAGGCAGGAGATGTGACATGGCCATTACTGGGCTGAGGTCGGATTTGAGGTGGAAGGCGTTATTTGGAGAAGGCCAGCCAGGCTGAAGGTGAAGGGAAGAGAAGGAATCATTAGGGGTGCCTCTGAGAAAGAGAGAGGAGAAAGAAGACCCTTCCCTACTTCATTCTGACAGGAGGAAGAGAAAAGATGGGTGCAGATCCATGTCACAGGCTTGCTGGTTGGTGACGGCAAGCTGGAGTAGTTTTCATCTGGCTCAGTTTGCTGTGTGTTGCTGTGATAAAGACCATGACTGTGGCGGTTCAAATAAGAATGACCGACATAGGCTCATGTGTTTGAATACTTAGTCATTGGGGAGTGGCGCTGCTTGAGGAGGGTTAGGAGGTGTGGCCTTACTGGAGGAAGTGTGTCCCTGGAGTGGGTTTTGAGGCTTCAAAAGCCCAAAGAAGCCAGGCTGCGTGTCAGCTTCTCTCAGTCTGCAGACCAGGATGTAGCTCTCAGCTACTTCCCCAGCGGCACACTGGCCTGCGTCCATGCTTCCTGCCATAATGATGATATGCTGTACTCTAAAACTGTAAACAAGCCCCCAATTAAAAACGTTCTTTTAGAGGAGTTGCTTTGCTCATGATGTCTCTTCACAGCAATAGAACAGCAATCAAAAGCAACTTGGGGCCAGGCGGTGGTGGCACACACTTTTAATCCCAGCACTTGGGAGGCAAGAGGCAGGGGGATTTCTGTGAGTTCGAAGCCAGCCTGATCTACAGGGCTAGTTCCAAGACAGCTAGGACTGCACAAAGAAACCCTGTCTCAAACAAAACAAAACAAAACAAAAACAACAAAAAACAAAACAAACAAAAAACAGAAGACCAAAAGCACCTTGGGGAAGGAAAGTGTTTATTTGGCTCACACATCCGGAGTCACAGTCCGCTGAGGGAAGCCACCACAGGAAACTGTGGTGGAGAGCTGGGGCCGTGGCCATGGAGGAACACTGCTTATTGGCATGTTCCTTTTAGCTTGCTTCATCGCTTTCTTATCCACTCCAGAGCCACCTGCTCAGGATGGTACTGCCCCTTGTGGCCTGGGCCCTCCCATGTTAATCTTTAATCAAGAAAATGTCCCACAGACTTGCCTGCTGGCCTGCTTTATGGAGGCAGTTTTTCAGTTCACATATCAAGTTGACAAAAACTAACCAGCATAATTGTTCCCTTGTCAGCTTGTGACAGAAACACATTACTTACTAAGACACAACCCTTCCTTTCTTGTTCATCCCCAAGATCTCATAGTAATATCAATACCATGATATAAAGCACATTCTAACTTTCAAAAGTCCCAGTCTTAGCCAGGCTCAGTGGCACCCACCTGTAATTCATCACTCAGGGAGGCAGAGGCAGGCAGATCTCTTGTGAGTTCAGGACAGCCAAGGCTACACAGAGAAACTCTGTCTCCAAAAACCCAAACAACAACAACAAAGTTGCAGTCTTTAAAAATTCAACGCTTTAAAAGTTGTCTCTTTAAAGTGTCCACAGCTTCTTTAAAACTCCAACGTCTCTTTAACTGTGTGCTCCTATAAAATATAAAGTAAGTCACATCTTTCTTACTCCAAAAAGGAAGAACCAGGTCACAGCCACAATAAAAACAAAACCAAACTCCAATAGTGTAAACAATTCTGTATCTGTTTGTATCCAGGACTCATGATGTCGGGATTCTTGGGGGGCCTTGCCGTGCCATGATTCTGTCTCTGTCGTCCATAGCACACACAGCTTTTCTGGTGGCCTCAGGCTGGCTCCTCTGCACACCTGTATTTGCTGTTCATCCCACAGCTTCGGCATCTCAATATGCTGGGGTCTCTACTGCAGGTAGAGACCTTTTCGGGGTCTCCAACCCTGCCACACAGTGCAAACCTCAGCTGTGCTTCATGACCCCTTCAGTTCTTCAGCTTCCATGTTCCCAAACCAGTCGCTTAGTGACAATTTTGGAATTTTAGTTTCTTTAAAAAACACCGAAATATTTTAAGAGTGTGTTTTCGTTTTAATCCCAGGCGTGGGGATATGGCAACAGTTGACGATGATTTGCCTGGTGCTCTAGCAGAGTCATGGTTTTGCCAGCTGCAGATAGTTACTACGATTATATGACATTTGGAATTCTGGGAACTTTTCAGAGGGTACATAAATTCGAGGGCCCAGAGAAGGAGGGCTGGTGGCTGGTGGTCGTTTAGGGAGGTTGGTTGCAGTTTGCAAGTAGCTGAGGCCAAAGAAGAAACAAAAAGAAAGAGATTAGATTCAGGGATTTTCCTAATTCCTCTCTCCCATCTGTCTTGTTTTGCTCCTGTCTAGTGTTAGGGGGTGAAAAGGGGAAGAGGAATAGAGGGGAAATAAAGGGTGGGAAAAAGAAGAACCCACAAAGTAGCAAAGACCAGCTATAAGTGAAATATGGGAGACTTTTAAACGTTGCCAAATTTGCCTGCCAGCCTTGGCCTCTCTGGACCACAGCTTTTGTGTGCTAATCCTGAGGAAATACTCTCAGAAGGTTTTGTTTTTTGAGACAGGGTCTCTCTGTGTAGCCTTGGTTGGTTTGGACTTGGTAGCCCTGATTGGCCTGGACTCCCTTTCTAGACCAGGCTGGCCTCACTGTCTCTGCCTCCCTAGTTCTAGGATTAACAGTATGTGCCACCACACCTGGCTTCTCTGAGAAGACTTTGCCTCAGTGATGCTTGGCTGTTGTTCACCATAGCTGACTCTTTAGCCCTGATGACCAGAACTACATACACTCGATTCATAATATCTCATGAGCAGGGCTGGTGAGATAGCCCAGTGGTTTAGGCACCTTTGGCAAAGCCTAATGACCTGAGTTTGCTCCCCAGGCCCCACAGGGGGAAGGGAGAACCAACGACTGAACATTGCTCTCGTGCTGCCCCATATGCACATGTGTACAAACACAAATAGTGAATACATTTAACAATGAAAAGACAAATAAGATAATGGTTTTAGTATCACATGAGCAGTCCCATTAAAGTCTCTGAAGAGCTTTCTGAATTCCCTGTGAAACAAGGTAAGGCTCCTTCTCAGCACTGTTCTCACATCCTTCTCAGGCCCCCACACAACAGGTCAGTGAACGCTCAGTAGCTTTTCTGACCCAAAGTTCCAAAGCCTTTCTACAGTCTTCCCACAGACAACATAGTCCAGTGTGTCACAGCAGTGCCCCATGGTCCCGGTGCCAGTCCCTGCCCTGGTTTGATTTCGGTGCCTGTGATGATGATGACCATGAGAGCAAACTTGGGGGAAGAAGGTCTTTATCTGGCTTCCATATCCCAGCCACAGCTCACTGAGAGACGCCAAGGCAGGAACTGAAGCAGAGAGCACGGAGGAACACTGCTTACTCATTTGTTCGAATGGCTTGCTCGGCTCGGTTTCTTCTGTTCCTCAGACCACACACCACTGTCCCCAGGGCCTGGGCCCTCCCATATTAATCTTTAGTCAGGACAGTGTCCCACAGCCTTGCTGCAGGCCAGCCTTACAGAGGCAGTTCTCAATTCAGAGCCCCTCTTCTCCATGATGTCTAGGTTTGTGTCAAGCTGACAAACAAAACCAGCCAGCGCACTGTCTGATGGCTTGATGGCTTTTGTTTTTCCCCGTGACACAAGTAGGTAAACTGTTTGCTGGCAACTAATAGGGACGGGTGGAAGGGCTCACAGAAGGCAGGAGAGGATTGCCATCTTTTTGTGAGTAGCTACAGGAGCCGACTTGAGGACAGAAGGAGTCCTAGCAGCGTTGAGGGTCCAGTCTGATCAATGGCATTAGTTAGTAACAGAACCACCCTTAGCAGAGCTCAGCAGCCTGGTGTGGGTATGGAGGAGGGGACTTATGTAAGTAGTTAGGATAAAACAGGGGGTTAAAAGATACTCTCAGGACAGCAGTTGACAAAATAGGCTGCGATCTAAGATGGATACTGAGAAGAGGAGGGCTCTGCTGGATATAGACAAAGCAGCTGAGTCCTGCTGAAATGAGAAACAGCTGCAGTAGGCACAGCCGAGTGTGCCAGGTGGCAGCGTGAACAGTGGGATGTCTAGCCAGGTGAAGTGGCTGCTACCTGTAGTCCCAACCTCAGGAGGGTGAGGCAGGAGGATCATTGCAAGTTCCAGGTTATCTTGGACTATAAAGTGAGACTCTATCTCAGAAAAATAAACGAGGACTGGGGAGGTGGCTCAGTCGGTAAGTGTGTCACACAAGCACAGAGATCCCTAGCGCTAGTGTAAAACAGCCAAGCCCGGCAAGGGGCGTCAGCAGCTTCAGTGCTGGGGAGATAGAGTAAGGAGGACCAGGAGCTGGAAGTCATCCTTGACCCCTTGAATCCATAGCAACTTTGAGGCTAGCCTAGGCTACATGAGACACTGACTTTTTTTTTTTTTTTAAAGTAGGATGTTTGAACTAATGATTTTAAAAAATGGGATATTGGCAATGTCTAAAGTACAGCCACAGAAGTGGTGGCTACGGCTGACTAGAAAAAACGTTGTTCTAAGGCAGGTGGCTCTCTGTGAGTTCGAGGCTAGCCTGGTCTACAAAGTGAGTCCAAGACAGAAGGCTATACAGAGAAACCCTGTCTTGAAAAACCAGAATAAACCAGGGCTTGTGAAGCAGAAAGGTTGGTTGAGACACATTCAGAAAGATGTGTGAATATAGACATGAATACAGAAGATGAGCTTTTCCCAATGCATATGCATGACGCATAGGTACAAATGGGTGTATAAGTGCATGCCTACACATATATAAACACTTCACGTATATGCAGACCAAGCTGTGCAGCTTTGTGTACACATACTCATAACTGTTGGGAATTCCCTCTCATGCCACAGTCTGCCTGGGTAGGCTTTGGGAAAGTAAGAGGCAGCCTTAGGAGAAATCTGAGTTGATCAAGCAGGCTGACTATCCAGTCCTGCCCAGCAGCTGGGGGCTAGGGGCCTAGAATTGAAAAGTCAGATAAAAGCAGGGTATATTCTGTAGTTCTACTGCCCTGCTGCCACAGTGCTCCATGCCCTGCTGTGCTTTCTGTGTGCTCTGAAAGGGTGAACCTAGGGCCAGACATCCGAGGGATTGTGGAGAGGAAGAGGAGAAAGCTTTTGGGGTCTCTCCAAGAAACATTATGTCTCCCCCAATCTCTGGGAGGGGATAGCAGGAAAAACTGCTGAGGGGATCATTGGAATCTACGATTAAGTGTGACTTTTCCTGACCTTGGAGCATTCAGAGTCCCAATCAGTGCAGTAATAAATTAAGGGCTTATGGAGGAATAAATTCTCGGCCTTAATGAAGTTCTTTGCTGGGGGCCATCGGCAGGTCAGCAGGTCACAGTGCTTCAGAAAGTGGCTGAGCCAGCGGGGAAGCCAGCAGCCAGGAGTGATCCAGAAGTCTGCTCATCAGGTTGCTATTTGGACCCCTTGTAGAAGGGGGCCGAGTGGCTCCAGTGCAGAGCCCTTCTGCTTGGACTCTTAAGAAACTCATTTGGATGAAACAAGACCAAACCTCAAGTGAGAAGAAAAGTGACTGTCTAGGAGCCCTGCAGAGAGGGGAGCTTTCAGTAATGGCAGACTCTTGAGCACTATGGTCAGAAGCAGGTGGGTATTGTGGCCCAGGTCTTTGGCATCATCCAGAAGCGGTTTGCTGCCCACAGGCAGTATATAATCTGGATTGGAGACTCAAGACCTCTGGTCATCTTTGAAGAGCAGGATGCAGGTGGGCATGAGGGCATGGTAGAGCACAGACGTGGAGGGTGGCCAGGGCCTGTCACAGGTATGCCTGGGCTGCTTCGAGCAGGAGGTTACTGACCTGTGGGTGGAAACTAGAACCCAGGCCTCAGGCCTCCAGCTTCTGAGATCTTTCCTCTCAGCCCACTCTGCACTGTGTGTACCTGGGACAGCACCTAAGCCATGGGGAATGCCTCCTTTCTTCTCACTTCCCTGCCCCCATGGTGTAGCGCCCAGCCTGGGCTTTTCCTTTAAATATGTCTTACAGCTGTCTGAACTCTGAAATTCCTTTCACTCCTTCCCTCGCCTTGTTAACATGTGTTGCCTTTGGGGTAATCAGGGAAAAAATATTATGTCCTTTTACAATTACCGGGTTTTGGAATATTAAAATGTCTCGCTGCATCGGCACTGTTATTTTGATTGGTATTCTAACCTTTGACTAGCCCATAAAGCGCGCCGCTCCTGAAGCCAATATTGCAGGACTGAAATTTAATTCCGAAATGATTCCAGATAATAGGGAGACAGATAATATATGCATGAAGGATATTATGTTTGGACTAACTGCAGCAGGGCCAGGGCTGGGGAGCTGAATAATAGCCCAGAGTGAGTTATAATCTGTGGGACAGAAATGCCTTACTGTCAGGGCCAGGAGAGGAACTCTTAAATCAAAGGCATAGGAAACTATAGTCGCAGGGTGCTCTCTCTGACAGGAAGAGCACTGGAGCCAAGAGGGTAGCTGTGGAGGCTGTGCCCAGTCTTTCTCTTGAGCTATATAGAAGATCCTGGATGATAGAGCCCATTGATGTCTCATAGAGGACATCCTGATGTCCAGACTCCTTTCCTTCCCATAACAGCAAACTTCTCACTGCTTTTCAGATATACACAGTTTTTCACCTGTTTCTTATGCTGTTCCCTTACATTTTATTTTCCTCTTTTAGTGTATTTAGAAAACTCCTGTTCATCCTTCAAAACCCTTTTATGTAGCCACCCCCCCACACACATATACCTTCCTCTAGTAGGAAAGAATCTGTCACACTAACTGTATCGTATACTTGCACATTTGTGTTTCCTACCAGCCTGTGAGGCCATAGGTCTCTGTTTTCAATACCCAGCCCTGGTCCCTAACAGTAGGCACTGGCAAGTATTAACTGACTCTACAGTGAGTCAGGCTGCTGTACACAGATATCTGTCTGATTTTGCCAAGCAAACTGGCCTAGAGAAATTAAGCATCTTCCTACAGACAGCCAGGAGGAGGTAACTCCTGGGTTAGGTGTGTATCTTAGACAGGTGGACAAGGAGGGCTTAGTGGTAAAGACAGACAGACACTCACCTCCATCTTTCTGTAGTCCTCCTTGCTTTAGGCGCTGGCCTGAGCATCTGTGGGACTCGAGGCATGGTGGGAACAGGACCACCTTTGGACAGTTGCTACTTGCAAAAGACACTTCTCTACTATGATTTGTAGCCGAGTGGAGAACTGTGAGGCAGGCAGAATGCACGGTGTCTCGGGGATGTCTGAAAGCATCACAGACATTGGTTTCCCAGCAGGCCTTGGGGCACAGCACTCACAAAATATGTTGATAAAGAAATCCAGTATGCAAACAAAATGGAGAGGACTTGGGTTGCTTTGAGTCAGGCTGGCTGTCTCTGTGAGACTTGTCCTCATGTGCTGCATATGCTGGATTTTAGGGATGTAGGTGTTTAGCTCACAAGCCAGAGACAAACAATCATGCTAGGAAGAGCTTTGGAGCCTGGTGGGTCAGACAGGGCTCTATGTCACTGCCAGCCAGCCTTATGAGCCGGAGCAGATCTCTTCCCAGACCAGTAGAAAATGCCTGGCTCGTGTCCGGTATCCATGCTAAAATAAAAATTTAGTATCGTCATAGAGTTGACCTGAGGATGAGGCAGAGCCTCCCTGAGTTGCCTCTGTACTTGGTTCACCCAAAAGAGATGAGCTGGCTCCAAGGAAAAGAGGTCGAGGAGCCAAGTGTACAGGTATGCAGTAGGAGTCCACATGGAAGTCCATCCTTGGAAAGATGGGCTCAGCACTGTCCCTTGCACTGTGCCACCCTTAGCTTACATGGAGGAACAGCCTGCTGTCTCAGGCCTGGCTTTCATTAGACTAGAGTTACATGCAACATAGGCACTTGTTAACTCCATCGCCTTTATAAGGACAGGACCCTCAACCTTTTCTGAACCTAGCTTTCCATATTTGTTGAGTGGAGATAGTAATTAACAAAACCGGATGTGGCTCTGACTACTTAGTGTGAGCTCCTTGGGTCCCCAGCTGCCCTGCAGGGAAAGGAGGAACTGGAAGCACTGAGTGCTCATATTCCTTCCATAGCCAGCAGCATCGGGTGGTGCAGCAGGCACTGGAGTGAAGGCTGTACACTCCCGGGCCGTGCTCCTAGACAGCTTTGCTGTCCCCAGAGCAAAGGCAGGAGGAGTTATTTTTATTGGGGGTTAGGTAGTGAGAGGCTAAGTCAGGGGAGGTCTTAGCAAGGAGGCTCCTGGCATGAGTTCTGAAGGTGAGTCTATTTTCAGGGGGCAGAGGGAGGGGCTTCCAGGCCTGTGGGGTTGTAAGCCTGCCTACTGGATCAAGGGACTATAACGGTGATTTTAAGCTACACGTGTGGACTTGTCATGTGTACTTCTCACCAAGAAAGGGCAGAGAATATGGAGCAAGGGCAGTAGTTGTGGGAAACCACCGTGTTTGTGTCCATGCAAGGGGAGAGAGGGCCCATGGGCCAGGGTAGCAGTGTGTGGAAGAGGCCCCCTGCTCTGAGACGTAGTGGTGGGCATCAAGACTTCTGGGGAGAGGGCTGTACCCCTCCAACATGGGGGTTAGAGTTAGCGGAGTCCATTCCAGCATGTGGGTGAAGCTCTTAGGAGGATGCCACACCTGTGTGGGTGGGCGGCTTGTCATACCAACTGCTGAGTGCTGCCTTGTTCTGCATCTTCAATGGGTGTGGTCACAAGGGGAGAGTGAGAGAGGGAGTCAGCTTAGGGAGGCAGGAGTCTATCTCCTGTGTCCTCTGCAGTGGACCTCACCTCAGAATTCTTGCCACAGAGAACTGTGGCAGGTCACACCAGGCCCACCTCTGGGCCTGTCTGCATCTCCTGCCTGCCGCTTAGTCTGTTTCCTGTCCACTGAGGGTAGGCTCCTAGTCTTGGTCCCACAGTGGACTCTTTCCTTGTGTCCTTTAGTCCAGCATGGGTTTGTTCTGGAGCACAGAGTGGGAAGTTCTGCCTGATCACTTGGGGGCCTTTCTGACATAGACTTTGTATTCTAGCCTTTAGGGCCAGTTACCGGAGCCCAGCATAGCCCGAGTCCTTGTGTCTCGGTTAGTTCCTGTGCCCTAGTCCATCACTGTGAGAGAGCCTGAGCCACATGAAGAAAGGGGCCAGATTGAATCTGATCTACTCTCATAGACCGAGGGGCAGTGGGGAATCTCAGGAGACATGCTGGACCTCCTTACTAAGGAAGGAGGACTGTCTGGGAGAGGTGGGGCATGGCTGCAGGCGCCTGCTGCTGAGATTGCTGCTCTTCTGCTCGTCTTGATGAGGAACTCAATCTCTCTGCCTTCTCCTCAGCTTTGGTTTTTGTTTTTCCTTCCTTTACTTTGTTGCTTCTCTGGTCCCTGAAAACTGGGAGGCGTTGTACAAAACTCAAGGCTGGAATTTCAGGAGACACAATCCCGCCTCCTGTCTGCCACACTGTCCTCCTGCAGGTCACCCTGCTAAGACAGGCTTGAGCATGTCTGTCAGTGTCGGCAACGATGGAGCACTAATGCACTGGCCGCAGTTGGTGCCAGCCTCGGTGCTGGCTGCTCAACATACAGCATACACGATCCTCACAGCTACTTAGCAAGGAAGGGCTTGTCCCTATGTTGTGGTGCCAAAGTTGAAACTCAGGTTAAGAAGCTGCCCAAGGCCACAAGACCAGGAAAATATGAGTCCCTTCCTTTCACAGTTTCCCTCTTGCCACTTGCCCAGCAGCAGATACCACCCGAAGGCAACTCTGCTGTCTGAGCTAGGTTAAGCTGGAGACAAACACACAGCAGCCACCCCTGGTTAAACAGTCAGTAAAAGTCAGTGCTTAGGGGAAGGGCAGGGATTGGCCTTGCATTCCAGTCTCTGCAGAGTGATGCTTGTTTAATGGGAATCTTTGTGTGTAAGAGGGTGTGCCCATGTATACCTGTGTGTGTCTGTGTTTAGAAAAGCATGCCCCCCCATATCTACATCTGTGTGTATTCTGAGGTGTGCTCATGCCCCACAAAGATGTGTGGGATTTATGGTCCGGCTCCAGGTGGGCAGATGAGGCCCTTGTCTCTAGAGGGCAGCATGGTGCAATACTAAGAAGCCTGGGTGAGACCTGGATGTAGAAAAATAATGCCCATCTCTGGTGTTGGTCACATGCTCTGGAGGCTTTGGCTTCCTTAGCTGGTGGGTGGTGGGTGGTGGTGTCTTCTACCCTTGCCAGTGTGGGTATGTCTTCATGGCGTCTTAAGTTCCTCCTTTTGCTACAGCAGAGAGATACAGGAATGACTAACTTAGGGTTACATGCTAAACACCATGACCAAAAGCAGGTTGGGCAGGAAAGGGTGTACTTTGCATATACTTGCAAGTCACTATTCATCACTGAAAGAACTCACATAGGGCAGGAATCTGGGGGCAGGAGCTGATGCAGGGACCATGGAGAGGTGCTGCTTACTGGCTGCTCAGCCTGCTTCCTTACAGAACCCAGGACCACCAGCCCAGGGATGGTACCTCCCACATTGGGCTGGGCCCTCCCCCATCAATCACTAATTAGGAAAAGGTCTCACAGGCTTGCCTACAGCTGGAGCCTATAAAGACACTTTCTCAGTTGAGGATCCCTCCTCTCCAGTGACTGTAGCTTATGCTGTGTTGATATAAATGAGCCAGCACAAGGCAGGTGAGAGAAGGAAGGCCTTCTGGTTCCCCTCCTGGACTGCCTCCTGCTTTGTGATGTTGGGACTGCTTCAGGCGAGGCAGGCTGCAGCCAGATGTCTGCAAGAGCTGGGGCCCAACTGATGACAGCGCCTGGCAGGGTTGGAGGTGGCCGTGGGTGGAGCAGAGTTTGGGTAGATGACGGCACCTGGCAGGGTTGGAGGTGGCCGTGGGTGGAGTACTGGTTTGGCTAGATGGTGGCACCTGCCAGGGTTGGAGGTGGCTGTTGGTGGAGCAGAGAGCCATTCGTTTGCACATGAGCAGGAAAATATGGGCTAGAAGAAGCTGTCACCAAGTTGTCACCTGGATTCTTTGAAGGATGGAAAGGACAGAGACAGGGCTCTCGGTGCTCTCCATGCAGAGATGTTAGGCCTACCTCTGGCCTTTGGTCCCTTGCGTTGATTGTCTTGTTAGATGCTGAGTGGTGGCCAGGTAGAGACCTAGAAAGTTGGTGGCTGTGTGGTCACACTCATGGCCTTCTGGCAGGTAGCTTGAGGGGAGACTGGCTTTACATGAGCTGACCCAAATGACTCGTGGAGGTGCCACCTTGGCTTTCCTTGTCTTCAAGTGTTCTGTCCCATTCTCTAGACTTCAGCTCCCTGTCATTTCTGGGTGCATAGGCCGAGTCCCTACAACAGGGTCAGGTGTTTATGTGTGTGACTGGGTACCTTGGCACTCCCATCTCTGCGAGGACTTCTGACTTGGTTGGACCTAAGCCTTGGGTAACAGGTGGCCTACATCTATTTTTGTAGGCATCTATTAGCCACTAAGACCTCTGAATCCATGTGTGTCAGGCATCAGGACTCAGAGGTAGATCAGACCTGCCTTTACCTGTACAGAGCACTTGGTCTAAAAGGAAAGAGGAATGGGGCCCTAGGCAAATGGTGTGTGTGTGTGTGTGTGTGTGTGTGTGTGTGTGTGTGTGTGAGAGAGAGAGAGAGAGAGAGAGAGAGAGAGAGAGAGAGAGAGAGAGAGAGAGAGAGGAGTGATGAGTACAGAGGTAGAAGGTATGCACACATGCCTGTGTTTTTAACAACCAATTTATTCCCTTTTTGTTTCTTTTTACAACTAATTTATGTTTAATGAGGTTCTTCACTGAGCCAGTTTTACAAGAGGCAGAAGGTCTCTGTCAGCCTGTCTGCCTGTTCACAGACCCTAAGAGCCGCCCTGTTGTACTGGTCCCTGCTATTGCATGCTATGATTTCTTCAAAGGCCTTAAAGTCTTGAGACCGTAGGCTACCCTATTTGGAAAAAAGGAATGGCACTGCTGGGAATGAGCAAGTATGCCTATGAGTGTGCACGGGCACCTGTGAGTGCCCCGGTGTGCAGACAGTAGCTTTTAGTGGGCTGTCTCTAGCACCATGACCACTCTTGGTGTTAGCCCTGGCCTTGGCACCTACTTGCTTGTAAGCAGGCAGGCAGGCTGCAGGCAAATCCCAGAGCAGGCCTGAGGCCTCCCCAGTGGTGTGTTTGCTGTGCCTAATTACCCGGCAGTTGTTTAACTATGCAAGCTGCATGCCTGCCTTTATTGCACTGTGATTGCTGAGCTGCCTATGGGGAGTGTCATAAAAAGATATAAAATGCCCATTATCTGTCTGAGGCCCTCCTCCTGGACTGTGGGTGTTTGTGTTTTATTTTATTTTTATGGCTCCAGGGAAGCTCTGCAGGAAGAAAAGGGAGGGATGAGGAAAGGGAGGAGGAGGCCCTATAGGAATTGGGGGTTGGGAGACTGAGGAGCCCCTACATGCCAAGCTCTGAAGGACTGTACTGACCAGAACAGAGATACAGAAATGGCAGGTCTCAAATGGGGACAGACTGCTCAGGAAATAAGACCCGATCTTCCCCTCCCCACCCACCTGCAAGTCTTGCAGCTTAGTTTCTACTTCCCCTCGGCTGGTCTCCTTCCTCTGTGTAGGCCTGCTGCCTTTGGTGCAGGGCATTCCGCAGAGGCTGAGAAGAGGCTTTGGACAATGACTCAGACTGTGTGTTTGTGTCCTACAACACATGGCTTGCTTTAAGGCAAAGATTGTGCCTCTTTTACTCTCCTGAAGCCTTTTGTCCCTACAGCTTCAGCTGCCTTCCTTCTGCTAGCAACAGAGATGCCTTTTGGCTTGAGGCTTAAGGAAACCTTGTAGAGCTGAAAAAGGAAGTAATTAGATATATCAGTCCTGTGCCAAGCAACCTATGTGAGGTCAGAGGCCAGAGGTCAGAGCCCAAACAGGGAACCGGCCTTGAAGAGCTCATGCCGTAGAACTAGAGTACAAGGGTCTGTGGATGGTGTCTGGTATGTATGTCTATCAATGAGGTTGAGTTGAGTGTAGTCATTGATACATTCCTATTGTTGAGTCTATGTTGGTCACTCATTCATTCATACTGTTGAGCAGCTACTGGTTAGGCACTCCAAGCACGGAGGAAATATAAGTGGAATAGACAACATCCAGGCCTTTGCTAGTTATTAAGGCTGTGTTCTAGAGGACTGGCCAATGGTTAAAGCGCTTGCTGCACAAGCTGAAGATTGGAGTTCATGTAGATGTTGTGTGGGCCTGGTGGTTCCCCTGTATTCCCAGAGGAGGCTGGCCAGAGACCTCTTCATGTTAGTTAGCTCTTCATGTGACTTCAAGACTGCCTTAATAAGAAACCTCAGTGTCAACGTTGGGCAGCTTCTACGTACATGCAAACATGAAATATATCCACATACATGTTTAGACACACAAACATGCATATACACATACACATGCCACATATACAGAAAAGGGGAAAATATGTTTATCCTAGGGAAAGTAAACCTAAATATTTAAACCCTGGGTATTGTGACCCCCCCCCCAAACAATGCCCCCCAACTCTGACATGCTGTTTCTGATGCATGAACCATCTGTACCCTAGACTTTTGTACTATCTTTTTAACTTCAGATATCTTGACTTCTACTGATGGCAGTGTAAGTCCTCTTGCCTGACCTTGAAGACCCTCCAGTTTGCTTCCACCTATAACAGCAGTGCCTGTGTCATGTGTGTCCAAGCCTTAAGTTTATGCTTGTTCCATTTGCCTGGAAAGGCCTTTGCTGCACACCTGCCCAGTAAATTCTTGTTTATCCACTAAGACCCTGGGTCCTCTGGCAGAGCAGCCAATGCTCTTAACCGCTGGTATACATTTTAAAAAGTAGCTTTATTGAGCTATAACTCATATACTATATTCATCCATTTAAGATATATAATTTGTATCTTAGTGTCCTTGCAGGGTTGTATGGCCAATTACTATACACCTAAATTGAGATTATTTTTGTCCTCCTTAAAAACAACAACAACAACAAAACTCTACTAGCTGTCACCATCCCTGCCCAGACATCCCATCCTTGAGCAAACCTAGTTGACTTTCCATCCTCTGTGGATTTGCTTGTTCTACAAGATTTGTATATGTGGCCTTGCATGATGAGCTTGTTTTCACTTATAATTTTCAAGGTTCATGCAAGTTTTACAATACACCAATCAGTCCTCTTATTTTTTTAAACTGGAAATAATATATTCCATTGTATAGATATCCTGCATTTTCCGTCCTGCTCTCCCTCCCTCCCTTCTTATTGCCTTATTTCCTTCCTCCCTCCCTCCCTCCCTTCCTTCCTTCCTTCCTTCCTTCCTTTCTTCCTTCCTTTCTTCCTTCCTTCCTTTTTTTCCTTATGTATATGTGTTTGCTTGTCTGTATGTGCACCATGTCTGTGTGGTGCCCAGAGAGGCCAGATGAAGGTGTCATATATCCCCTGCAACTAGAGTCACTGGTGGTTACAAGATACCTGATGTGGGTGCTGGGAACCACACTCAGGTCTTCTGCAAGAACAGCAAGTGCTCTTAGCTGCTGAGCCATCTCTCCACGCCTTATTTACTTATTCTAAGGCAGATTCTCTATCTATAGCCCAGGCTAGCCTGGAAACCATTATGTAAACCAAATTTGTAGTTATCCTCCTGCCTCACCCTTCTGCATCCTTAGATTCCAGTCCCATGCCATTACAGTAGCCTACATTTTCTTCATTCATTCATTATTGGACATGTAGGTCTTTCCTAGCTTTTGGCTGCTATAAATAATTTTGCCATGAATATTTGTGTACAAGTTGACTTTGTTACTTTCTCTGTCTCTCTGTCTCTTCTCTCTGTCTCTCTGTCTCTGTCTCTGTGTCTGTCTGTCTGTCTGTCTGTCTCTCTCTCTCTCTCTCTCTCTCTCTCTCTGTGTGTGTGTGTGTTGTGAGGTCCATGAGAGTAGAAATCACATCTGCATCATCTCTACTGTATCCTCTTCACTTTTCTCATGGGTAGCACTTAGTAAATGTCAATGAATAAAAACAAGCATACCAGAGCATGGTGACATATTTCTGTAATCACTTGGGAAAAAGAAAAATAATGCTTTTTAATTCTCTTCTACCCTCCGAGTGCAATAGCAAATTGTATAATGGTACATGAGCCCAGGCTGGAGCTCAGATTCACTCCTCAGTGGCTTAGACTAAAAGGAATTTTCATTGTACTGTTGGTCTCTTGTCCAACAATAGGTGACGTGAGAACATCTCTGGGTTGTCCCCAGTGTGGCGGATACGGCTGCCGCTTCTCTCCCTCTTCTTCCCTCTTCTGAGGGGCCCTGGATTGTTTCATGCGCAGAGGGTTGGATCTCTGGGAAAACTCGGGAAGGACAGTGTTGAGTTGGGTAGCCTTCTGGCTCAAGGCCAGCTTACTTTATGACTGCTCCAAATGTTCAGGTTTTCAAGGAGAAGAGGGGGCCCTGGCCATCCCAAACAGTAAGTACCAGTGCAGGCCGGATTAGTAAAGCCAACATTCCCTCCCCCATCTCTCTGTACTTACTCACCCTAATAGTTTGAGCCTATAATTAGAATGGGGCTTTATTAGGCTAATTAGGAGGTATGAATGATGGCAGGAGGGCATGTGGAGATGTATCAGGGTGGTGGGCAGTAAATCTAAGGTTTTAATAGGTTTATTCCATAATCAGATGGTTTAGAAAGCTGAGTGGCTGGGCCCCTCCCCTTCCTCCTACTCCTACCGCTCCTTGAAGTGGCCTTCACACTTTGCCGTCCTTGTCCTCATGCTGCCAGTGATGCCGGGATATGGGGGCTCATGAAAGACGGAGGAGACCCCACCCGGAGCTTCATTGCCTATGCACGCGCCGTCCAGCCTGGCGGCATGATTACCTTGCTGAGAAATCCGTCCAGGCGCGGGGCTGCTGATAGCAATCATTGATTAAGAGGGTAATTGTCCTGAAAATTCAGATTGATCAGAAGGCAGAAATGATAACTTGTGTAACTGTGTTTAAAGCCACGTCCTGTCAATAGAAGAGACTGAGATGTATCACGCCAAGCGGGGGCAGAACAGATGGGTGTGTGCAGCAGGCGGGCGCTGCTGTCCTTCTCTCAGGCTGAGCAGGATGTTTCTTGTCAGTAACCTGGACTATTGGAGATTCAATCACTTTTATCTCCCCCTCTCTCTCAATCCAAATGCCTTTTCATATTAGGAAATTAGAATTGGCCCTGCTCATGCAAGATTTATTAGCTGTGCTGAGCAGTCGCACCAAAGAGTAAATGATTTTGCTTTGCTGGAGCTTTTCACATATTAGGACCCAACTTCTCCTTTCCTGCTCTGTGTCACTGGCTGCCTGGGGGAGTGAGCTCTAGAATGAGAGGCTTGGGGAGCAAGGAAGAAGTACTGCTTTGGCTTGGTTTCTCATCTCCCAGAGGCCCCCCGTCTCATGCTGACACCAGATCCTGTCCTGGAGTCTCCCCTTTGGGAGATAAGGCTCATCCTTCAGACCTAGATGACTTACCTTGGAAGGATGACTTACCAAAGAAGCCTAGAGGACCCGGGCTCGCGGGCGGGGGCAGGAGTGTGTGTTAGGCGGATTGGCAATAGAGCCAGAGAGTAAAGGAACTGAAGTGATTTTTCTTTCTTAGAGCCTTGGCCTGTCCACCTGTCAGAGATGGGCCTACACAGAACAGAGCACTGTTCCAAGCTCAGAGGAGCCACTCAGTTACTTGTGCTTTAAACACAGATGGAGCACTCAGATGAGTACTTTAAACACAGGCAGGTGACAGAGTTCAGTCACTCAGAGAAGAGAAAAGGCCTGCGGCCCCGTCTCTAGAACTATGCCAAGACCTTGGAGTTGAGGAAAGTATGGGCTTGTCTGGCTGGTTGGACCTACTGCCTTAAGAGCCAGGACACTAGTAGCCTAAGTTGGCTGTAGAGAGGACTCGTCCCCATCACCAGGACCACATAGTCTTTCCTCCTTGCTGCGTCTCCTCAGATCCTTCTTCCAAGCTCCCTGGGGTACTTGGTCCCGTGGACGAACATCAGTCCCCGTCATCTTGACACTTCCAATTGCAATGTCTGACCCAGGGCCTGGCAGGAAAGAAGTGTGGAGAGCCCTTTGAGGTGTCAGGAAGGCCAGTGGAACACCTAGAGTTTTTGTGGAGGGATCTCCATGTCAACGTTTCTTCCTGGGTCCTGAAAAACTGGGGGTGGGGGGGGAGGGTGTTTGTTTTCTTTTTTTCTTCTGAGTGTTCAAGTTATTTCAAGTGAAGGTGTAACTGGGGAAACTGGAGAATTGGCGCTAGAGGTGCAGGGGTGCGTGTGGGCAGCAGCCATCTAGGCCCTAAAGGAGAGTTCTGTTTGAGTGACAGGATCAGGGAGAAGGAAGAGGGAGCTTGCTTTTGGAAAGGCTTGGGGAAATGTCTGCAACAAATCCCTGTGTTGTTCTGTGAACAGGTGTTTTCTAAGTACACCAACCACCAGCTGTCTACAGTCTGCCTCAGGGCACTCTTGGCTACTACCTGCGCTCTGGACTCAGAGATGCCTCGAGTGTTCTAGAAGGCTCTACAAGGTTGGGTTGGGCAGAGCAGGGCCAGACCTCCATTCTGATGCACCACCCCTGCTCTACCCCTGACTTGTCATGAGTGTGCTGAGAGCTGCCGTGATGTAAGGAGCTGCAGCCTAATCCAAGCCTGATGGGCTGTGAAGAAGGCAGTGGGTGCACAGTGCCACGGAACTCCCTGCTGTGCTGTGCCTCTGCTCTAGCAGCCTAGGAAGACTGTGCAGTCCAGAGGGCGCTGAAGCCAGGGGGGACTAGGGCTAGTTTGGGCAAAGCAAGGAAAGAATGGAAGTGCTTAGGGCAACTTGGACATGGAAATAGAGGAATTGAGACAATTCCCTTCTACTTCATCCCTGAGTGAGAGAAACAGTCACTATAGGGTGATGAAACGTTGTTGCCCTCCAGAGCCCATAAGAGGAAGTGACTGGATTATTCTTGAAGAACTTGAGTGGCATCCAGGGGAGGACCCTCCAGCGGGTTCTGTGCAGAGCGGAGGGAGTATGCTATGGAGACATGTGTGGGTAAGTTTCCAGGTAGAGAAGAAGGGACAGAGATAGATTATATCACAGGACTGGGGCCCAGTGTATCCATTGTCCCTGATGCACTTCTCTGCCGTGATTTGGAGGTGTGGCCATACTTAGACTTTAGCAAGCTCGAGGGCCATCTACATTCACCATCTACTGGGGGCTGGGCCGCTGCCAGATGTGTAGGACAGTGACCTAAGGGTTAGACGCCGGGCCTCCCCGTTCTTGACCCTTTCTCGTTATGCCGATAGTGGGGAAAGGCTCAGGTTTGGACTACGGGAACAGCCCATGTGGAACTTTGGGCAAGCTTGCTCTCCCCTTACCAGAGCCACTCCTGGCTCATCATGCAGCCGTCCTCAGCCTTCTGGAAGGGCGAGGCTGGTTCTCTAGGCCTCATGGGGGGTGGGATAGGGGGGCTAGGAGGAGACCAGGAAGCCAGGAGACTCGTTTTCACTGGAATTTGACCTAAAGCAGGATTGGAAGGAAAGGAAAGAATCTGAACAAAAGTGCAGGCAGGAAGGAGCTGTTAACAAGCCTTTCTTTCTCTTTGGGCATAGAGCAGAGCATAGCGGGGCGCAGCCGCCAGCTCTCCTCAGAGCGGCTCTCTGAGGTAGCTGCAGTCTCTAGCCGCTGCCTGCTCACGCTCTCTCTCCTTTTTTCCCTCTCCTCTTTCTCGGCTCTCTCTATTATGGGGACTTGCTCCAGCTCTTTCTCTCTCTTCTGTCTCTCCTTTTGTTCTCTCTTTGTCTATTTATCACACTGTGAAGGTTGAAAGAGATGTTATTAATCTGGGAGAATGAAGGCAGGATTAGTGGTATGAATCGGATTTTGAGAGGTGTAATGATAGAAAGACTCGCTCGGCTGGCGGCCTGCGTGAGCTTGATAAATGGGGAGCACTCCAGACTGACTCTCGCCTTCCTCCGCGCTGTGCGCCCTGCCCGCTGGGGCGTGCCACGCTCTCAGATCTGCCAGCCAGCCCACCCCGCTCCTACCTGAACCGGAGCAAAAAGCCAAGGGTAAAGCAGACACAAATATCTCCCATTGCACTTGGAGACATCATTGCTTTTAGCACCCTTTTCAAGTGGAGGCCTGTGGAGTTCTCAGACTGTGGGCAGAGGGAAGGGGACCCTAGACTTCAGACTGGAGCAGTGCCTACCTGCTTCTGGGGCCTATAGACAGAGCCTCTGTCCTGCCTCTGAAATAGCAGTTAGAGATCAAGAAGTGACAAGGCAGACTGGTTGGTCTGACATGTACCACACTGCATATGGTGTGTGATGAGCAAAAGTGCTGCTGGGAGGGTTGAGGTGGGCTCCTCCCCAGACCACTCTGTGCCCTCGTGCTTGTTGCTTGTTATTTCTGAGCCTGCCTTGCTACCTTGCTGCACTGGCCTAGACTCTCCATCCTCTTGAGTGGCTGGACGCAGGAGCCTCTCTCTTCTCTCTGCTCCTCTGTGGCTTTTAGTCTTTAGCTTTAGAAAAAAAATGTTATTTATTTATTGCAGAGGGGTAGGCACATGTCGTGGCACACCTGTAGAGATAGAGCAGAGCTTTGGGGACTCCTCTCTCCCTTTCCACTTTTTGGGTCTTGGGGATCAAATTCATTTCATCATCTTGGTAGCAATGACTCATCTTGATGCATATCCTTTACCTTTTACACAAGGTCTTGTGTAGTGTGTAGCAGAGGGTTCTCTTGCCCTTCTGATCACTGAGGAGATACATGTGTGCACCATTATGCACATGTCGGAGAGAAGGGTCTTGTGGTGCCAACTCTGAAGCCTCATCTGACTCCACAGGGTCCATTCTTCCTGAGCAGTCTTACCAACCACAGCCACTTTCTTGGGACTTTGTTGTCTCACATTAGAGCGAACAAGCTCTTCCCCCATAGGGTGTCCCCTAGTACATCACAGTGAAGGCCATCTGGAGTCTTCTCTGTGATGTCTTTCCAGGCTTCACTTCGTCACCAAAGTTGTTGGAGGATGTTGGCCATCACTATGCTGTTTTGCAAGTGTGTTCATGTCCTGCCTTTTGGCTCACAACTCTTTGAGGGCACTGGCCTGGTCCGCTGGACTTGGATATCTCCAGTGCAGGGCATCGTACCCAGAATTTGCTAAAATCAACCAAACGAAAAACCACTAAATGAGCAATCCAGACAGGAGAGAGGAGGATCTGGGACCAATGTTTTGCAGCCCCCCTGTTTTTCTAGGGAAGAAGAAGTGAAGGTGTGTGTGTTGTGTGTAAAGGGTGGACAGATGGTGGTGGCGCGTGCTCAGTAAAGGGTTATATTTTAATTTGGAAAGCACTTTAAAAACTTAAAGTGCTTTGCCTAAGTGCTGACTGCTATTAGTGTCTCCTTTTTATTAGGAAAAAGGACACGATTTTTCTCTTTTATCTTCAGGCTTGTCCAACTTCTGAGAGTCAAACTTAGCAAAATGCCTGCCCCTCACTGAGGACTAGTTACATGCGAGGTTCAAAGCTTTGGACTTGAAACACAGAATTCTGCTTTGCAGACTGGTTCTGACACCTCTGAGGGGATTAGCCTTAGCAGCTCAGTATCAGGAGAGGGGGTGGGAAAGACAGAGTCGGTCATTTGACACAGTTCAAGCTCAGTCTCCAGCCCTTCCTCTCCCCATCTGGACTTGGGTGAGCAGACGGAAAACTTAGACTGTTGAGGGGACGTGAGAACAATCCAGTGGTCATCAAAACCCCACTTGTCGTATAGCATGAGGGGCCATTCTTCAGAGAAAGAGCAGAGAAGGAATGGCTATGGGAAGAGTTGGGTTTGTTCTGCTGTCATCAGGGCGATGTGACCAAGAGACAAAGACGCAGCGATATCAGAGCTGTCAGAGGCCAGGTCAGAGGGGAGTGTGCTCAACAGTAGCAGGAGGAATTGTAGTGTGGGAGGCAGAGACTTGCCTTGAGCCTTACAGGCGCCTTAGAGGGCCTTGCTGACTTGACGGAAAGGTACCACAGTGATGCTTTGATGCTGCAGGCTCAGGTAGAGGGTCTAGAAGCTTAGCTGAGCTTTGTGGCCTCTTTCCTGAGCAGCTACAAACTGGACACCCTGATCTCAGTCTGGATTATCACTGTCAGCACTGGACACTGAAGGCTCTGCGCATGGCATGGGCACTGGGAGGTGAAGACTGGCTCCGCTTGTTAATGCCCTGCAGTCCCTGTCCTAATCTGGCCCTAATCTGGAGGTAACTAAGATGGGGGGTGGGGGGGAACTACATTGAGCCTACTGCCTTAACTGGATTTCCATACCTCCTGTTGTTAATTATAGAGATGTAATAATGTGATTAGTGCACGATTAAAAAAAATCCCTGATATGATTACCATGGATTTAATATCACATGATATATCATTATATCGTTATACAGTGACAGATGTAATTGAAATACACTTATTGGAGCCGGGGGTGGTGTTTCATTCAATCCCCAGCACCCCAGGGAGGAAAGGGCTGGCTAAAAAAGAAACAGTGAGAGAGGAAATTGTAATGAAAACAAAGAAAACTCACAATGTAGCTCTCACTCCAGGCAGGTGGCTCCTGCTGACTTATTGCCTTAGACAATGACAGTGCACAGACAGCTCTGGACAGGCTGGCTTCCTCTGCAGGGCCCAGGCAGCTCAAGAGCATCTTATCTTGTTTCCTTCCTGTAAACCTTGGTGTCCCCAAGTCGCCTCTGACTCAGCAAGTTATTCCACCTGAAAGTACTGAGGACTCTAATGGTATCTAACTGAGTTGGCCGCTGTCTTGCCATCCTTGGACCCCAGTACCAAGTACTGTGGAATGTAGACCTTTGGTACAACCCCTGCCTTTGCTGTGATGATGTCCTGGCACACGAGAGGCAGCTGTTGTGATGTAGGCTGTGTAAGGTTAAGTACATGGAGAAGCTAATTATTCTACTTAAGTTCTGTTGATTGGCAGAGGTGGAGGCAGCTGCAAGGCCCTGGCAGATGCTGGTAGCCAGAGAGAACATCCCAGCTGGGCCTGGGAACGTTGAACTCCTGTTGCCTGACGCAAGAGCCCATCCTATTGCTGGTGTAGGCATTCTGGCCAAGTTTCTGCTGGGCCTAGTGAGTGAAACGGAGCTCCCCATAGCTGAAGAGCTCAGGGAAGGAGAGGAAGCAGGAGTTGTTTTCACACAGTTCTATGAATGGCTGAAGGGTTGCCATGCTACTGGGTTAAGAGAGATGGTTCTTGAAGGACACTGGGTAGGTGAGAGTTGCAGCCTCCTGCACACACAGACTGTACCCTCCCCCTTTTCTTCTCCTCCCCCCTCCCCTTCTGCTCTGAGGTGGCTCCAGTGGATTTGCCATAAAGAAATGGAAAGTCACAGGTGGTGTTGAGACTGTGGGTGGATTCAGGGTCAGTATGAGTCAGGAAGGACTACCTACAGGGAGGCACTTTTGAGCTGCGTGCTGAAATAGAAATAGCAGGCGAAGGCAGAGGGCACCCCAGGTTGGTGCTTACCCTTGCTTGAGTAAGCACGAGACATGAAACAACAGTCACAGGGCTGGACGGCAGTGAAGAAGATGACGGGATCCAGGCTGACTCGTACATCTCTGGCTTAGCCTGCCAGTTTGGGTGGCAGTAGTGGCCTACGCTGGGTTCCGGCAATCCCAGGAGAAGGAGCAGTTTGGATAGATGTTGGCCGGGTTCTAAATTTTCTGAGAATCAAGTACATATGTGAAGTCCACGTGGAAAGGCTATGTAAGCAGTGTGTATGCTTGGCATTTAGGTGGCAATAAGAAATACAAATGGAGGGTAGAGGTAGAAGACAAAGGAGCTGAGGAAATCACTGAAGGAGAGTGGTGCCAAGTAAGAGAAGCTGGAGAACAGAGTGTGTCACATGCTAGTGGCCGCTGTGGAGGACACCCGTGCTGGAGCATGGGGACCATGGCAGAGGTACAGAAGCTGAGAGAGCCGAATGTCAAAGAAAACTTGGAAAGAAGGCTTTCAAAGATGGAGTAGGCTACAGGATGCTGAAGACAGCTAGCTATTCATAGGCAAGTCAAGGCTTGTTGACCTTAGCAGGAGCTAAGTGACATGAAGCAATAGAAAGCAATTGCAAGGCGTTTGGGGTTGGTGGGGAGGTAAGTGGAAGTGAGGGGAAACAACTTTGAGAAGTTTGGTTGTTAACAGATGGGCTGTAGATGAATAGGAGTGTGGAATAAATGGGAGCTTAAAAAAAGCATAGTTTTTAAGAAGATGGTTATCATTTAAACCCCTGTACTATATCCTCACTCGCTTAATCCTCACAGCCCTTCTATGGGATGGGAGCTATTGTCCTTCAAAGAGGGTTAGGACTCAGACAGTGGTTAGGAAAGCTGACGACTGGGAAATGGGTAATTGGAGTAATAGACTGAAGGATCCATGCCTACTAGAAACAAGAGTGAGACCAGAAGGAATGGACAGACTATGGGTGGAATGGAGCCGAAAGCAGGCGGGGCGGGCGGGGGAGCGGGGAGAGAGAGATTACAAGTTATCTGTGTCTGAGGTCGGGGGAATCCATCAAGATGAGAGTTCAGAAAGGAAGCAGCTTGGTGATGATGAGGCCCAGGCTCTGGATGGGGGGGGGGGGTGGGGGGCAGAAATAGCTCCTTAAAGAAAGGCATTCGTGAGAAGCAGGAGTCAGTAAGTTGAGAGGTAAACTTTTTATACTGTATTTTTCTATAGATACTGAAGTTGCCCATCGTGGTACTCATTTGGAATAAAGTCCCACAGGGAGAGAAATTGTCTAGAACTAGTCTTGAAAATACCTGCAGTGTATGTCCAGAGAAGAGTAGATACTGAATTTCCAGTTAATACCCCACTTGGGATCATCCTCAAATGTGAGGATCCCAACAGCAGATTGTGGGAAGTTCAGTTACTTGAAAACACAGTTCTCGTGCAGCTATGATCCAACCTAGCAGGATCTGGCACACTGTGAGACTGGAGCAGCTGGGGGCTAGCTGGCCTGTCCCCTCTTAGCCGATCTCCCAGCTCCTCTGTGTGGCCTCTCTAAGGGTTATTTTGAACATCTTCACTTATTGGCTGTCCTAGGACAGTCTTACTACTTGATTTAACTGTCCTGGGATTGTCTCATTACTTGATAGCATCTCGGGGCCTGGACAAGTAGCCCAGACACTATTTCTGTAGTACTGTAGAAATAGTCACAAAAACCCTTCCTGTTTCCAAGGAACGGGAGGAGACATAAACTTTTGATGACGGGACAGGAGATGATGTGGCCACCTTCAGAAAACAGTTTCCCACAGTTGGTGTTAGGCTGAACCTGTGAAAGGAGAGAGTAGAGTCTTTTTTTGTTTTGTTTTGTTTTTGTTTTGTTTAAAGAGTTACTTATTACATATACAGTGCTCTGCCTGCATGTATCCCTACAGGCCAGAAGAGGGCATCAGGTCACATTATAGATGGTTGTGAGCCACCACGGGGTTGCTGGGAATTAAACTCAGGATCTTTGGAAGAGCAATCGGTTGTGCTCTTAACCTCTGAGCCATCTATCTCTCCAGCCCGAGAGTAGTGTTCTTAAAGGTGGTGCATAACTTGGGTGCTGATACCACAGGTATATCCAGAAAAAGTGTCATCATCTCTTTTCATAGTACAGATAACTGTGGTTCAGAAAAATTTACTAAGTCACTCAAGGTTACAGTGCTAACTTGCAGACCCGGGAGTCCAGTGCAGATTTGTCTGACACCTGAGCTGAATGCACTACCTTCCTGCAAGGCATGGGCTGCTGGATACGCCCTACGTGCACATGGCATACCCAGTCTTCATTTACTTGTGGCCTGGCTGAGTGTTGGTCTCCAGTCTTGAGAAATGACTTTCCTGTCTTGGGTATGCAGGGTGACAAGTCTAAAGGCCTGCTCCTCTCCTTGTCAGCAGGGGACTGGCTATGTTGGCACATGGTATGCTGGAAGTTACTAAGTAGTCTACTTTTGCTGCAGTCTGAGCTAGGTTCTAGCCTTTTACCCAGCCCCCTTCCTACCCTGTCCACCCCCTCTCAGGTAGTGTATGGGTGGGCAGGGACACCAGAGCAGCTGTTGATACCTCTTCTTCCCTCTTTGAAGAATCTGATGCTGCTGCCGTTGAGGGCTACTTCATCTATTAAACCCAATACACTTGTCGCAGCTGCTAAGCCCCCGTAAGCCGCCGGGCGCCGTGTTTGTGATGGGACTGACAGTGCATGGAGGAGGCTGATTATACACGATTCCATTTCGCGGGCCCAGCAATGTAATTTCACAGGGCGATCAGCGTTTGCATGTAATAGCAGGCTGTGCTGAGGTGTCAGAATATTAAAGGCGCTAATGGCAAAGCTCCCTGTTACACAGGGGGCCACCCGCTGCGCCTACAGCAGGGCTGTGCAGCAGGCCCGTCGCAGATGGCTGGCCACTAAGCTAATGGGGCAGCAGCCAAGGCGGGCAGAGCCACAAGAGGGGAAAGCCAGCCGGGAGCAGCTCGGCACCTGCTTCCCTGCGCATGGAAATTACAGTGGCCCAGGGGAAGGGAGTGTGCGTGCCTGCCTGACAGGGTAGGGTGGGTTGGTTCAGTGGATACAGCATCTTTCAATCCAGCTCCACCTGTCCTCCTGGCTCAGCATTTGAGTGCCTGTCATGGACAGATCTTAGAGGCTACCATCCTTAGAAGTCACCTCCCTCTCTTGAGCAGTCATCCTTCCGTGGCCTCCACCGCCGCCCCAGGAGTCAGGCACTAGCTGCACAGCCAGGCTGGCAGGGGCCTTGAGGGCTGACAGAGGTGCCATGAGGAAGCAGAGAATTTGAAACAGCTCAGGTGCAAGGGCCGAGAGAGAGCTCTCGAAGCAGATTCCTGTTTCACACTAAGCAGTATTAGGCAGCACTTGGCCCCGCCCTTTCCCCCACAGGTTGAAAGGAAGGGAGCAAGAAGAGGAAGTCTCAACTCACTCGTGCCATTGACCTTTGTCTTGGCTGCATCTTCTCCCTGGACTGAAGTGCTCCCTGTTGGCTCTACTCAGGTCAGGCCTTCTACTATCACTCTTCCGGGTGGCTTTCCTAGCCCCCTCTAGCCCCACACAGGCTCAGCCTCCTGCTCTGATTGATTGCCAGGTGACAGCCTTGACTTTACAGCCAGAGTCCTCGCACTGTAACTTGTATGCCTTGCCCTAAGCAGGTCTCCTGGAAGAGCTCTAAGGTTGTGTACGGTAAGGATGTGTTCTCATTAGGAGGATGGCAGGATAGCAGTCCCTTGCCAGAGGGAGGGACTGAGGCGTGTGGGTGAGCACATACAGAGTCGAGCCACTCCCTGATGTACATTGCTGGAGATGGGAGGCTTCCAAAGGGAGTACCATGCTGTGGGCCCAGGGGCAGAGGGGCAGCCTGCGAGCTCCAGGCTACGTGGTGACGGGAACGTAAATTGCAGTGCTGTTAGGGCCTTGTGTCTCTGGGTTGTCTGTGACCGTGACTGCTAGCTGTGCCTGATAGCTACCCAAGATGACAGGGTCTTGGTTTGGTTTGGTTTGGTTTGGGTCGGAGGAGAAGGATTTGAGGTAGTGGGCCTAGGCTGCTTCTGTGAGGCCAGTGGCTATGTCAGAAGGTTAAGCTTTGGGAGAGATGTGCCAGTGTTCTCAGCAGCAGGAGGGATCCCAGGCTGAAGGAGAGCAGTTTTAATTAACCGTTTTTAATATCATTTTGGACTTTGGCTGGTATGTTAAGGCCCCGCTGGAAGCAGCATTTGTAAAAATTAAATCCCTCTTATTAGGAGCTTGGCAGACCCGTGTGCACATGCCACCCCTCCTCCTGGCCCACACCCCCTGAGGAAGTGCTGGATGAGGCTGGGTCTCAGCAGCAGTTGGTTATCATGCCTTATCTAGGAATATGAAACTGTGCAGCATGACACCACAGCCACAGTGGAGACGCCAATTCATCTCACCCTTGCTCTGACAAGCTACACTGCCCTTCCTGAAAGGCATCTGTCAGGCGGCACTAGGCTGCACCTTGCCTGCCACTTCTCTCCCGCCTGGGCTCCAGCTTGCCCTGGTCCAGCCTGGCCCTCCTGGTCTTTGCTGCCCTCCGTCCCCCTTCTACACATCCTAGCCTGTGGAGATCTTGGGGAGTCATAATTACAGTAATAATCTAATCATGGTGACGTATGGGGCAAGCTTCTAATGTTATCTGAAGTGGTCTTCCCGCTTAGCTGCGATAAGGCTCTCGGGGTAACGTGCAGATAACGTTGAGATGCCCTGTCCCCAAGCCACAAGCAGAGGGGCCGCCACAGCCCTGCCGCCCGCTGCTTTAAGCCGGGAAGCGGCAGCACCTGCTAATGCAAGTGTTTAATATTTGATGGGCTGGGATAAAGCAGGATCACCTTCGAATTGAATTGAGTGTCAGCCGAGAATCTATTACTGAAATTCGGGTGTGATTTGACAGCAAAGTAGACGATGTTATTCTTCACTAGTTACTGCAATCTTCTCCCCGACATCACTTAAATATTTTTTTCTTTGCTTGAGTAAACACACATTATCCTTCTTTTTCCCCCTTCCTTCCCTTTTTCCTTTTTCAAGGGGGAAAAAAACCCATCCAGCTCGCCTTCTCCAGGCTGATAGAGTAGATTGTTATTTCTTTATTTGTCCTATTAAATGGAATTTCTGATCGTTTAATCCGGCCTTTGTAAGTGATTTTAAAGTACTTGAAAGGCAGCCGCCACTGCTCTCTGGCCCACTGCGCTCCAGCCTCTGCTGGCCATACTCAGCAGTCCCCCAGCTGTGCCCACCTACTGGCTACGTCCCCTATCGTCCCCTATCTGTCTGCATCCTCTGCTGCATGTGGCCCCTTGTTGCTCACATCCAGGCTCTGCCAGTGTGCTGTCTCCCAACCCCATCCCTGAGTCCCACACTCAGCCTCTGATTAGTGGCTATATCTGTGACCTGGGAGAAGGTTGAGGAGGCTTGGCTGGAGTCAAGCTAAAGCTGGTCCTCCATGGTTAAGGAGAATGGCTTTGGAAAGTACTGAGTTTTAAATTGCCTTTGCTCCTAGTCTCCCGGTGCCTGTGGGTTAGGTTCCTGAAGCTGGAAAGGAAAGCAACTGTCCTTCTGCCTGCCTAGCCTCTGGGCCCTGCATAGACTCTCCCCTCCCCCAACACACACACACACACACACACACACACACACACACACACACACACACACACACACACACACACTCCCTCCCTCCCTCCCTCCCTCGCTCCCTCCCTCACATCCCTTGTTTCTGGCCCTTTGCTGGGCCTTTTCCTCTCTGTGTGTGTGTGCTGGGCCCAGAAGTAGATGGGCACTGCAATGCTTATCTAAGCATGGCTGGCAGGGATTTGGTTCCATCAGCCCCAACTCACCCAAGTTTCATCTCCATTGCCACTGTCCCACATGCCATCACCTTCCTGCCATCAGAAGAGGGTCAGCTTGGTGTTTAGGGACTTTTGAAGTGAAAGGATAGGTGACTGTTTAATTTGACATTAGATTTACTGGCAGAATCCCAGGACTTTCGTAGCAGACTAAGGAGGAAGAAATGCACCCCACCTCCCTAGCCGCATTGTAGTGGTCTAACCCATGTAGGGCAAAGTCACTTTCTTCTGGGCCTCAGTTTCCTCATCTGTGACATTAGGCCTGTGATGCCAAGGAGAGAAGCTGCTGGTCCTGTCCCCAGTTAGGGAAGGCAAGTCCTGTCCTGCCATGTGTTCCCCACAGATGGAGATCGCTGGAGGCCAGATGGTGTGATAGAGAGTGGAGGGGGCAATGGAGCTGCTGGGGGCCTGAGCAGATCGATGCCCCCAGCACTTCCTTCCCCAACCCCAGGAAAACAATTAAGTACAGATCAATGGGTGGCCGCTTTGAATATGCATAAGTGAGCACTTGACCTTCAACAGAACACACACACACACACACACACACACACACACACACACACACACACACACACACACACACACACACACACACACACACACACACACACACACACACACACACACCCTGTATTTCCCTCACTGATGCTTGAGTTGACCTGGTGACCTTACCCCTCTTCATTGAGCTCTCACAGAGCACTTACCGCCTTTCACAACCTTGCCTTTGCAGGATCAAAAGCAGTGTGACCATAGGCATGCCATTGGCCAGTGCCTGTTTCATTTTTCCTGTCTGTGGAGTGAAATTTGGAGACCTTGATGTCCTGGGTCCTACCTGAGACCAGTCTTTGTGACCACTAATACCATGGGAAGGAGCACTGCACGTCTGTGGTGCTCTAGGATGGGAATCTGTGGAGGGGTGCATGGTGAAGGGGTGCCCTGACAAAGGGCACCCCGTGAGGATGGCAGGTGCTGCAGGGGAAAGCCCAGAAGAAAGAAGGGGCCTTACTTTTTTGTTTTTGTTTTTCCAGACAAGGTCTCTCTGTGTAGCCTTGACTGTCCTGGACTCACTTTGTAGACCAGACTGGCTCTGCCTCCCAAGTGCTGGGATTAAAGGCATGCACCACCACCACCCTGCTAGAAGAGGTCTTTCTTGTTGATGGGAGAGAGCCTTGGTGGAAAGGGAACGTGGTGAGGGGACGAGGTGGCATTACAAGCCCCTGAGGGAGAAGTAGGGACTTGGGGGAGACTTAGTCAGTGGGGTTTGCTCAGCAGTCAGGGCCTCTGCTAACCGCTCTTCCCTCCTGTCTTCCAGGCTTACAGCTTCGCCATGGGCTGCTGGCCCAAGAACGGACTGCTAGACATGAACAAGGGCCTCAGCCTGCAGCACATAGGCCGGCCCCACAGCGGCATCGGTCAGTCCCCTGCCTGCAAACCGAGGGTGTCCATGGCCCACTCAGTACCCAACCCTATGGCAGGTCATTGGCTGGAGGGAGGGGGGTAGGGAGGGCAGAGTGAGGGCAGAGTGAGGACATGATGGATTGGGGCAATTAGAAACATTTCAGAGGAGACTGGAACATAGGTTCTGGGTGAGTCACAGGTGGCCTTAGATTCAAAGCACTGTCCCCTGTCCCCATTGCTTGCATCCCTGATGGGCAGTGTCTTTGGGGATGTGGGCACATGTCAGCCTACCCACCCCCCTGTGGAGCTGGAGGAGGCTGTTTAATATTGTTTCAAGTCTGTGGCCACTAAACTGGACGATCAATGGGAGTTAAGGAGATGAATTATTTAAACCTCACCAGCTTTTAATTAGTCTAGGTCCTTCTGACCGATGACTTCGTCCACAGGGTATTGACTCCCCCGCAGGAGCAGCAGCCTCCACTGAGCAGTGTGCCTGGGTTGGGAGGGGCCACTTGGGGTAACAGGTGGGGTAACACTCGGGGGTTTCGGTTTGGGAGAAACTGGACTGGCCGTAATTCCATAGAGTTGGCAGCTCTGTAAGCTTCTGATAATGTCAGTGTGAATATGTGTGTGAGTATCATGTCTGTCTGTGTGTGACAGCTTGCCCGTATGTCTGTGTGTCTGAGTATAAGGTGTCTGTCTTTGTGCATGCCTGTTAGAAGAGGGTGTATGACTAACAATACACCATGTTTATTTGAGGGCATGTGTCTGATTATGGAAACAGCCACCAGCCTGTGTGTGTGTGTGTGTGTCAGAAGAAAGGCTTTTTTCTGTGTCTCTTATTGTGTGTGTATGTGTGCAGATGCTTCCAGGGAACACAAATGACCAGCTGTAGGCATTGTTGTAGGGGATGGAGCCAGGGTGGTGCTGGTGGCATTACGACCTTATTAGAACTTGATTACTTTTAACGAGGTATCATCAGTAAAGTGGTAAAGGGAGTCGTCAGAATGCTGCAAGGTCCCAGCCACTTGCTAAAAATTAGCTCCTTTGCCCATTCCACACCTCTCGGTGCCCAGGGGGCGCTGAGCATGGTGAGGAGGGATAGAGCCTGGAATGGGTGCTTGCCAGCCAGGTGCTCAACTGTTATGGTAGAGACGTCTGGATTGCCGCTAGGGAAGTGTCCCTGTTCTCAACGGCCAGGGTAGCTTCTCCTTCAGCCACATCGCAGTGACTTCTGGGATGCCCTCTATCATTCCTGGGGTCCAGGGCAGAGAATGCCTGGCCTCTCAGGGTGTCCTGCTATAACTGCTGCTCTTTCCCATAGAAGGCTTCCATGCAGCCTAGAGGAGACAACAAACCCAACCAGGTGATAAATCTTGAGGGTTGAGCAGGAACTTTACTAGGGAAAACACTTGAGTTGAGATCCTTAAAGGATAAATAAATTTTCTAGGTAGAAAAACAAAGGAGTAGCATTTAAGCGGGGGAAGTGTGTACAAAGAAAGCCTGAATACCTCAAAGAGCCCAGCACATTGAGAAGACAAGTTTAGACATCAGCAAGTACTCTCCTAGGCCTGGCCTAGAGGTAATGGCGAGGAGCAGGGCCTTGGGTGCTGCTTAAAAGGCGGCTCAGAGGGGATGTCAGGAAATGAAAGAATCGGCGCAGCAGCCTGTGCTGCACCAAGCTAGCTCTCAGTAGTTGCTCAATAACAACTTGTAGATAGATGGATGAAAAGCTGGTGAGTAAACGAATCACTGGGAGAATGATGGAAAAGGGAGAGGCTAAGGAGACTAGGACCTTTGGAAAGGCTTGCATCCACTCACAGAAAGAGGGCCAGCAGCAATGGAATCCGATGGTGGCCTATGGTACACAGCCTGAGCTAAGTGTCCTGCTTCTGTATGTCTACACTAGGTTATATTTGTGAGAAGAACAACTTTCTCTTGCTAATCTTTGTTGCCTCTTGAGGCTCAGTGACACCTCCCTTGTCGGCTCTCCTGGGTTAGGACTCCTGAGGTGCCCTCTCCTCTAAAGAAGAACATCTCACCTTCAGACCCCAGGAGGCAGCTCACGGCTCTGAGTAACAGTGAAGCCAGAAATAGTTCTAGCTTTACTGTGCAGAATCCTGAGACCTCAGGCAGTGCTGCCAGGCTGCTCATGGGGCAGTGGGAAGGGCCAGTGAGTAGCCTAGGGAGAGGCTTGTGTTTGGCCCCTCCCAAGGTAGGTAGGTGTTCAGGGAGTTCCCTCTCTATGGTTTTGCCAGTGGCAGAGGCTGCCAGGGCACTGGCCCTTCTTGGCACTTGGTCCCTGCAGTCTGAATGAAGAGGGCAGCCCTGCCAACTCCTGGCTAGCTATGAGGTGTGGGTAAGGGTGCTTGGAAGGGAGGGAGGATGGAGGGCATTAATTGGGCTGGGAGAGGCAGGGAGGGGAGGCGTGGGTTTTGAGCAGTGAGGTTAATGGCCCTCGCACCAAAGAGACAGCTTTAATGAGCTTCAGCTGGCGGTGCCCTGAGTTACTGTGCGTGCTAAAAGGGTCGCGCTGTAAGAGTTTGATGTGGACTGCTTCCCAGCCCTGGGGTCAGGGGTCAGCTCCTGTCACTGGCCACTCAGGCTGGTCCTCAGTGACATGGTGCTAATTAACTGTGTGAGGAGCTGCCAGGCTGGGGTAGGGAGTGGTGTGTATATTGTTGGGTGGGGGATGAAGCAGCATTGATGATGCTACACAAGAACTGTGCAGATCCCACCACTTAGCCATCCCCAGGCTCTGATTGGCTCTTCCACAATGCTGTGGGGGTGTGACATGGATGATGTGGAGGTGCTCAGAGTGCAAGGAGGCAAGCTTGCCGGAGGAGTGGGGTGACAGGGAGATAGGCCGTGGGATGAAGGCCACTTAAGTTGTGTATCTTGAGGTGTTTGAGGGGAGCCATGGCAGTGTTTGGAACAGGTCTGATTTGAGCTTTGAGAGTGGTCTGCCGGTTTGTTTGGAGAAGTCTGATAAAGAGTCTACAGGGCAGAGAGGCCAAAAGAAAGGCACAAAAAGGTAATTGAGAGCCAGGGCAGCACTGAAAATGGGGGCAAGGAGCCAGGCTCAACTTCCTTTCATCCATTAGCTGCTTACCTTGCAACTACTGAGTGTCAAGAATTATGGCAGGGCTTACAGTGAATTGGTGTAGATGGCGTGGCACCTGGTACCCAAGAAGTTTCATGTAGAATTCTGAGCTTGGCATTGGAGACTGAAGGGGGTGACAGTTGAGGAATGGCTAAGGAGGGTCCAGGGATATTGGAGCACTGGGCAGGAAGGCTTTTGGTTGCTTGTGAGCAAGACGTGTTAGCAGGGAGTGGGTGGTTTGGCCTTGGGAGCCTGGTGTACAAGTTAGGGCTTCAGTGGCAGAGCTACTAAATGCAGATCTGCCAACTTCCAAGGCTGTGTGGCTCTGTCAGCAACCTCATTTAGCTTGTCTTCAAGGCAGGACAGCCTCCCAGCTACTGTTGTCTGCCTTTCTTTCATTTTATCAGAGGGTCAGCAGAGTGTTCCTATTGTTTTATATAAACTAATTTTCCTATCAGTCTTGTGAGGGAGGGTAGGCTTCACCTTTCCGTCCTTAGAGACGGAGGAACTGAAGCTCAGCTGAACGACTTAAGGACCTGCAGCCACAAGAACTAAATAACCCCCAGGTGCACAGCCCACCTGTGCCCTGCAAGTGCTGCGCCTTTGTAGTGTCCAACTTTGCGATTGCTTTGCTTGAGAGGAAGCACCATGGCCCACTGGCCCAACTCCTCGGGCTAGCCTTTGTGCTCACTCTCCCTGTTCTCCTTAAGATCCTGTGAACCTAATAGGCTTGTACAAAGCTTGGGCAGCAACAGCTGAAAAAAGAAAGGCAGGCTCTGCTGTCCATCAGCCCTGTTAAAAAACACTTTGCCCTGAAGCCAGGGCACTGTACCTGCTGACCTCTGGCCTCCTCTAGCCCTGAAAGTTCTTCCTATGCAGTTTGCTCTCTCCCTCTTGGCCCAGGGGATCCTGCCCATCTTCCAGAATATACAGAAGATTATCCTGACATTATTTGTTGTAGGCAATAACTGGGCATCTCCTTTAGGCTGGGGATGCAGCCCTGTGGTAGAGCTTGACTTTACTTGACAGCAAGAGCAAAGCCCTGGGTTCAGTCTCTAGCACCATTAAAAAAAAAAAAAATCAAACTACACCTGAGTCCTCCACACTGGGCCCTGCAGCAGAGCCTGGGTTCCTTCCCTTCTTTCCTTTCTAAAATCTGCACAGCAGATATCAGTCAAATCTGCCACTGTGACAAGAGCCCACAGACTGCAGGTTTCAGCTGTCAAGGAGAATAACTGCAACTGCCTGTGATACCCAGCTGGGTGGTCCTGCTCTGGGGTCTTAGCCCCTCTGCTCTGAGACTGAGGAGAGGGTCCCACTGAGGCTCATGGAGACCAAATGGACTCTCAGGAGCTTGCTGCCTAGCAGTTTGGCAAGAGCTGGGCTGGTAAGTGGTGGTGGGGTGGGCTAAAGCTGGGGACGTACCCCCTCTGTGGGAGGAAGTACTAGCCTGTGGTCTCCCCCACATGAGTGGGTGTCTATCAGAGTCCAGTCACAATGCATTAGCTCTGTGGCATGGATCTCATTAGTGCCCGTGAGAGGTGTCACTGCAGGAGAATTGTAGGCTCAGGGAGACGCTTGTACCAAAAGGAAGAAAGGACAGTGACAGCCTTTTCTCTGCTGCCAGGCTCACTGGGCCTCCCGCCCTCCTCCTCCTGGGGAAGGGGGTGCTGGCTAATGAGCTCAGCTGCAGTACAGCTTTGGCTTCCCCTCCTTGAAGTTTCCCGGGTCTCTCTGAAGACCTCGCCCCGGATTAGCACACAGGGACACCAGCCCCTCCTCTTGCCCAGCAGGGAGTTCCTTCTGATCACCCTGCTCCTCCACGGTAGGACGGGAAAGAGGGAGGGGCTAAGATGGGGGAGGGGTGTTGCACCCCCTGGAAATGCTTAAATCCCTCTGCATCTCTTAGCAGTGACCATATTCTCTCTGCAGAGGACTCTTGCTTTCCAGAGCTACAGTCTTTGCCTCCCTGTCCGCCATGATGTCTGGCCTAGCCATGTTCTTCTCCCTATTCTGAGCCCCTCACAAAACAGGGAAAAATGCAAGGCCTCTGGCTGAGGAGTCTGCAGGCAGTATGTAGACCCGACATGACACATGGCTTTCTGGCTGAGGTTTTAGAATCAGCAAAAGCTGACCTAAGGGCCATGAGGTATTGGTAGCAGGCCCCTGCCGATTCTGCCGCCCCTCTTCTCATTTGTCCTCGGCCTGTCTCACTGCTGCCACCATTTCTGTTTGGGTTTGATCAGAGTGAAACCGAACTAGAGTGTCTTTCCCCATGCTTTCCCTGCCATCTCCTTTCTGGTGTGCCCCTGAGAAAGGGAAGATCCAGAAAGTAGGTGGCCTGAAGGGATAATTAGCCAGGTGCCAACAGGGTCTCCACTTCCTGCCTGGGTACCCCTGGGCGTGAGCAAGACCCCCTCGGGGCCCCTAGGGATGTGTGTGGTTGGAACTGGTTCTCACCACTGCTTCAGACTATGGTCTTTGGTGACAGTCCCAGATAGAAAAGTGGATGGATGGATGGATGGATGGATGGATGGGTAAGTTGGGATAGAGAAAGGTTCTGGTCTGTGTTCATGTGGGTGATGCAGTGACAGTACAATCTTTGTTCCCTTCCTTCATAGCCCCAGGCTGGCTTGGCCTCCCCTTGTCTCTCTCTGTATCTCCTGTCAGACCATCGCAGACGTAAATGACAAAGAAATCAGAAAGACAGATCAATGCTGGCCAAATTAGCACTTGCAGATAGACTGTGCGGGGATGTCAGCGCCCTGACCCCTGGTGATCTTGCAGCCTTCACCGCTGATATTATGCAAATTGCATCCATCTGGCAGGACCTGTGCGTGCTTGCTGCTCCTACTCAGAAGAGTAATGGGCTGGGGGTGGGCGGGAATGTTGGAGCAAGAGTCAGTGGAGTGCCTGTATTTGCGAGAGCATGTGTGTGTGAGTGTGTGGTGCCCACCAAGCACTGGGCGGTGATTGAGTGATTGACAGGGCAGATAAGGGGCTGCATTGGATTCCTTTGGGCTAGGGGATTAGGAACAGCTACAGATGGGAGATAACTGGACTTCATTGCAGTTTATTTTCCTCCTTATCCCCTCTCCCCACCTTCACTTCCTGAAAAACACAATCTCTGTAGTTTGCGTTTTTTTCATCAATATTTGCAAGTCATTACCACTGGTTTAAGGTGAGAGACAATGTCGGGCCCAGAGCCGCCTAGCCGTTCTCTAAGTCCTGAATGAATCTCAAGGGCATCTTACACAGCCTGCCTTCAGGGGGGTTGCGGCTGCCTCCTCCAGCCCTTAGGTACTTAGGTGACAACCCCGTACCTCCTGACTTGGGACCATAAAGCATTGCTGGGGCTCTGTCCCTCGCCTTAGAGCTGCGACATCCCTGCCTCCACCTTTAGGCTGCAACCTAGGTGCTTCCGGCCTTGCATTAGCTGGGCGCCCTGGTGCAGGCACACTTGTAAGGAAACTGAATCTCAGAAAGGTGGTTGCTCACCCCAGGCTGCCTAACAAGAAAACAAGAGCACTAGATTTAAACCCAGATCTCCCCGATAGAAGTTGAGCACCACCCATCTCCAACACTGCATATGTCACCACGGCTCGGTCCACTGAATGAACCATCATGGCCAGTGGGCAGGCCGTGCACGTAGCCTCAGGCCTAGGCTCTGACCCCCATGCCAAAGCTGATCTCTCCATTCCAGCCTAAGGGGATAAACACCATTTAGATCCTGTCCATGGGGACTGTGTTTCTGAGACAGTGGGACTAGTGCAAGGACACACAGAGGATAGAATGTACCCAGCAGCTGAGCCAGCCCAGAAGGCCTGTCATAACACGTGGTACTAGGCCCTATAGCTAAGGACAGGGGCCGATGCAGCTTGGGCCAGCTAGGGTATAGCTGTCACAGAGGCAATCCAAAATTGGGTCCCTGCTGTACCCTCCCACCAGGCAGGGTTGGAGCTGGGAGTGCTGGGGACATGTCCGAGGACATGTGTGCAAGGGGAACTTGTCCTAATGAGGAGAACATGGCTGCTAGTTAGGCAAGGGGCGGGCAGGAGCTGCAGAGCTGATTGAAGGCAGGGGCAGGGGTCAGACAATTAGGCCCAGATCCGGCTGTTTGATGTGAGTTCTGAGGCCTCAAAGCCTCCCTTCAGCCGGCTCCCTTCACTCCCTCCTCTCCCTCCTCTTTCCTTTCTTCTTCTGCCCAAAGGCAGGAAGGATGGAAACGCTTATACTCGCTGTTACTATATTAAACCCTGTGTCAGGCCTGCAGGACCCCAGGACTCCTGCCCACAGGGGGCACTGTAACCCCCAGGAGGCTCCTTGGACCTTACGGGGAGAATATGTCCAGAGGCCAAGCCTAGGCCCTGGGAGCCCTGGAGTAGAGAGGCCCCGCCTCTCCCCCACTTCTGAGTTAGGAGAGTGAATGAGGCTGCCCAGTGGGAAGTGGGCTCTAGACTGTTAGGGCCATGTCCTGGGCCAGCTTCTGCCCATCACCACCTACAGCCACTTAGTTATTTCTGTCCTGTCCTGGGGCTGAGGGTGAGAACACGGTTCACCTATGCACATACATGGTCACACACATCTCTAAACAGTCACTCCAAAACCCTCCTGTGTAAGAAAACAACAAATACAGTCCAATAGTACAATCATCTTGGCAGTCCGAGCAGAGCCTCCTTCACCCCAGATGTCACAGCCATACACATGCCATCACAAGCTCCGAGCGTACCTTAGTCATACCCACAGGGCCTATCTTGCACAGAGTGCTAGGAGCCAAGTCCCACGCCCAGGGTAATTGGGAACAGCAGTTGGATTTGAGGGGAAGAGGTAACCAGGCCTTTTCAGTTCCTTAGTCATAGGAAATAAATGTAGCTGGTACTGACCATAGAGAGAAAGCCAGATTGTGGGGGCCAGTGGAGAAAGGGAGGGTGGGAGCAGAGATAAATGTTAGCTCATTTCTTCCGTAATTAGTTACTCCCTCATCCCCGCGTTGTAATTGTGAACAAGCTGTAATGTTTAATTAGTCTGTAAATGAAACCCCAATTTCATAATGGTCTGGCTGACAGGGCTAAGTGAGCAGGGGAGTAAGTGGAGGGGAGCCAACAAAGGGCCTAGAGTTGGGGGTGGGCACAGTGGCATCATCGCTCTTCAGCCCCAGTCTGTCCTGGGTGAGGAGGCTGTGTGAGTGAGGCCCGCCCTGTGCACACACATGCCTTCAGTCTCTCCCTGTGCTTCTTACCAAGAAGTGGGGCAAAGGGAAGCTCCCTCATATCCAGTTTGCCTCCCTCCAGGTCTCTAGTGCAGTGGCTCTCAGCCTGTGGGTCGCAACCCCCTGTGTGTGGGGGTGGGGTCAAATGACCTTTTTACAGGGGTTGGATATCAGAGATCATGCATATCAAATATTTACATTATGATTCATAACAGCAATATTACAGTTATGAAGTAGCAATGAAAATGATTTTATGGCTAGGTCACCACAACATGAGGAACTGTATTAGGGAGTGGCAGAATTAGATGGTTGAGAACCACTGCTCTGTTGAGCTACACAGTCCCAGCTAGAGACGCTGACTCAAGGTGACCCCGGGAAGGATTGTGCTCCCCACTAGATTTGGCCTTCCTGTCCTCCTTAATCCTACTAAGGAGCCAGTGCTTAGCACCTGGAACCTCAGGATCTGGTCCTGCACACCTGCCAGAGGAGGCTAGTATTGGCATCCCCGTCCACTGCTGAGCAGAATCCAGCATCTGTACTGTGCTGACACCTCTGGCCAGACCTGCCTTGGAAGTGTCATCCCTGCAGCCTGTGGTGAGCTGGAGCTGCCGCAGGGGGGAGCCCAGGGCCCCACCGCTGCCTCGTTGGTCTCTCCCCCATCTCCTCCACAGCATTCTCACAGTTGTACAAGCCCCCACCCTGCCTGCCACAGCCATAAATCTCAATTTACGAGGGCAGCTCTGGTGGGGGAGGAGGCAGCTCTGCTAATGACGGTTCCTCAGCCGGAGTTTTCATGTTGCACAGTCATAAATTTTTAAGAACAGCATGGGCAGCACGTTAGCAAGTTATCGAAGCTGCCTCCAAGCTGGCTGCCTAGCTCTGAGAGCGCAGAGACAGGTGGAGCAGAGCAAAGGAAGCCTCAGCAGCTGGGGTGAGGTAGCCACAGGCTGAATCTGGAGGTGGCAAAGGAGGGCCAAGCCACCTTTGGACAGGTCGGGGTAAGCCAGAGCGGTGAGATTTGAGGAGTACAGGGTGGGATCAGGAGTGTGGTACACAGGCCATGCATGGCGTTCAGGAGCCGCTGATGGATGCCTCTGCTCCATGACTTGACACCATGATGTACGGGGAGCCTGGAGACATATGGATTTTCCAAGTGGCCACTTTGAATAGAATTACAAACCCTGAGCGTGTGCACAGTGCAGCCCATGCGTTCCGAGAGCTGTGCTTGCTTCATAAGCCAGGGGCTTTCAGCATTGTTCTCAAAACTAGGGCCCTTGGTCATCAAGGGCAATCCCTAGGGAAATGTTAACCCATTTTGGTTGAGGCTTGTTCTTTCCAGGTTGAGTAGTCCTGGGCAAGTCATTCTTGCCATCAGAACTGCGGCTTTCCTCCTGGGGCTTGACAGTGACACCCCACTCTCAGGCTTGCTGAGGGGAGGAAGCACTGTGAATCCCAGCCATCAAGGAGCTGACAGGGGCACATAAGGACCAGGCAAGTGCTCACCTGTGTTCCCTGATATGAACACAACTGAAGTTTAGTGATCCCAACTGCTGCCTCCAGGGTGCACAAGCAGCAGCAGGCAGAGCATCAAAGCCATTGGAGGAGTGGGCCTCACACCACAGACAACTTTAAGAGGCCATTAGTGCAAAGTCCGGGATCAAGCTGTTGAAATCAGGCCGGGAGTTGTGAATGTGTGTTAATATCAGGGTGTTCGTAGTGAAAATGCTGTGGTTGGGATTGCTCTTGTGATCCAGCAGGATGCAGGCTGATTGTCCTCACAGGAAAGCCTCCACACTGCGCTCGGGGTACCTGCTAACCCTCCTCACCTCCACACTCCAGACCCTCTCCTACCACTGGCTACTTCACCTCAGTGATTTTTTTTTTTCCTAGTTATGCTTTATTTTCCTCAGCTCTACATCCCACCCCCTTTGCTTAATTGACTTCAGGTCATCCTTTGGGACTCTGTTTGGGTTTACTTCCTCAAGGGAAGCCTTCCATAGCACCTAGCCTTGGCCAGATTCCCCCTTCTCCACTATGTACTTTCCCACCATGCCCTGCACTGCCTCTTTACAGCATTTAATCACCATTAAATGAGAAGTCGCAGGCTCAGAAGTTGTTTGAGATCTCTCTCCCCACTAGACCATAAGTTCCCTGAGGGCAAGAACTTGTGTCTTTTCATCTTGTATCTCCAAAGCATAGCACAGTGCCTGACAAGGGTAGGCAGATAATAAATAAAATGTGCTGTTTTGAATTGAGGTAAATGGAATTGAAAGGGCCCTGGCCCACCCCTGGGTGCCAGCACAAGCAGAGGTGGCTAGGGAAGTGCCTGGAGCTGAGGTGATTCCCATTAGTCCTCATGATTAATTCACAGCCACACTGTGATGGAGTGGGCTTGTCCCCAGTCCGCACCTCCACTGGGGCCCACCTGTTAGCGACAAACAAACAAAGGGGATAAATAATGCATTGGGAGCTGAGCCAGGCAAGGCAGCGTATTGAAATTAATAAGGATTAGCTGAGCAGCTTGAGGATAAAATATTTACCAGGTGGGACTGGGCTTAGGGAGGCCAGCGCCCCTCCCCAGAGTCCCTAGGCACAGCTGAGCTGTTCTCCAGGGCATCACCACCTAGGACTGGGAAGCCCAGCACCAACACTCCCACTCTGCTAATGAGATCCTTCCAGGTAGTCTCTTGGTGTAGTCTTGGGGAAACCAAGGTGCTAGGAGGGAACGGAGGCAGGGAAAAGCAGACACCTCCAGCCCTTTAGAAGCTGGACACAAGGACCGTGACTGATACTCAGAGCCTTGGCGTGTAGAGGCTGTCTGTGGAAGGTGTCAGGCTGGAGAACATTCTTCTGTGATCTTGGGCTTGTGCTTCCCCCCCCCCCCCCCACTTCTTTGAACTCTGTACATCTTTCCTGGGGGCCTCTGTATAAATAACCCCTCACGTGGCATATTGTCTAGCAGGAGGTATCAGCAGTCATGAGTTAGGTAATTGTGGGAACACACAGACATGGGGCAAGGTACGGTAACCCATAGGGAACTGAGCCAGCCTGGGTCCCAGGGCACGAGAAGAGTGCTGATATGGCGTCTAGACAAAAAAGAGCGTTTGAAAAGGGCTGTCCCGGGCTGGAGAGATGGCTCAGAGGTTAAGAGCACTGAATATTCTTCCCAAAGTTCTGAGTTCAATTCCCAGCAACCACATGGACGCTCACAGCCATCTATAATGAGATCTGGTGCCCTCTTCTGGCCTGCAGGTGTACATGCAGGCAGAGCACTGTATATGTAATAAAGAAAGAAAGAAATCTTAAAGAAAGGAAAGAAAGAAAGAAAGAAAAGGGCTGTACCACATGAGAAAGGAAGAGAGATATGAGGCCAGAGGAAAAAACAGGGCTAGACCCCCAAAACTTTGTAAAGGAGTTTAGATGCTTTCCTGGGAATAGCAAGGGGAGCCAACAACCCCGAGGAAGTGGTAGTTGCTGTCAAGGTTTCGTATAGCCCATTTTTTGAATGTATGACTTCCTTCCACGTCCCAAATGCTGACTGAGAGCTGTGCAGCATCATGCCTGACCTTTATTCTTGTACTGGGCAGGGGGCTGGGAGTACGCTGGGGAGGAGGATGTGACGGGGTTTCGCTAGAGAACCCTTCCTGGCTGTCCTAGAGCTTGGTCTGTAGACCAGACTACTGGCCTCGAAATCACAGAGATCCCTGCCTCTGCCTCCCTAGTGCTGGGAGTAAAGGTCTGCGCCACCACACCTATCTCTGACCTTCATTCCTACTTACTTACTTTCTTTTTTCTTTTCTTCCCTTTTTGAAAAAGATTTATTTATTATGTATACAGTGCACATTAGATCACGTAATAGATGGTTGGGAGCCACCATGTGGTTGCTGGGAATTGAAGTCAGGACCTCTGGAAGAGCAGTCAGTGCTCTTAACCGCTGAGCCATCTCTCCAGCCCCTTTTGATTTTTTTTTTTTTTTTTTTTTTGAGACAGGGTTTCTCTGTGTAGCCTTGGCCATCCTGGACTCACTTTGTAGACCACGCTGGCCTAGAACTCACAGCGATCCACCTGCCTCTGCCTCCCGAGTGCTGGGATTAAAGGCGTGCGCCACTACGCCCGGCTTTTTTTTTTTTTTTTTTAAATACAGGATCTCACTATGTAGCCTTGGCTAGCTATGGAACTCGCTGTGTAGCCAAAGAAGCCTTGAATTCGGATCTTCCTACTTGCACCTCACATGGACTGGTATTTTAGATGTGTGCCACCACACCTGGTTTATTCCATGCTGTAGGTTGAACCTAGATCCTCAATGTATGGTAGGCAAGCACTCCACCTAGCTACATCCCCAGGCTCCTTGCAGGCCAAGTGTCTATATGTCACTTACCTAGCTTAACTCCTGCTAACATCTTTCATCATAGTATAGATGTCAACAGTAGCAAAATTAGCATTGGCCCTGTTAACTAAAAACACCTATTTCAGTGTGACCACAGTTTCCGTTATTTCCCTTTTCTACTCCAGGATCATTGAAGGGATGGAGTAAAATGACTAGAATCGTGGTTTAAAGTACACCATTGTAGAAAGGATGGCAGTGCTTTTGCTTTTACCTAGATGAGGCATTGGTAGTAAGAATATAGACCTAGAGGTCACTGGGAAATAGACACCTCGGGCCCCAAGGGTGGGCAGGGTAGACAGCTCTGCTTAAGGAGAGACATGGAAGGAGGAGTGTGCAGAAGAGCAAGTGTTCAAGGAGCCAGTAGAATGGCATGGGAAGAAGTAGCAATGCCACCAACGCCAAAGCAGAGAGTGAGCATGGGTCAGACCCAAAGGCCTGGGGAGACAGCACATCAGTGAAAGCACTGGTTGCTCTTTCAGAGGACCCAGGTTCAATTCTTAGAATCCACAGGATGGTGCACAACCTCTTATAACTCCAGGCTCATGAGATCCAGTGCCCTCTCTGGCTTCCACAGGCACCAGGCACACAGTGGTGTATAGACATACAGGCAAAACCACATAAAAAAATAAACATTTAACTCAAATTTAAGAAACCCCAGCCAGGCGGTGGTGGCGCATGCCTTTAATCCCAGCACTCGGGAGGCAGAGGCAGGTGGATCCCTGTGAGTTCGAGGCCAGCCTGGTCTACAAAGTGAGTCCAGGACAACTAAAGCTACACAGAGAAACCCAGTCTCGGGGGGGAAAAAAAGGGAGGAGGAAGAGGAGAAGCCCCGCCCCTGTGAGGTGACCCTGGTTATTAAAGAAGACAGCTCCAGTAAAATAAGCTTTAAGGTGGGAGACAAGGAAAGGAGACCTTAAGCATCAAGAGTCTGAGAGGTTAAGCCGGGCGTGGTGGCGCACGCCTTTAATCCCAGCACTCGGGAGGCAGAGGCAGGCGGATCGCTGTGAGTTCGAGGCCAGCCTGGTCTACAAAGTGAGTCCAGGATGGCCAAGGCTACACAGAGAAACCCTGTCTCGAAAAACCAAAAAAAAAAAAAAAAAAAAAAAAAAAAAAAAGAGTCTGAGAGGTCTATCTCTGAAAGGGACCAGAGTATGTTATCGGCCATCTGGGAGAGGCATTAATTAAGTGGAGGCTGGCTCCTAGGTGGGAGGCTGGATGAATGAGTCAGGGCTGGGGAGCACCAGGGCTGTATCCATGGGTAAAGGCACAGAGATCAGGCCTCTGGAATGTGTGTGTGCTGGCTTAGACTCTAGATCCTAGGTGAGTTAGACAAGTCAGCTTCAGAAGGGATAGCAGATTGGTTCCCTCTTGTGACAAATGCAAACGGATGAAGTGTCTGCCCGTTTGGGAATGGGAGCTGGAGTACTAGACTGGTAGATTGAGATTTGTGGGGAGGGTGGGAACTTGTTGGGCTGAGGGCTAAAGGGAAGCACTCACACTGGGCAGCTTATGTAGCCAAGGACTGGTGAGGCGCTCATGGTGACACTAGTCCGTAAGATTGTGGTTTTCTCCACACACACCCAAGATGCAGGCCTAGAGAAGCAGCTTAGGTTCTTTCAGGCCAGGATAACCAGAGAAGGGGGGGAAGGCAGAGCTGAGGAGATTGACAAGAAAAAGTCTTACATAATGGACCATGATGGACCTATTCTAAAGGTAGGTGTCTGTTATGTTGCCAGGACCGAAAGTACCTGGTACACATGCAGTGTCAATTCCCCCTTTATCCTCAAACCACTTAGAACCTTCTGAAATTAGTGCATCAACATGTACTTGGTTTGGCTGTGTTTTAGACTCTGTCTGTCTGAGACGGGATCTCACTTTGAACACTCAGTCTCCCAAGACCTGTGCCACCAAGCCTGCTGAAGTCTTCCCTCTTAATTTTTGATTCTGTTGGTCATGGCCATGTCTCTTGAGCTCTGCTCAGAAAATAAAAGGAAATAGAGTCTGTGGGAACTCCCAGAATGACACTCAAAGGGAAGCCATTCAGGGCAGCATGTTGTACTTGTCTTTCCCCATCCTCCTCCTGTCTGGAACACAGTGGGGTAGAGCTCTAGCCTGGGGACAGTAGAGCAGAAAGCACTGGAAGCCTGAGTCTCAGTAGGCTGTGGAGCCAGGGAGCTTCTGGTCAACTGACACTGCACACCAGAAGTGTCTCTCAGTTACTTTTACTTTCTTACCCTGTAGTCCCGCAAGGGTTTCATGCAAAGCTAGACACCTTTAGCCGCTTTTAGTAGCATGTCCTATAGCCTAAGATGCAGTAAGAAGCAATCTGATTAGATGTTTCAAGAGCACATAAGGGTTGCCAGCCTGGCGTAGCAGTGTCTTTCCCCTGCCTCTGCCATTGTCTTCCTGCCTTTATACTTCATATCACTTAGTGTATTGGTTACTTTTCTCATTGCTATGGTAAAGAACTGCCCGAGTCAAGCTTGTTGTTTCCCTTAGTGTTCTGAGAGGCAGGGTGTCTCTAGCTCAGACTCGCCTGAAACCACAGCAGCTCTCCTGCCTCAGCCTCCCAAATGCCACCATACCTGGCAGGAAAGAAACATTTATTTTGGTTCACAGTTTGAGGATAATATCCTCATAGCAGGGAACACATGGTGACAAGATCACCAGGCAGCTGGTCAGCTGCATCTTTGGCCGGGAAGGAGGAACGGGTGCTAGTGCTTAAGTGGCATTCTCTCTTTCCCTTCTTACTCAGTAAGGGACCCCATGGGATGGTGCCGTCCACATTCAGGGCAGGCCTTCCCTTTTAGTTAAACTTCTCAAGAAGCACTGTATGCTCAGAGGTGTGTCTTTTAGGCCATCCCAAATCCAGTCAAGTTGACAGTGAAGACTAACTATGGCTGTATGCGTTCGGCTACAAGAAAAAGATAGGCTATGGGCTATCTGTTCTAAAACATATTTAGTAATAAGGGGCATTTATCATATAATGAAAGGAACCTAGAGGTGAGGTGATTGTCAGGCTGACTGATCCAGCCTCCCAGACTGTCCTCAAAGATGCAGAAATGTTTCCATTTTTCTGTTAGATAGTCAGCATGGCGCCACAGCTAAAGCCCCTGTAGGCCTCTGCAGTCCCAGACAGTATGTGCAGATAGGGAAACATCTAGCAGAATGCAAAGATGTTTCATGCTTCTCTTTGTTTCTGTGTTTCAGAAGCCAGAACACTTGCCCATCTCAAACCTAGTGACTGGCAAGGGTCATAGGTTCACCAAAATTAGCTCTAGTCGGGTACTATTGGCCCTGCCACATTAGGGAGCAATGGACTCTGCTAGGATGGCACGGTGATGCATAGGCCAGAGGTGCAGGAAGATGATGCACACGGAGAGGGTAGGAGTGCAAATGGTTCCAGTTAAGTGAAAGAAAATGTATACATTGTGGTTAGTCTAGGGAGGTCTGACTTATGTCAAAGGAGAGAACAGTGGGATACTTCAAAGGTCAAATTTATTAATATAGAAATGGGTAGCAAAGAGGGACAATAGAAATATTCTAAGGTGAGAGACTGACAGCACATTGTCTTGGATCAGGATGGAAGCTGGGCAGCAGGCCACTGAGGAAGGAAACGGCCCGAGGTGGATTGACAGTACTTCCTCACAAGGAGGCCCCAGCTAGGCTGTTGACACATGGCTGGACCTGGAACTCCAGGCCCTCTGTCTAGGGCAGTGTGAGTAGCCTGACTTCTCAGTATCCCAGGGCCTCCGTTTTGGGAAGGATCTGCCCTGGGCCTTCGAGGCTACGCTTGAAGTGAGGATATGCTGACATTCTCTTGTTAAGAGCGACCGAAGGCCCCAAATGACGGATCCATCCTCAGGGATAGGGCCTTCGTTGTGTGCGTTAGATCTGTCCAACTGTTCTGGACAGCCAGCTCTTTCCTTCTGACCTCAGGTTTGGCCATGGGTTATCTCTGTGCTCTGCCACTTTTAGCTGTAGCAGTCCCTGGTGGCTCAGCCCTTCCACCTGGGCTGTGAACGACCTGGGGAGGCGGGCATCTGTGGTAATGGCCGGAGCAGCGCCCTGTTACTACAGCGTATTTCACTTTTAATTCTGACATATAATGTAATGATCTTTTTTAAGGCCCGATGATATTATCTGCCTGACTAGATTATTGAGTCTTCATCATCTCCAGATAAATTTACGGCCAGGACGAGGCTCAGGATTTATCATCAGTCAATAGAGCTCAATACTCTAACAAGGCGTGTAATAAGATATACATATTTAATGATCCAAGGGGAGGAGCACTAATGGGAGCCCAGGCTGAGTGGTCCAGGGGGCTGGGCTGGGGCTCTGCCCTAGGGCTGCCGTGGCTGTGGGGGCATGGATGTATTCTTGGCCCTGTAGTTCCCAACTTTAGTCTTTCTTGGGACTGTAGGTCTCCTTCCCGAAACCATGAGGGTAGGCAAGCAGAGAGAAAGTGATAGTACCTGAGCCAAGGCCTGGGCCTTTCCAGTGTATGGTATCCCCTCCAGCATACGGTATCTCCCACCTCCAGGGAATTCTTTCCTGCAGGCCCTAGGAGGGCTAGGGTGTTCTCAGACTTGCCTGCTCAGGTCCCTGAACGTCAGGGAGGACCCACAGGGAGGGAGTGCTGGGGCTCCATGCCCAGGCCATGCTGATGGTGACGGATGGTTTTTCATTATAGCCTCTCAGGTCCTGCCCGCGCCCTGTGTGGAAATTCTATTTATTCCCTAATTTGTAAAAATTCCCTCTTTATCTGATCCCAATCAGGGTGGGGTAATTGGCTCTCTGGGGCAGCGGCTGGGGTCCTTGATGAAGAGCTATGTGGATGTACCCAGCCAGGCCCCCACCCGTCCTGCCACCAGGGCCCACAATTAATAATGATTTGCAAATGGCAGACAAGCAATAACACAGAAAGATGTGGCGTCCGTGCTGCCTCTTCATTTCCTCCCCTCACAGATATAAATGGCCACAGAACAAAAACCCAGCACTATAAATTCTGGAATTAGTTATTCACTGGGACAAATGGGGGCTGAAGCCTACAGCCCCACTCCCCTACCACCTCTGCCCTTGCTTTCCCTGACCGGGGCCCTGTTTTCAAAAGGTTGTCCTCTTTAGCTACAAACTCAGTTCCTCAGCGTCCTCCTGCCACTCCAGTGACCCCTTCTTGTGAGGCCTAGACTTGGATGAGGCCTGCCACTTCCTCAGCAGAGACTGGAGCCAGCAAGTGGGATCCAGCCCTACCTCCTCACTTGGACCTCTCTGGCTGCCTGACCTGGCTTCTGTCCCCATTCTGCATTGGGTGTGAATGGAGCTGACGTGTCCTGCCAGGCCTGGGCGTCTGGATCAGAGTTGGTCAGTCCAGAGCTGTCTCCTTTGGCATTTGGGATCAATCCAGTCATTTGGCTTGGCCAAGTCTGAGCTGGGCTCATGACAGCCAAATGTGGTGTAAGTAACTGAGGGGCTAATGCTGTGCTTACTGGTCAGGCATCTCTGGGCGGTTGGCAGAGGCATTTCCGGGCACCATGCCCTCTCGGCCAGGCACATCCTCCCCTCACCCCCCAAGTGGCTGTGAGCTGGCGGGTAATGGGCGTGTAATGGCCTCATTTCCATGCCCGGCCTCCAGGAGCGGCGGTAAGTGTTTGATTGCCTTAATTTCCAAACACATCATTATCCTAGCTTTACCAGCGCTTAATAAACACTTTATGAGGATTTTTTTAAAAACATCTTCAGTCCGCATACTTCTCTGAAGTGATAAACTCTAATTAAGTCTAATATTTAAAAATATGGTAATGGTGAGTTGTTTGAATAAGTGGACTGCATTTCTGTAATTTCATTATTACGTAAAACACGCTAATTATTTGGAGCACGCTTATTACAGAGAGAGAAATCGCCTGCTAATCAAGATGAAATTGCCTTTTCCCCTTATTGTAGACCCACCATCATCCTTCACCATCAGCCCTGTGGCACCTCCAGGCACCTCTGTTGGGTGGAGGGTGATAGAGGGAGGGGCCGGAAGGAGGAGTCACTTTAGAGTTGAGGCTGTAAGGACCCTGTCTAGGGGAGGGTTAGAAGCTGTAAGTACTAAGTGGGGAGAGAGGGAGTGTACGTCTGGAAAGAGTGTCATGTGGGCCAAGGTGGCCACGAATGGGGCCAGGGCCAGGAGACTGGGCCAAGGCTGATCCAAGGGATACAGATGAGTATGGAATGTTAATTTTAGAATAACAATATTGGAATAACTGATAACTAACAGACATTTTAAAATATTCACAGATAATTCATTCCACCTTTTAAATAATCCTTTACAAGAAGTAGTTGCTATAATTATTCTTTCCATTATAGAGAAAAAACCAAAGACACAGAAAAGTTCAGAAACTTGCTTAAGTTCAGTTATAAGTAGTTGAGTTTGGACCAAACTCAGAATCTCAGAATACATAGAGTTTTCTGCTGTTTAAATTCAAAATCACTGTTTAGCCCCCATGAGCTATCTTATGATGTTGGACACTGTGCTGCTGGCCCCATCATAGAGTCACCAAACTTCATGAATAAGAATGTGGAACAGCCAGGCATGGTGGTGCACGCCTTTAATCCTGGCACTCAGGAGCCAAAGGCGGGAGGAGCTCTGTGGGCCTGAGGCCAGCCTGGCCTACAGAGAGAGTTCCAGGACAGCTAGGACTATATAGAGAGGTCCTGTCTCAAAATACAGAGGAACAGTCAAATCTGAACTTGAGATAAGTGTTTTCTAGTGCGTGGACCGTGTTGGGTTGGGACAGCACTTAGTCTGGCAGTCCTTTCAGATTGGCCTAGGTAACCCACAGCACTTTTGCTCAGGACACGATTGCTGCTGGGTATCCAGGTAGATATGTGCACAAGGTCAGTGAGATTCTAAGACTTAGGCGCTCAGAGTTCTTGTGGTCTCCTCTTTGTTAAGCACAGATCCTACTCCTTTCGGCTTCTTTCCCCCACCCATCCGTGCCACCCCAGCTTTGCTGGCCTCTGCTCCATAGGCACAGGCTCCATCCCTTCCCAGTCCCCGGAGAGATTGCTAGGCAGGATGAAGACAGGAGACTGAGGCTGCCGTGGTGGGCATTGAGATCGTCTGCAGGCTCCTTTAACCACACTACCTCTTAGCCTCATTAATAATGTCAGAAGTTTGACACAGGCTTCTTTTTCCTTTCTTCTCCGAGACAAGGCCTCAGTATGTACCTCTGGCTGTCCTGGAATCACTACGTCTCCCTCAGTCATTCTAGGTTTGTTCTTTTTACTGGTTCCAACAATACTGCAGATATGATGATAGAGGTGTCATTTCATTACAGAAAGAGAGAACAGTTTGGTCCATGTTGATCAGTGAGTTCTGCATCAGAAAATATTAAAGTTAGAGCTATTTCCTTTTTTTTTTTTTAAGATGTATTTATTATTATGTATACAGTACTCTGCCTGTGTGTACACCTGCAGGCCAGAAGAGGGCATCAGATCACATTGTAGATGGTTGTGAGCCACCATGTGGTTGCTGGGAATTGAACTCAGGAGCTCCGGAAGAGCAGGCAGTGTTCTTAACTTCTGAGCCATCTCTCCAGCCCCTAGAGCTCTTTCTTACCATATACAAAAATTTAATTTCAGATAAAACAGCGAAGTAGAAAATACAGCTAAAGCAGGAATGGTGCTGCACACCTTTAATCCCAGAACTCAGAAGGTAGAGGCAGGCAGATCTCTATGAGTACAAGACCAGCTTGGTCTACATAGTGACACCCTGTCTCAAAAATCCAAATAATGGGCTGGAGAGATGGCTGAGCTCTTAAAAGGCACAGCTGCTCTTCCAGAGAAGCCAGGTTTAGTTCCCAGCACCCCAAACTGACTGTAACTTCAACTTCAAGGAATCTAACATTGTCTTCTGGCCTCCAACAGGCACTGTGTATCTGTGGTACACAGACATACATGAAAGCAACACACCCATATACATAAAATAAATCTTAAAAATTGAGCATCGTAATAATAATAAATGATGATAAAATAAATATAGTTGAAAATATAGGATAAGTTTTTTGTGGGTTTTTGTAGGAGGTGATATACACATGTGAGCTTGATATTGGGTATCATTCTCCACCCTGTTGTTTGAGGCAGGGTCTCTCACTGAACCCCAAACTCTCCTAATTCAGCTAGACTGGTGGGCCAGCCAGCCTGAGGGTCCTCCCATCTCTGCTTCTCTAATATTAGAATTGCAGACATAGACTAGCACTCCTGGCTTTTTGTTTGGTTTGATTTTGGGCTTTTTGAGACAGGGTTTCTCTGTGTAGCCTTGGCTGTCCTGACTTACTTTGTAGACCAGGCTGGCCTTGAACTCACAGAGATCCGACTGTCTGTGCCTCTCAAGTACTGGGATTAAAGGTGTGTGCCACCATGCCTGGCTTAAAATTTAATTTCTTAAACTCTCTCTTGCCTCTAGTCTTGTCTTCACTGTCAACATACCCCCACCACAAGCCGAGCTGTGGGGTCAGCCTTTCAGGTGTGAGCCATAGTTTAATCTGCTCAGTGATGATTCTGCCCTCAGTCCTGTCCTCACATTTTACGATGACAATTTTGGAACCCAGATCTGGTCTTGTCATTCTATTCCTTAAATGTATTAGTCTCTCCACAGTGCTACCGGAATCTTGAACTCCTTAGGTTGGCATTTGGGTTCCTTGGTTTCCTTTAGTCAGTCACTGCTGTCTTGACCACCTATTCATACCTTGTCATGGCCTCAGTCACTTGATGAAATTAGTATTGACACCCCACAGATCACTTCCCGTTGTGTGCCTCTTCACCGTAATCTTAACTTTCTGCGCTAGCTCCCTCCAAACTCTGCAGAGCTTTGTTCTTCTGGGAGTCTGTTCCTGAGCTTCAGAATGAGGCAGATAGTTTTCCATGCCTCCGTTTTTCATAGACTGCACCTCTAATGGGGCTGTCTCTGAGCTCTGCAAGAACAGGGAGCTAGTCTTGGGCGACCTCAGACCCAGTGTGGCCCATGCACACCTGGCACACAGAACAGGTTTGCACTTGCTGAAGGAAGTAAGCGCTTACTTTCCAAGGTTTCTTGGACCCCTTCCTCATGAAGGTCTTCCTGGCTCGTTGCAATCACCTGTCCTGGGACTCACTTCCTATCCTCTATTCTTGTTCCCAGACCAATATAACTAACAAGTGTGCAGTGCCGGCTTGGGTGGGTTCTTTCTGTGTCCGAGAGAACTCAGCCGCCATCCCAGCAGCAGCAGCAGCAGCTTTCCCACGCAGCTCTGTTGACTCTGGAGATACCTAACAGACTTAGCTTTCCTTGCTTGCCCTGCTCATGCCCTCTGGGGGATAGCTTATGTAGCTGTCACCCTTCCAGTCTAGTCTTGTCAATATAAAAGTATTTCTAAGACTATTAATGTTCTTCCAAAAAGAAAAAGTTGTCAAGCTTATGTGGCTAGCTTTCTAGAACTTGAAGGCAAAGAGGCCTCCATTATGGACACCACCCAGCACCTACTGTCCATGTCATAGCACCCTTGAACTGGTCGGATTAGCTCTGAACAGATGCTAAAATGGCAAAGCTGCCAACTAACCCAAATGGTCTCAGAGCTCAAGTCTGTTTCACCCTTCCCTACCCCAGGAACCCACATGGTGGAAGGAGAGAAATGACACCCCCCGCCCCGCAAGTTGTCCTCTGATCACCTATCTATACACAAGTAAATAAATGTAATTAAAGCCACAACAAAAATGTCTCTTGTTGGGGAAAGAGCCCCAACCTTGCAGTCTGTAACTGCCAACTTGCAAGCTGATCTGGGGAAAGGCTCATCATCCCTTTGGGTCACCATAATAGTAAGCCAATCACCACAAATTAGACCTGGGGATCTCCTGTAAACAGGTTCAAAAATGAGTCTGTGCTGAAGGACAATTAGTTTCATCATGTGTATCAACCAGTCTGTCATCTAAGCCATGCACACTTTTATCACACACTTTCTCACCATTGGGTCATCCCGATGCCCAGCATGCTGGCTACACAAAGATGCAAGTGGTAGCACCTTGTTCAGTGCTGATTGTGACGGTGTGGCTCTTCTCACCCCTAGTGGGGAACCTGGGGCCTAGAGAAGTGAAGCACCTGCCAAATATTCACACAATACAGTATCTGCAGAAATTCCGACTGGAATGGGTTCTCTTGACTCCAGAGCATGCTTTGACATCTTCAGAAAATGGTAAGCGCTCCTTAAGATCGTAGTGCAGAAATTTGGGGCAGGTTAGAGGGGTGAGGCCAGGAGCAGCAGAGATCGAGTTTAGCCAAGACTGAGTTACATTAAAGATCTGTCAGCCTGGTCACACTGACCTGTAGTCCCAGCTACAGCGAAAGCTGAAGCAGGAAGTCTGTGATGCAAGAACTGCCTAGGTAACTCAGTGAGTTCAAACCTCCCTTGTTGACTTAATGAGACCTTGTCTCAAAAAGTAAAAAAGGGGTTGATAGCTTTGCATGGTGACACATAACCTGTAACCATAGCACTCAAGGTAGAAGCAGGAGAACCAGGAGTTGAAGGTTAAAGTTACCCTCATCTATAGTTAAGTTTGAGACCCTGTCTGGGGGTGGGGTGGGGTGGGGCTGAGGATACAGCATAGTGCTAGAGTGGTTACCTTGCATGTACGCCACCTTAGGTTTAGGTCCCAGAACCATTCAGAGGAAAGGGGGGGAATACAGGCTGAGCAAGGTGATTCAGTGTGTGCGTGTAACTGTGCCTGCCTTGATGCCTGGGACCCACTCAGAAGGAGAGAACCACTCTCCACAATTGTCCTATGATCTCCATACACACACAGTTAAAATGCATGTGTGTGTATGTACAGACTTTACTGAGAGGCAGAAACAAACAGATGTCTGAGTTCCGGACCACCAGGACTCAACCACAAAAACTTTAAATAGAAGGTAGAACGAACCACTGAAGGGATTAAAGAGGGAAGGACATGATCAGATTTGTGGGGGAAAAGATCATGTTGGCTGTAAGAGGGTGGTGCTAAGGAACAGGCTGGACTATTTTAATCTAAGCAGAATTACTGGGTGTGGGCTCACAGGCTTGTGGGGAATGGAAGCATTTGGTTAGCAGTGGTTCTCAGCCTTCCTAGTGCTGCAGCTCTTTAATACAGTTCCTTATGTTGTGGTGACCTCCCCCTTCCCCAGAGCCACAAGTCTATGCCATTGCTACCTCATACTGTAAGTTTGCTACTAAAGACTGTATCAGTCCCTAAGACCCTCAGAAATAGGTGGTTTCCTGTGGTCATGACCCACAGGTTGAGAACCACTGAATTACAGCCCGAGGAAACAGGTTTCACACCTGGTTAGATCGGGCCAGTGCGAGATGTTGACCTCTTGGGAGTTTTGAGTGATTTACATACAATGCCATATGCTGACGTCAAGAATGCATGAGGAAGAAGACAAAACTTGGGGGGAATATTCAGTATTGGGGGTGTTTTGATTCTGTTTATCTGGAGAGAACTATTTGAAGATTTGAGTTTGTTGTGGGACTGGAGAGGAAGGTCCTGACTGGGGAGGGCAGCCTCGAGGAGCAGCCAGAGCTCATGATTTGGGTGGAGTTGTGCCATGTGTGGCATGGAAGAGAGCAAGACTGAGGTGTGCAGGCACGTCCTGGCACAGGTCAATCAGCACTTGCTCACTGTGGCCTAGGGTCTAGGCGAGGACATTGACTTAGGCTAGGGGAGGCAGATTGAGTGATTTGTCCAGCAGTAAGGGAGGAGCCAAATGAAGTCAATAGAAAACTAATTTTCTTTTCTGCTAGAAGAAATGAGGTGTGTGGCCGCTGGGTAATTGCAGATAACGAGGGGACTTATTCTTAATATGCACAACAGCCATGGTCTCCAGAGTGCTGGCGACAGGAAGGATTTGAGGTGCCCTGACAGGGCTAGGTTTATTTGGGAAGACTATCCCTCTATGCCAGGTCACCCCCTCCCCCAGCAATGCCATCACTGCATCTGGCCCCACAACTCCCCAGGTGTATTCCTGTCAACTGCCTAGCTCCTCCTGTCATACCCTCCCTCTACCCCCACAGCACTGGCATACCCACTAAGGGAGACAAATGACAGGGCCTCAGCTGAGCGGGACGCGTGTCCGGCCCATAAACCACGGGGATGGGTCATGTCTGGAGTTGCCATGGCCGCCACTACCCACCCATCTGTCTTCTCCCCATTCTGCCTCAGAGCAGCCCTCTTGGTTTCCTGAGTCCCTGGAGAAACAGTATCAATTCCCCACACCTCTGCCCATTGTAGGTACATATGTACTGAACACTTCTAAGATAGGATCTCATATGATTGGCTTGCCCTAGACCCTTGGCTAATGAGACTTTGTCTTAGCTCTGGGGGTACAGGGGTCCCCTTTCCTAGGTCAAGGTCTTGATGAGGGCAAGCATGGAGGCTCGATGGAAGGAAAAGATTCTGAGGCCTCCTGACCTCACCACCCCTCACTTGATTATGCCATCACTGTGTGGTACTTCTGCATCGCAGCATCCATGAAATGAAGCTAGGGCCCACGGACAAGGAAGGGAGGTAGGAGACAGTTGGCGACTGCTCTGGGAAGCTGAACAAAAAAACCAGGAAGATGGGCACTTTCTGTGCTAAGCTTCCTCTAGTGTAATGGCTCTCAACCTTCCTAATACTGCAACCCTTCAATACAGTTCATGTTGTGGTTGCCCCAACCATAGTTAGTAAGTTGCTCCTTATGAATTGTAATGTAAATATTGAGTATACAGGATATGATGTGACCCCGGTGAAAGGCTGAGAGAACTGCTGCTCTGGTAGGACAAGCTCCTAACAGCTGCCCTTCTTGAATCTAGTGGTGGAGCAAGTCCTGCCCTGGCCAAGTCCCCCGAGTCCCTGCAGCCTCCAGGCTACCTCGATAGCTTATAGCATGGAGTTTCTCAGGGGCCAGTACCACAGAGACTGATACGGTCTGACACAAACAGGTGATTCAACCTGGCATTGGAGCAGAGACAAGATCCCAAAAGGGTGACCAGCTGCCAGCCTACTGGGATGGAGGCAGGATGCAGGTGTCTGGTAGGGCTGATAGCACATAAACCAGTGCCTTCCCCGGCCTGTCTGAAGCGACATGGGACAGGTATACAGGACAGGTGTTTCCTAGGGTTCTGGCACAGCCATGCCAAGTCTTGTACGTTGTCACCAGTTGAGTATGGCCTGGTTCCCAGTTCCCCCATACGCACAAGTGCCGACAAAGTCACCCTGGCCGTGGGTGTGATAAATGGCCGCACAGTAATGAAATGGAGACATCAAGGCGGGTGGCGGGAAGACGGAGTGTGGCGGACAGGCCGTCCCCACGCCGCAGCAACAAGAAGGATCGCCCAGCGGCCAGGGGCCGTCAAGGGAGAAATTACACATTTACTCTGCCTTTTTCTTACTGCGACGGCGCCCATACATCACCGCTGGGGCTGGGATGGGACACAGCGGCCAATTTCCAGCATGAATTATGGGACTGAGAAGCATAGAGTCCAGGCTTCCTGCAGGCCCAGAATTACCCAGCCCAACCCATGAAGGCCAGAGATGTCCTCTTCCTCAGGCCTGGGCTCCTGAATCTGGCCCTGTCTAAATGTCTTTCTTCTCTTCCCTCTAGATGACTGCAAGAACATTGCCAACATCATGAAGACACTGGCGTACCGAGGCTTCATCTTCAAGCAGACATCAAAGCCCTTCTGATTGGCAGAGGACGGGATGGGGCAGGACCGGGTAGCTACTTGGCCCAAATCAGAATCCTCCCTCCTCTTCCTCGCTAGAGGGAAAAGGGAGAGTGGCACAGCTCTGCGCCCAGAGTGTCCCCCAGCTGCCCTATGGGCTTGTGCCCTGTGTGAGGGCTTGGCCACTTGGCTCCTCTGGAGCAGACACTTTGTGCCCCACCCCACTCCCACTCCTCAGTCTCAGCCCAGTATTAGCCCCTGCCATTATGGGCCTGGGCTAGGGGGAACCCAGGTACTCACTGCCTTCTCCCTGGTACACAGGCCTCTGCTGGGGCCACCAAGCCCCCCCTGTGCTCCCTCCCATCCATAGTGCATGGTGTGTGGTGCCCCCAGGGCTCCAGGACAGATCAGGCCCCACCTTGTGTCTACCCCCATCCCTGCTGTGAACGTGCCACTGAATAAAGTTGGGGAAACAAGGTCCTAGTGTGTGTAGAGCCATCCTTATGTGTAAGGCTGTCGCTATGCTGATGCTCCAGGCTTCATCTCCATACAAAGCCATCAGCACGTGGGCAGTGATGCCTTCACTAAAGATGCACAGGCTGGGAGGGGGACTGCTGGAGCACAAGGACCTGCCAAAGCTGCTGGTATCTGAGGCCCCTGCTGTGTGCAAGGCCATCTTAAGTAGAAAACCACAGATGTTCAAGGTCTAGGCAACAAAAAGGTGGCTAAGGGCCTGAATGTGGGCGTTACAAGCAAGCCTTCAGGGACTCACTGTAGCGATCGATCTATCAGCCTGTCATCCCAGCCAAGGATATGAAGAGCTAAGGAAATAAAGTCAGCCCAGTCCTACTTCACAGCTCTATTTACACCATCCCACCAACCCTGACAGCCCCTCATGGTTTCTTGGCTTTCTTCACAGAAGATGAGCTGGAGGCAGATTCCCGTCGTTTCCGCTGAAGAGACAGAAAGTGTTGAGGTTAGTGGCCTCTGAGGTCTGACTCAAGGCTTATTGTCTGTCATTTTCAGAGAAGAGGCCCAATAGTCAACCCACTGCCATCGTCAGCCTCTCCCCTCCCAGTAGCAACCATTCATTCCCTTGAAGGCACTGGAGGGAGTGGGGTCTGTAAACATAAGCGTTCTCCTGCAGAGCCAGGGCATGCTCCCCATAAGCCTGTCCAGGCTCTTACCGAATTAGGTGTCAGGGGCGCACCCACTACATCAATGATAGTGTCCTTGGTGGGGTCAAGACCAAGTCCAGATTCAGCCCCTGCTGGCTCAGCAGAGGCTGGGGCTGGTCCCACTGCTGGTGTGGCAGGGCCCAGCACGCCTGCCCGAGCCAGGGCCTCATGCCGGTGCCGCAGCATCTGGAGCTCATATTCACAGTTGGCACAGGCCTGCTTGAGCTCGTAGAGTAACACCAGGTCACTCCGCAGCTCGTTGAACATATGCACCAGCTCTTCTGTGGGGGTAGGGCTCAGCTCTGCAGACAGGGTGAAGCCAGACTAGTTGAAGGCCTGCAGCATGAACTCTTCCCCTTGCATAGCCCCTGGGAGAGGGAGGTATGCCATGGGACTCAGCATCACTCACCCACACCAAGTTCCAGCAGCATCTGCTCCAGCGCCTTGATCTTCTTCTGACCCACAGAGCTAGGCAGCTTCATCTGCAGTGACCAAGTCAAAGTCAGCTAAGTTCTCCACCCCTAGGGATGAGACTTAGGAGGAGGGGAGGGGGTTAAAGGCAACAAGGCACATCATAACCTCTGGCAGTAGCTGGGTTGAACATGGAACTAGCTGAGAGGTGGAAAACAGGAAAGACAACCCCAGCTTGGCCTTGCCGCGAGGGCCTGACAAGGCCACTCTCCGTAGCCGGCCTCCCATTGCTCTAGATTCAGCAGCAGTACAAGCAGGCCGTTTGGAACCAAGGGCCCAAGCCCTGAACGCCATAACTCACCCGCTGGCTCCGTAGTGTGACACCTGCTGACTTAAAATCTGGAAACTTGATGCCTGCAGTCTCAGGAACAGCCTGAGGGACGAGTTATAGAGCCTTAGGTGTCACAAGGGGTGGCCCAACGACCCAGTGGCTTAGGGTACTCTCAAAATGCCCACTGAAGTGGGGACCTTGTGCCAGAGGATCCCTCCCCACCCTGAACTTGCTGGATCCGCCTCCATACCGGCTTCTCAGCCTCCTTCTTCTGGGGTAGCTTCTTCTTGGGGGCCTTGCGTTCTGTGCGCCGCTGCTCAGCAGTGGTGTCTGCTGCTGTGATCAGCTTCTGCAGGTCTTGGCTGCGTTTCTCCCGTTCCTTTTTCCGGGCCTCGATCTTACGCAGCTCCTGCAGCAGATACTCCTCCTCTGCCACCTATGAAAGCAAAACAGGGTTGCCAAGGGGCTGAAGGGACACTAGGTTACCTATGAGGGAACCAGAGGGAAGGAGGCTGCAGGGGAGGGAAGACAGGGGGACTGAGGGAAAGGGCTGAAGGTGGAGGGGCCTGGGGGAGGGAGCTGAGCACAGAGGGTGGGGAGGCAAAGGGAAGAAAGAGGTGGTGTGCGACCTGCTCTGGGGTCCGATTGTAAAGCCGCTCCAGCTGCTCCTTCCGCCGTCTCTCATGCCCGGCATCAAACACTGGTATTTTGAGATCTGTGCCTGGCACAGCCCTCACGTTGGCAAGCTTGGCACAGATGTGGTAGTACCTCTCCTTTAGGTCCTCCACAGAGCGCTTCTGAGGATCAAGACACATGGGCGCAAACAGTAAGGAGCACGTGGAAGGGATGGTTCGAGGGTTGGGCACTCACGCAAATGCACATCAGCTCACCTTGAACTGCTGGTGGTCGTACCGATCATGAATGACTACAAAGCGCAGATCAAACCGGCGGCTGAGGTCAAAGAGGTGGTCAGTCTCCGCCTTAGTCCAGGCATCATCATGAAGGTAGAGCTGGTACTCCTGCTCTGAGTACACAGGCACCTGTACTGTCTACAAGCACAAAGACATGGGGACTGCACTCCTTTGTTATACATCCAAGCAGGCTATCCATGTGATTACAACCCTTCCTGTTAATTACCAACCCCTCTACCCCTGCAGGGGCAGCTTGTAGGAAGGAAAGAGTCAGTATGATTGGCCAGAGGTCCCTCCCTATAAGGCTCTGGGTCAGTGACCTGCCTGATTCACTTCAGGACAACTTACCATCTTTGGGAATGGGCCACATGCTCCTGCCTGACTGGTAAGTACTTCTATGGCACCCAAGGGTCCATTCTGGAGTCACAAACCCATCAGACTGAGAAAGGCCCAGAGCCCCTAGGCCATGCACCTCTTGTCTGAAGTACTACTGCCACCCAGTGGTAACAGTGGGACTTGCGAATGTCAGAGCTCTTCAAAGTGGGGCATCCAGAGAATCCTACTGCCAAGGCCCCTTCCTCTCCTGGCCCACATACCTCCTCCTACCCTAGGTCTCTCTCAGAGTCCTTATCATCACCACAAGCTGGGCAATAGGTCAGAGATACAGGAAGGTGTCAGTGCTAGGCTAGAACAGGAAGCTTCTCATGAATTAAAAAGCACAGCAGGCTCTTCCCAGCTGCCTCTTGGGCACTTCCTACCAGAGGTCACACATCGCCAACCTTACCATGCTCGATACTGCATTCATCCCTCTTCATCAAACATCTCCAATCCAGACGTCAGCCACTGTCACCACAGCCAGCGTCAGAGTCTTGGTTGGTTGGTCTATTTTTTTGTTTGTTTGTTTGTTTTGTTTTGTTGTTGACTCAGCCTTGGTAAGTGGCCTAGGCAGCCAATACTCTGTGGAGGCCAGACTGGCTCTAACTCACAGCAGTCCTCCTGCCTCAGTCTCCCAAGTACTGGGATTACAGGCATGCACCACCACACCTGGCATTGGGAAGCGTCTTCTAATTCATACATTTTACTGAGTGTGTGGCTTTATCTCCAGAATCCCCATCTAGCTCCATGGCTACAACCCATTCAGACGAGCACAGCACTCTCACTGGCCTACATTAGAGAAACAAAGCCACCTTCCCACTCAGGCCTGCCTTCAGTTCTCTTCCAATCAACTGTCCATCTGCAGACAAGGTGTGTACCATGCTAGTCACGGGCAGACCAACACAAACTGCTCTACAGTAAGAACGGAAACAGAGAAGCACTTTGATATGTCACAACTGTGTGCACATTAATGTAATATAAACGTTCATTGTGTTCTCTTAAAATCCTAGATCCTAGTCTCCGCTGGGCTACAAAGAGAAAAAGATTTTGCCAGCTCCTAGGGAAAGAATTGTTCTAGATCAACCTCTAAGATAAGTGCCTTCTAGATAACTCATAAACTCAAGTGCAAGGCTTAACCAGTTCATTTCACACTGTTAGGGCTCAGCACACTATAGAGCCACTGCACATTAAAGAAGCTGTGGCCTGGCCTCCTGCAGCCACTAAGCCCTTGAAGACCCAAACTCCAGCCTAAATGACTGGAACACACCAACCTCTTTCCCTTGACTTTATTCTTTTTTTAAAATAGCTTATTTTTACTTTATGTACATTAGTGTTTTGCCTGCATGTATATCTGTATGAGAGCCTCGGATCCCCTGGGATTGGAGTTACAGACAGTTGTAAGCTGTCATATGGGCGCTGGGAATTGAACCTGGATCCTCTGGAAGAGCAGCCAGTGCTCTTCACCACTGAGCCATGTCTCCAGCACTCAACTTTATTCTTAATTCTATATTTCTTCTACAACAGAACATTCTCAGCCTTTTGACCTCTTAGGCATCATCTCTGGTGAGAATTTCTCTGGTGTCCCACACTTAGCTGCATGTCCCTCCTACTAACGTGGGGGGGGGGGGGGGAGGTGGGGAGAGAGCGGGAGCATCAGACAGGTTCTCACTGCACAGTTGTGGCTGAACTAGAACTCACTCTGTAGACCAGGCTGGACTCCAACTCACAGAGATCTGCCTGCCTCTGCAGGCATGCGCCACCACAAGCACATAATTTCATTTAATTTTAAAATGCTCCAAACTTCAGTCCAATCTTATTCTCAAATCAATTCAAGAAGACAATCAATTCATTCATTCAACAAATACTTATCATGAGCCTGCTAAGTTTATGCTGGGGACACAGTGCTGACATGGGTCACCTCTAAAGGCCAACAATCCAACTGGAAAAAAATCTGGTACTATGTGGTAAGTTTGATGATACACATAACGAGGGTATAACAAGTAACACTGGGTACAGAGCTGCTCAGAGCAAAGGTAAATCAAGCCAATATTTTTTACTTTGTTTTGCTGTTGTTTGTGTGTGTGTTTGTGTGTGTGTGTGTGTGTGTGTGTGTGTGTGTGTGTGTGTTCAGAAGAAGCTGGAGCCTGAGGTGGCCGTGGGCTGGCCGCTCTGGCTCCTGAGAACCAAGCTCCAGTTCTGAAGAGCGCTAAGCACTCTTAATCACTGAGTCAGCTCTCGAGCCCTGTGCTGTTTTTGTTTTTGTAGCCCAGACTGGCCCTGACAGTCCATGCCTGAGGTTGATCCTGAACTCCTGATCCTCCTGCCTCCACCTCCCAAGTGCTCGGACTACAAGTGTGCACCACCATACCAAGCTGCATCTTAAGGTTAAATAGAAGTGAATAGTGAGGGAAGATAGAGGGGACAAGACACGTGGGACATGAGATAAAAGACCTTAATGTGTAGGCCTGGCTCCTGAACCAGGTGGGAACAGCTGAGGGGAGCCTGAAGGAAGCAGTAGAGCCAGCTGCTACAGGGAGTGCACCCTTCTGGGAGCTTAGAATTCACCCAAGCGTGACAAGAACCAATATGGCTACTTTTAAAGCGATTAAAAGTCCTGTTTCTAGACTTAGGTTCCATCCCCCAGCACCCACATGACGGCTCACAACCATTAACAGGTCCAGTGGGTCCAACTTCCTCTTCTGGCCTCCCTGGGCGCTGTGCCCATGTGGTGCAGACACATACAGACAAAACACTCATACACATAAACTAAGGTCCTGTTTCTGATCTAAGATGCCTGACAGCAGAGAAGGTGCTGGAGTGAGAAGAGTAGGGAACTAAACAGCCACTGCAGCAGTGGTGGAGGTGAGAAGCCATAAGCCCAGACTAAAGCAGCAGCAAAGGTGCAGGCCCAGAGGCTGGAGAAACGGGGAATCCTGGGATTGGGCATGAAGGGCCAAGGAGGGTGCCACCATTGGTGACTCCTGGGCTCACTGCCTGAGCAAGAGCAGAGCCAGAGTCACTGAGAGACCCGCTCCAGAGGAGCAAACTGGAGAGGAAGAACAGGAAGCGACTGAACTCCAAGTTCACTCTTGACCCTGTAATCGTCCAGACCTTTCCAAAACTCTTCTAATGCTGACAGGAGTCTACTTTAAAATCTGTAGGTGGTTCCTCAAAGGGAGGAGAGCAAAGCCTGGTTGCCAGGGGCTACCCTGGCATGCTCACTGTTGACCGACTGAGCCACAGCTCCCCCATCATCACCCTCCAGAGCGCTTCAGGCTTTAGCAGTATGGGAACACCCAGAGCATCCAACACATGAACCTTTCAAATTCTCTTTAACTCTTAAATGACGCTTTGGTTTTGGGTGTGTAGGGAGAGTGTATCTGGAGGTCAGAGGACAACATTTCAGAGTGTTCTCTCCTTCCACCATTTGGGACCCAGGGATCAAACTTGGCCATAGGCCTAGCTGCAGGAGCCGCTGGGCCCTTAAATTCTTTTTATATTTTTCTTCACTGTGTTCCGTGTGCATGAAGAGAGGAAAAAAAAAAAAAAATCACTGCACCACCTAATAACATCATCATGGAAACTTCCATAATCTTCCAGCCCTCTGAATAGCTTTTCTCCTACCACACTGCAATTGTGTCCATAGTCCTCTCTCAGCATGACACTTTTGTTTTTAAGGACAGACACTTTGATTTATTTTTGTTCTCAATGTTTAGGTTTCAACACGCTGGAGCAGTAACTACTAAATACAAAGTGAGTGTTCTTTTATCTTAGCATGTCTGTCTCGCCCAAGCCCTCCCCGCTCGTCTTCACTAACCCTTATCAACCTCTTGTCTCTAGCTTCTCCATCAACTGGGCCTGAGAGTCCCAGGAATGATGGTGGGATGGAGGAAACTCTGGTTTGGCATGGGGTCATAGAGTCATACTTGGCTATGCTCAGTCTAAGAAAGCCTGTAAGCCATCCAAGAGAGGGCGTCCAGGCACAACGAGATACATCGGGCTGAGAAGAGCCCGAGTTTGAGCCCCTGGTTGTTTTAAGCTCTAATTCTACACTGTTCTGAGCCACACTGCACAGTGCCTTAGTCGTGGGCTAGCCAAGCCTAGCCTACTCTAGCTCTTCCTTTCAATGGCTACAGGAGACTGGAAAAGGTCTTGCTTTCAATAAGGCTCCATAATCTAGACTAAAAAAAAAAAACAAAACAAACAAACAAAAAAACCTGATCTTGGTTTAGGTTTAGGGTGCTAGCAAAAAGGATGAACAGCACAGGCAGAGATTTGATTGGTAAATAGACATAAAATTGGCAGAACTCAGTCTCAATGATTAGACACATCACAAGGTCTAGTTTAAATACCACCTTCCCAGAGAGCCCTTGGGGCTGGCAAGGCGGCTCAGAAGGGCAGACAACCTGAGTTTGATCCCTAGGGCCCATGTGGTTAGAGAGAAAGAGCTCTCACAGGTTGTCCTCTGATCTGCTGACACGTGCAAGTACACATACTAAATAACTAATAAAAAGGTCTCTCCTACACCTATAAATGCACTGTTTATCTCATGTCATGTCCATTCAAATTCTAGCCTTATCACATATTGCAGCACACATCTGAAAGAATTCGATTCATTCCTTTACATTTGTGCCATCCTCTTCCTCTTCTCCGTCCTATTGTTGACAGCTAAGAGAAAGGACTAAGCCAATAAGTCCCAAGTTTGAGATACAGACAACCATGTAGAACGGTCCCTGTCACTGAGTAGGAATAGAGGAAGGATTACGAGCTCTGCTTGAAGGTACCACTGATGTGAGCCACCCCTGGGAGACTCAGGAAGGGCTGTTAGTAAACCAGAGCTTCTGGGATGGGGGCACTGGCCTGTAGGGAGTAACTAAGGCTAAAGGGCCAAATGAGGAGAAGAGAAAGGTATGCAGGACACAGCTCTGAGGAGCAGCAACACCTGAAGGGCCAACAGCAGACCCAGGGAAGGACGGAAGAGGTCCACGGCACCTGACCTAGAACTGAGTAGGCAGCTGCGGCTGGCACTGAGCACATCCTGGAGCCAACTTCCGGGAGCCTGACAACTTCGTACAAGTGGCTTGTGTCTGTCGGCAGCTCACCTTGTTGAACCTGGCAAAAGGGTAGTCCTTGCCCTCCTCCGCTGCTCGTCGCCAGTGGAAAAACATGGCGCCATCCTTTCGGGCTGGGTTGGTAAAAGGCATCCACTTCCAAGGCCGAACCTTCTTGGACCCCAATTTAGCCTTCACTGTGCGATACCCCTGACCAGTGTCACTGGGTAGTAATGGGGGTGCATCCCTGTCGGTGGAGGTAACGGAGGTGAAAGGTTAGACTCGGGTGTGTGAAGAACCGCTTAGGCCCAAGAAGCTCAGTCCACCCCGAATAAGGAAGTCAGGTACTGGGGCAACACACTGAGCTGCCCTGCAGAAGGAGCCCTGGCTGGGGATACAGGCTGGGAAAAGAAGTGGAAGAAAAACAGGGAGGCAGGGATATGCGGGGCAAGCTAGGGTCCTACTCAGGGGACTTGGGACTCCAATACTTGCTTTTTGTCAGAGTAAAGCAATGCATAGACCTCCCGGTGCATGCCCTCAGGCCTCTTGAAGGTCAGTGTCTCTGAGGACTTCTTTGACTTTTTCTGGAAAGAAAGCCACAGGGAAGAAGGGACAGCCTAGACCTACTCTTACCTCAACATTTTTTAGCCAGCACCATCTCTGAGCAAATGAATGCTGCCATAAAGTCACAGTGGCTCACTCACAGGAGAATCTCTACCCTGTTCCAGCAAGTCGTTCCGCTCCCCCCTCCCCCTCACCTCAACGGAATAGTGCCCTGACCCATCAGAGAAGAAAAGCCTCCTCCCGCCTCAAGGCTGCCATAATGTCTTGATCTCTCTTCTCAACAACTTTCAAGTGTCACACCCCCTTGGTTCCCTCATCTCTTGGTCCCCACCACCTCCCAGTGCCCTATCTCCTGCACCACATTAAGGATGGCACACTTTTTGTTCCATTGTGGCTCTTTTACCATGCATTTTATGATGGTGGAATTATCTCTTCCACCATCTCTCTTCTGATGTCACCTTCCCCATTCATTCCCTAACGCCTTCACCCTTACTTCAACGCCCTCAAATGTCCCTGCTACCTTATCGGGGTTGATAATATCCTTCTTGCTGATGGTCCCTGAAGAGGCATCTCCCTCTGGACCCCCGAGCTCCAGAATGTCCCGTACATCCGCGCCCGTAGCCATCACGCCTGAGAGATGAGGGAGCACCCCCGAGGTCAAGAGTCAGTACCTGCAGAGAGACTGTTACCGTCAGGCGGGGGCGGGGTCCCCCGCCACTCAAGCTCCAAGCTGGGTCAGGGGAAGAGGCGGGCCGTGAGGAGAAAGGTCCAAACCGGGTCTGGGTTCTGCTTGTGTTCTCCGCCTTCCCGCGTTGGTGTCCCTTACGATCTCACCGTCCTCCCCGCTTCACCAGACCCCGGGATCCACACCTGAGTGGGGCAGGTGCAACCCGCACATCAGTTTTTATGTATCTCTGTAAACCCAAGGACAGAAACTTCCGGCTGTGCGTTGTAGAAACGCGACCGTCAGAAACACTTCCGGTCGGTGGGTGGCCAAAAAGGAGCCGGCTGGTAACCTAGTGTTTTGAAAGCCACTGGGCTCGCGGAGTCGCTGCTGTGCTGTTCCCGGGAATGCGCGCGTGGTGGTGCGCTGCTTCTTTCTGACTTTTGCCTTCTATCTCGCTCTGTTGTATCCCGGACAATGAAAAGAAAGCCCAAAGAGACCTCTGTAACATTGGAAATTCCCTTTCACAAAAACTACTACAAAAAAACTACTTCTTGGTTTACAAAATGAAAATGCTTCCTGTTTAAATGAAATACCAATAACCCATGCAAAGCATTAACACAGTGTCTGGGACATTATTTTTTTTCTTAATTAACTGGATTAATGATGGAAATTGCCTCTGCTCATTACGTGCATCGCCACCGTGCTAAGCTTTCAGGGCGGAGCTAAACTAGCTTCTCCAGCTGTCAAGAGAGTCAGACAGTGAGTCGTTGTATCTCTGCCTCTCCGACAATCTGCTTCCCCGTCCCTGTCCGTTTCTTTCCCCACTGTGCTTTACTGTGTAGCCCAGAGCAGCATCTTAACTCATAGCAACCCTCCTGCCTCTCGAGTGATAGGATTAGAGGCATGAGCCACCAGACCAAGCTTTTAGCTTCTTTATTTAATTTAGGACTCTCCTAAAGTGAATTGTGGCCAGTAGAGTGTGTGTGTGTGTGTGTGTGTGTGTGTGTGTGTGTGTGTGTGTGTGTGTGTGCGCGCGCGCGCGCGCGCGCGTATGCGTGTGTGTGTCACACATTATGCAGTCAACCTGACATACGAGAGGTAGCTGAAAAGAAGGAACCTTAATTGAGACAATGCCTCTGTAAGATCCAGATGTAAGGCATTGTCTCAATTAAATATCAATGCAGAAGGGTCCAGCCCAGTTGTAGTGGTTCCATCCCTGGGATGGTGGTCCTGGGTAGTACAAGAAAGCTGACTGAGCAAGCCAGGGGAAGAAAGCCAGTAAGCAGCACTCTTCCATGGCTCCCATGGCCCCTGCATCAGCTCCAAAATCCTACTCTGTCTGAGTTCCTGTCCTGGCTTCCTTTGGTGATTAACAGCACACCCCTGGAGCTCACTTTGTAGACCAGGCTGGCCTTGAACTCAGAGATCCGCCTGCCTCTGCCTCCCAATTAAAGTTGTGTGCCACCACTGTCTGGCAGTCTATTTACTCTTGACCCCAATAGCTGTAGTTGGTATCCCCTCCCTTGCCCCCCCCCCCAAGGGTGGCTAAAAGTCAAATGATAGACAATAGTAAATCTTGGGGTGGATGTAGAGCAGCAGAGCTCCAGCACATCGCTGGTGGGAGTTAAATATGTACAGCCACCTAGACACATCGTTTGATCCTGTCTACTAAATTCAAACATGCAGAGACTTCCTGTCACGACAACTCTACTCCTGCGTATATCCTGTACACTCGTGAATATATCCTGATGAAGATGATGGCTAGTATTCATCAAAAGATATAAACAGTAAGCAAGGACTGGAGAGAAGACTGGGTAGTTAGGAGCACTTGCTGCTCTTCCAGGTCCTGGGTTTGTTTGTTTGGTTGGTTGGTTGGTTTTGGTTTTTTATTTTATTTTGTCTTGTTTTCTTTCTTTCCTTAATTTTCAAACCAGGGTTTCTCTGTGTAATCTTTGATGTCCTGGAACTTGATCTGTAGACCAGGCTGGCCTCAAACTCATAGAAATCTGCCTGCTTTTGCCTCTCAAATGCTGGTATGAAAGGTATGTGCCACCACCTCCTGGTCAAGGACCTGGGTTCTGTTCCCAGCATCCATATAGTGGCTTACAACTATCGGTAACTTGGGCTGGGCATGGTGGCAAATGCCTTTAAACCCAGCTATTTGGGGACAGAGACAGATGGATCTCTGTAACTTCAAGGACAGCCTGGTCTACATAGTGAACTTCAGGACAGCAGGAGGCAGGAGGACCACCATAAAGTTGAAGCCATCCTGGACTACCCAGTAAGTTTCAGGCCGGAGTGGTCCACAGAGTTTAACTTCATCTCAAGAAATGAAACAGAAAGACAGACAGAAGACAGAAAGACAAACAGAGAAACTGGGGAGGGAGGAACAAATAAATAAATAAACAAATAAATAAGCGGGGCTGCCTCATTGGCTAAGAGCACTTGCTGCTGTTACAGAGGGCTGAAGGTTGGTTCCTAGCATCTACTTCAAGCAGCTCAAGACAGCCTCTAACTGGGATTCCAGGGGATCTGATGCCCTCTTCTGGCCTCTGAGGGCACTGCCCACATGTACCATACACTCACATCCTAAACCACAAAAAAAGTGCCCTCATTTCCACCTAGGAAAGTAGCACACACAATGTCAATATCAGAGATTAGGAAAGAGAAGAGAACCTTGGAAGAACATAAGGCTCTCATATTGTGTTAGCTGTTTTTAAGAAAATAAGAAGAGATAGAAAGCCACTCAAAACATTCTCCCAACATATCTTGAAACCAAAGCCAGACTGTAACAGTAAGAGGAAAAATATCCATAAATCAATTCAAACCATGAAGCAAAAAGCCTAAGTAAAATATGAACAAATAAAATAAGCAGTATAAGGCCGGAGAGATGCCTCAGAGGTCAAGAGTACTGACTGTTCTTGCAGAGGTCCTGGGTTCAATTCCCAGCAACCACATGGTGGCTCACAACCATCTATAATGAGATCTGGTGCCCTCTTCTGGCCTGCAGGTGTACATGCAGATAGATCATTGATACACATAAAATAAATAAAATTTTAAAAATAATAAAGAGTGTATTAAAAGAACTGGTTGGGCTTGAGAGGTGGCTCAGAGGTCACAAGCACTGTTCTTCTTCCAAAGGTCCTGAGTTCAATTCCCAGCAACCACATGTTGACCCACAACCATCTACAATGAGATCTGGTGCCCTCTTCTGGTGTACAGGCAAACATACAGACAGAATCCTATATAACTAATAAATAAATAAATCTTTTTTTAAAAAATCAAAAACAGAACAACTGCCTGGGCATGGTGGTGCAAGCCTTTAATCCCAGCACTCAGGAGGCAGAGGCAGGGAGATCTCTGTGAGTTTGAAGCCAGCCTGGTTAAACACACACACACACACACACACACATACACACACACACACACACACACACACACACACACACAAACACACACAAACACACACAAATCAGAGCCTGATGCAGTGGCTCACACCAATAATCCTAGAACTCAGGAGACTGAGTTCCAGACATGCTTGAGCTACATGATAAAACACACACACACACACGAAATAAATACTTTTTAAATTAAAAGATATACCTCGTGCATATAGCTCAGTGTATATAGCTTAGTGGTAGAGCGCTCGCCTAGGATGGGCATTGCCTTGGGTCCCCAGTACCACATTACACACACATAAAAGACACGTGTCAACTTAATTTATTGAATAAATTCAACATAAAATGACCGTCTTGATAAACTCAGCTCCCAGTGATGACATAATAGAAAAGAACTCTCCCGAAAAAGCCAGAAAAGGAACAGCTGTTGTTTTTCATAAGACAGTGAGAAGACCACAGTGCTGGTAAAACAAGAGCAGTGCAGCGGCAGTTAGAGACCGGGCAGGACTGGCCCCGACCACCCCTACAGTCAAAATGGCGCCAGGTGTTCCAGTCATTCCATCAGAGAAGAGGACTGGAAGAGGCACAGGCGTCACCCAGGAGGGAAGCTGTGCTTTCAGCTCTCACAGGTGATACTTTCCCCTGCATAGAAAAGCCTAAGAAAAATCAATCGACAAACTATTACCACTAATAAGAGAATTCAACAAGGTGACTACATACAAGATCAATGCACAAAAATCAATAACTTTCCTATATACCAGCAATAGCCAATTAGAAAATGTAATGGGAAATAAGATTCTATTCACAATAGCAACAAAAACTATTAAGTGCCTAAGAACAAACCTAAAAAGGGAATTTATGTCAGATCCTTAAGGAGAGTTCAGTATTAGGAAACCCATCAATATAATTAATCACACTGATAAAATAAAATTGAAAGCTACATAATCGTATTATGTAGCAGCAGAGAAAACACAAAAAACCATTTCTGGTATAAGTCCTGAGTGAACTGAGATGATGGTGGGCTAGAGAGATTTTTTTTTCTTTCAGAAGTTCAAAGGAGGCATCATGTTAAACATTTTTTTTTTTTTTTTTTTAGAGACAAGGTTTCTCTGTGTAGCCTTGGCCATCCTGGACTCACTTTGTAAACCAGGCTGACCTCGAACTCACAGTGATCCGCCAGCCTCTGCCTCCCCAGAGCTGGGATTACAGGCGTGCACCACCATGCCTGGCCCCATCATGTTAAACATTAAAGTCAACTGCTATTAAATATCTTTAAAGGAAGCAGGAACCGTTACTATCCCTTGAAAATTATTTATGTAAAAATGCAATCAAGAATTTGCTGGCGAACTATCCTCCGGAAAGCTCTATTCTGGCATGTGCCAGGACCAGATCCATCTCCCTCACAAACCAGACTGCTCCATTTCATACCACAGAATGAGGTGGAAATGGCGATCTCTCACCAAAGATGGATCTCATGGGTCTTTCTCTTCTCTGAGACAGGGTCTTCTGTAGACTAAACTGGCCCCCCCACTTACTCTGTGAGGAAAGGATGACACCACCATGGAGGAGGTGTTACACAAGGCTTGGCAAAAAACCCGAGCTTCATGCACTCTACCAACTGAGCCACATCCCCTGCCCCCTTGCTATTTCTTCTTCCTTGTTAAGACCATTACCAAGAGCTAACCAAATGCTGCTTACACTGCCCCTATCCTCAGACTGAAGGTAAGCTTTCTTTCTTATTTTATTTTATTAGGTCTTTCTTTCTTTCTTTCTTTCTTCCTTCCTTCCTTCCTTCCTTCCTTCCAAGACAGGGTTTTTCTGTGTAACAGCTCTGGCTGTCCTGGACTCTGTTTGTAGACCAGGCTGGCCTTGAACTCACATCCATCCTCCTGCCTCTGCCTCCCGAGTTCTGGGATTAAAGGCGTGTGCCAACACACCTGGCTTTATTAGGTTTTTCAAGACAGGGTTTCTCTGTGTAGCCCTGACTGTCCTGGAACTTGTTCTATAGACCAGGTTGGCCTCTCAGAGACCCACGTACTCTGCCTCCCCAGTGCTGGAGTTAAAGGTGTGCATCACACTGCCTGGCTGGCAAAAATGAATAACGGTTCTGAACATGTTTTCCTCTATAAAGGAATGACAAATGGCTTTTCCTGGGAAAACGCCACCGCAGTGTTCAGTTCTTCTGAGGACTCCTTGTTTGCCTGCACATACTGAACCCTCATCCTAAGCAGTGATGGGGTGACCCTCGCAGAGGACAGGCCAGTGCCCTCATTAGAGCAGCTGGTGTCAGCGGTGAGCCTTTGGCCTGCTTGTTTGCAAAGCCCTGGCCAATGTCAACATTGGAAGCCTCATTGGTAGCATGGGCACTGGTGGACCTGTGCCATGGGCTGCAGTCATGAAATCGGACAGCCGTGCCCTAGCCCCACTGCTGCCCAGCTGAGAAACAGAGGCAAAAGGAGAGAGCCCACGGAATCCGCTGATGGTATAGACTTTGGTTTTGTTTTTCATTGCCAAATCTATATTGCTAGCGTGTTCAATAGAAAGATGAACTTGCCAGGTGTGGTGGTGCATGTCTTTAATCCTGGCACTTGGGAGGCAGAGGCAGGTGGATCTGTGTGAGTTGGAGGCCAGCCTGGTCTACAAAGCAAATCCAGGGCAGCCAGGACTACAAAAGAAACCCTGTCTTGAAAAAACAAAAAACAAAAACAAAGATGAACCGGTCAGTCTGAAAAAGGAATGAAAAAACATGTGAGGAAATGGATGCCTAAGATAATTTAAACATTATACAAAGTACACAGGTACAAGACATCACATACACCATAAATAGGTACATTTTTTCCAGATGTGATAGCACACACCTTTATTTGTTTGTTTGTTTGGACTTTTGTTGTTTTTCAAAACAGAGTTTCTCTGTGTAACAGCCCTGGCTGTCCTGGATTTCCTTTGCAGACCAGCCTGGCCTTGAACTCACAGTAATCCGCCTGCCTCTGCCTTCCAAGTGCTGGGATTAAAGGCGTGCACCACCACACCCAGCTCTAGCAAAAGCACCTTTAATCACAGGTTCAGAGACAGGTGGATCTTTATGAATTCAAGACCAGCTTGATCTACATAGCAAGTTTCAGGATATCCAGAGGTATACAATGAGACCCTGTCTCAAAAACAAAACAAAAAACTGGGCGTGGTGGCACATGCCTTTAATCCCAGCACTCAGGAGGCAGAGGCAGGAGGATCACTGTGAGTTCAAGGCCAGCCTGGTCTACAAAGAGAGTCCAGGACAGTCAAGGCTTCACAGAGAAACCCTGTCTCAAAAAACAACAACAACAACAAAAAAAAAAACCCAAAAAAACAAACACAACAACAAAACAAAACAAAACAAAAAAAACCCCACAAAGCAAAAATCTCTAGTAAAACTGTAAAATGTAGTAGTAGAGAGAAAGCATGTAAGTCAGAGCAACAGAATGCTGACCAGCTGTTGAACCTGTGACAGGGTCAGGAGACTTAGCGTTCCCTTCCCTCCAGGTCTGATATGTTTGCGATTTTCCATAATAAAATTGTATGGCTTCCCTTATATATCTTCTCGTTTGAAGTCATTGGACTTTAAAGATCAAGTGTCAGATAAAATAAAATTTTATATAAATTACTTTCCTGGACTTGCTCTCTTTGGTCTTGGAAGCCTCTTAACAGATAAAAGTTAAAATATTGTGGAAAAAAATAAAAGCCCATTGTCACAGTCTGTTAATTCCGTATGCTTCCCGTGAGAAGGGTAAATTGTTATGTGGCAGTTTTATGGGATCCAAGCCCCAACACAGGACAGTCCCCAACGGGCTCTCCAGACCATTTTTACTCACAATACCTCAGACACCGATGTGTAGGCTTTTTATTCAAACAGTCAGTTCTCTAGTTTTCTGAACACTAACTGGGTACCCTGCAACCCAGTTCTGATATGAACTACCTGGGCAGAGCACAGACTCAGCGAAGTGCTCAGTCTGCCCAGACTGTGCCCACTTCAGAGCACCCTCTGCACTTGCCACCAACCAAATCTAGTCAAGGGTCCCCACAGTTCCCTCCTTGGGTTTAATAACGTGTTTAAATGGCTCATAAAACTCAGGGAAACACTTCTCCTCTGCTTATTGGGTGGTTATAAATGATAGAAAGGGCAGGAGTAGCAGGTCTGTAGGCCCGGCACTTGGGAGGCAGAGGCAGGGGGCTCAGGAGTTGAAAGGCAGCTTCAGAATTATAGTGAGTTCAATGCCAGCCTGGGCTATATATGGGACACTCTCTGGGAGCAAGGAAGGAAGGAAGGAAGGAAGGAAGGAAGGAAGGAAGGAAGGGAGAGATAAACAGAAGCCTGTTTGTTCATTTTGAGACAAGGTTTCTCTGTATACCCCTAGTTGTCCTGGATGGAACTTGCTGTATAGACCACGATGGTCTCAAACTTACAGAGGTCTGCCTTCCCCAGCCTCCCAGTGCCAGGATTAAAGACATACAGACACCACCACCCAGCTTAAGAAGCTTTTTTAAAATAATGAAATTTGTCTCTGATGCTATCACTCATAGATTCAATGGTTTGGAGAAGTTCTGAATCTAGGGACAAAGAAACTCAAGACAAAAACCAGACACACACGTCTTACTATCCCACAGGCCCTCTAAGAAGCCACTCTTTCTGTCCTGTTACTCTATCCGTGTGTGGGGGTGTTCTGTTTGCACATATGTCTGTGCACTATTTAAGTGCCTGTTGCTTAAGGAGACTTAGGAGAGGGTGTCAGCCAGACGGTAGTGGGAGGCTGAGGCAGGAAGGTTGCTGTGAGTTCGAGGCCAGCCTGGTCTACAAGGTGAGTCCAGGACAGCCAAGGCTACACAGAGAAACCGTGTCTCGAAAAAAGAAGAGGGTGTCAGATGCCCTGAAACTGGAGTTACAGGTGTTGTAAGCTGTGCTATGGGTGTTGAACATCAAACCTGCCTGGACCCTCTGCAGAAGCAACACGTGCTGTGAAATTGCTGAGCCTCCTCTCCTGCCCCTCCCTCCGTTATCTTTTTTAAAAGATGTATTATTTTTATATGTTTGTGCATGTGCCTGCATGAGTTTGTGTGTTCTGAATGTGTACAGGGGATCTTAGAGGCAGGAAAGAGAGCTCACAGTCACTGGGAGCTGGAGTTTCAGGTGGAGGCTGGGAACAGAACCTGGCTCTCTTGCAAGAGCTGGAAGCACTCTTAACTGCTGAGCCATCTTTCTCTCCCTATCACTCTCCTCCCCCCCCCCCCCCCCAGTATCTATTGTTTTTTTGAAACGGTTTCTCTATGTAGCCTTGGCTGTCCTGGAACTCACTCTGTAGTCTAGGCTGGCCTCAAATTCAGAGACCCGCCTGCCTCTGCCTCCTGAGTGCCGGGATTAAAGGTGGCCCTTCTCTTCTTTTAAATCAATAGAGGCAGGTGGAAGAAAACATAGAGGCATAAAGTAATATCCTTTTCCCCTTTTTGCACGGCTAGAGATTGAGCACAGGACTTCATCTAGTGCAGGGAAGTCCTCTACCCAGCCATCGCCGTCCCCTTCTCTTTCTCTTTAGGGAGAAGGGTGTTGTTGATGTTGTTTTCAAGACAGGGTCTCACTATGTAGCCTTAGCTGTTCTGGAACTCACTATGTAGACCAAGCTGGCCTCGAACTCACAGAGATCCACAGAGATCCACAGAGGCACGCACCACTACACCTGGCTGGTACCCAGTTCTTTCTTTTTTTTTTCCTTCCTTCCTTCCTTCTTTCCTTCCTTCCTACCTTCTTTTCTTCCCCTTCCTCCTCTTCTCCCCCCCCCCTCGCCTCTCAGGTTTTTTTTTTTTTTTTTTTTTTGAGACAGGGTTTCTTTGTGCAGTACTGACTGTTCTAGGACAAGCACTGTAGACCAGGTGGGCCTGGAACTCAGGAGATCCCCCTGCCTCTGCCTCCCAAGCGCTAGGAATAAAGGTGTGCACCACTAACCACTCAGTGACACCCAGTCATTTCTTATTTGACTAGCAAAGGCAAATTACATATGGAAGCTTTAGGGCATTTGCTCTGGGATGTTGCAGTTTGGTATTGACACTAACTTTAACTCAGTACAGCTATGGCTACAAGAACAGCCATTTGAAATTTCCAGGCAGGACTTCCTTTACCCTGTCAATAGTGTCCTTTGGAGCCCCAGACTTGTCTGTGCTTCAGGAAGTTGCACCTGGACTCCAGGAGAGTACAAAAGACAGGCCCAGAGAGATGCTCAGGGGTTAAGACCACTTCCTGCTATCCACAGGGCCGGACTCTTTCCCTAGCACACACATCAGGAAGCTCACAAGCACGTGTAACTCTGGGGGTGCAAGGGGCATGATCCTTATTCTGGTTTCTGGGGGCACTTGCCCTCAAAGAAACAAATCTGTGAGATACCCAGGTCATGTGCAACCCACGTGGATGCTAACCTGTAAAACAGATAGCACTCTGTACAGACTTCCAGAAAGCTGAGATAGGAAAATTGCTTGAGCTCAAAAGAATGAAACTATCCTGGATGACTGAGGAAAATCCTGTCTTAAAAAAAAGTGGGGGGCGAGCGGGGTCGCAGGCCTGGTCTACAAAGTGAGTCTAGGACAGCCAATGCTACACAGAGAAACCCTGTTTCTGTTTTGTTGTTGTTGTCATCATCGTTGTTGTTGTTGCTCAGTTGGTTGGTTTGTTTTGTTGGTTGGTTTTTGTTTTGTTTTGTTTTGTTTTTTGAGACAGGGTTTCTCTTGTCGTCCTGGCTGTCCTGGGCTCTCTTTGTAGATCAGGCTGGCTTCAAACTCACAGAGATCTGCCTGCCTTTGCCTCCCGAGTGCTGGGAATTAAAGGCGTGTGCCACCACCACCTAGCTTGAGAAACACTGTTTCAAAAAATATATATAAATATATTTATAAATATATATTTATAAAAACTTATGACGCACTGTTGTCCCTGCTTCTCATGCCTATGATACCCACCACTGATGCTGACTTTCCATCTGCAAATGTTTTCCAGCCATTATCACCAACAGGAGTCTTTCTGTGTCTGCCCTGGTTCCCCTGCCCAATCCCTTATTTTTCTGTGTTCAAGTGTTAAAAGTAATTTGTCTATATGTTTTTTTTTTCCTTTGCAGGTGGCTGATAGATGTGGGGTCCACAGCAGAACTGCAGCCATTTCCAGTGGATCTTTGGTCTTCTTGCCCACAGCCAAGCAGGACACCCACTAAATGACTAAAGCCGTGGATAAGTTTGGCTTCCAGGTCCCAAGCCCATGGGATCTATGTTTTAGGCTGAGCTGCGTTCCAGAGTAGACTGGATCCAAAAATGAACCGGATTGGATAGATGCTACCGCTGTCAGCTGAGACAGGCCTTAGCCCCCAGGTGTGCGAGGTGTTCTAATTCACTTTCTACAGCTTTGATAAGACACTGGCCAGAAACAACTTGAGAAAGAAAAGGTTTTATTTGGCTTACACATCCCAGCTGTAGTTGACCACTGTGGGAAGTGGGAACCCTCCCACCTGGAGGTGGCACTGCCTAAGGTGGGCTAGGCCCTCCCACATTGATCAAGGAAATGTTCCACACACTTGCCTGCAGGCCGCTCCCATGGCAGCAATTCCTCAGCTGAAGCTCTTTCCAGATGATCCCAGTTTGTGTCAAATGAACAGAAAAACAAAAACCAATCAAAAGCCCACCACACTTGGAAAAGGAAAATGAATATCTAAAAGATGTCTACTGACAGAGAGTCCAGGTGAGCGTCAGGTCCTTCCTGGATCCTCAAACCTTCTGCTGTCAAAAGCTCTGTACCCGACCACTCCGAGCAGAACAAACCAAAAGATCAAACTGTGTGATTCTCCTCTTCCCTGGGGTCAGGGGGAGGGGGGCTGTTGGCCACCAGCCTGCAGAGGCAAGAGGGGCAGAAGACGAGACACAGGGCAGGGCAGGGCAGGCCGTAAGCTCAACGAAGATCAAACACTCCGGGAGCCACTCCAGGAACTAGTTCAACTTTAATGGGGAGAACAAAGGCTATATAGCCCTTGGGGAGTGGGGGGGGGGGGGTGTTCCGAGCATAGGTGTACACAATTGACTGAAACCAGGCACTTTAAGGAGGCTTGCTTTGTATTTGGCAGCATGTTCCTATCACATGAACAGGAACACAGCACCTAATTATCCCACAGGCGCAGGGAGGGGAGAGCAAGCAGGGAGCTGTGTCAAGGGCCAGATATCAAATGTGGTTAGGGGCACCTCTGTCTAAAGACTCTCTCCAATGGAGTCAGGCAGAGAGCTGGAGGCCCTGCTGGGGAGAGGGAGTCCTGCACCTAAGGCAGAGCTCAGAATGGCTGTCCTGACTGGGGGGACTGCAACCTCCAACAGCAGGGTCCTTCCAACAAATTTTTGAAAACTATTAGTGGAATGACTACTCTAAAATTGTTCCAATTACTGTAGCCCGTAATCCTGGGAAGCCATGGCTTGCAGGGGATTAAGGGCGTTTGCTGCCAAGCTTGAAGGCCAAGGAAGAGTTTGTTTGGTCTTACGGTGTCCTCGTGCTGGGGCGGTAGGGCAGCACGTAGGCACAGTGGCCTGAGAGGGAAACAGGGAGAGGAGGTCATATCTTCAACAAGAAGTCTGAGGTAGAGCGAACTGGAAGTAGGCAAGGTCCCAAATGACATACTTCTTCTTCCAGTAAGGCTACAAGACCCCAAAACAGCACCACCATCGGGGGGCCAGGAGTTCCAGTGCCGGCGCCCTTAGAGACATCTCTCATTCAAACCATCCTAATAGTCTCTGCTCGCCTGAGACCTAACAACAAAGCTTGATGCATGTTGCTTAAATTTATTTTCTCCAAATAAAGAAAGCAAGCTTTTTTTTTTTTCCTCCTTTTGAGACAAAGTCTCACATAGCCTAAACTGTCTTTGAGCTATGTTTCCGGGATGACCTTGAACTTGTCTAAGCCCTCCACCTCTGAGGTTAAGCGCACCCCTAACTGCCCTACATTCCCAGCCACAGAACGTTTTTTTGTGATCCATTAATAGAGGACATCCATACATTTCATGTTCTACAACTCAGAGACTGAGCCCTCTAAACCTTCGGAGCTAGCAAAAGGTCCCGAGCTCTGTCCACCCACACTGCAGCAAAACTTCAAGGTCTTGAGCCTTGGGCCCAAAGCTCACAGCTCAAACCGGCTCCTCTAAACTTCCAAGAACTTCTGGAGACTTTGAGATACATTTGACCAGAAAACGTTTTTCTGTAGCCGAGGCATCCTACCTAGCTAGGGGCGTTTTTTCCAAAGATCACAGACAAAGACTTCTGCTATTAAAATGCTGTCTCCTTTTTTGTTTTTTTTAAATCATCTCCTGCTATCTGAATCTTTCTCTTTTCTTACAGGAAACTCCATGAGTCCAGAACCAGTGCGTAGTTTTAGATAAAGCTCACGCCTTAGCATGAAAACAGGGCAACTGTTGGTTTTCCAGCTGATACCAATCAGAAAACAAATCCCACAGGGCCGGTGCTTCGGTGAGAGAAGGAAGAGGGAAAGCGGTCCTTGACAGTCTGGACATCAGGGCAACTTATTTCTTTCTTTATACCAGCTAGAGAAAAATCTAGAGAAGCCAGCAACTGGCATACTACGTTTCCAGGCATCATACACTCAAGACCTGGGGCCTGTGTGCATGAAAGTAATTGCTAATGGCATTATATCAAACCCAGACGGCTCCTTCGCTTAATATGCCCCCCTAATACACGCCAAGAGTGTCCACAAGTAGATTTTCCACTAGGTTTTGTTGAGGGTATGCCAAGATTTTCAGACCGAGAAATTTATTGTATTCCGGAATTCGACCACGAGGTGGCGCTCCTTCCAAACTCCCACTTCCAGGGCCGGCCTTAGGTCTGTGGACAATTGGCTCACTCTTTTCTGTTTGAATCTTACCTTTCTAAATAGCGTCCCTCCTCCCGCCGGGGAGGGGTTCGGATAGGAAAGATCTACTCTCAGAAAGGGGGGTGACATTCACGTTCAACAGAAACACTCAACGGGACAGCATGTCATCTCGAATATTCCTGCTCAAGTTGAGGACTTGTGTTTGGTACTTAACTCATCTCTCCCCGTTGCCCACAGAAAGCTGAAACTGAAAGGTGCTTGCTTATATTGCCATTTGTTTAGACACCGCCACCAAACACATTAAGGAGATGCCTCAAGAGAATGTGGCTTGTTTACAAGTGTAACTAACGGGTCCCAGAAGATGGCCCCAGCAGTCCAGTCATTGGCAGGGTTAACAAGGCTGGATTTTCTCTCTTTCTCTCTCTCTCTCTCTCTCTCTCTCTCTCTCTCTCTCTCTCTCTCTCTCTCTCTCTCTCTCTCTCTCGTTGGTGGTGGTGGTGGTGGTGGTGGCGGCGGTGGTCAGGGTGGGTTTTTCGAGACAGGGTTTCTCTGTGTATCCTTTGCTGTCCTGGACTTTCTTTGAAGCCCAGGCTGGCCTTGAATTTACAGTGATCCACTTGGCTCTGCCTCCTGAGTGCTGGGATTAAAGGCGTGCACCACCACGCCCAGCTTTTTTTCTTTCTTTCTTTTTTGTAGCCCAGGCTGGCCTCGAACTCACAGAGATCTGTCTGCCTCTGCATCCAGAGTGATGGCTGTGCCTGGGGTCAGTCAAAAATGAAAAATTAGAAAACTAAGTGGTAACTTCGGTAAAGAACTCATCTCCAAATACAGTTATTTACTTAAATGCTGGGGACCAGGCTCTTAGAACAGGATTTGGGGACTGGGTTCAATGCAGCACATAGTGATTAGTTTCAGTGCCCAGCACTGTGTGGTGGCACACATCTTCAATCCAAGCACTTGCGAGATGGAAACAGATGCATCTCTGTGAAGCCAGCCTGGTTTACAGAGTGAGTTTCAGGACAGCCAAGGCTACACAGAGAAACCACTTGTGGAAAAGCTATTTCACCATGTACATAATTCCCATGTCCTCCCCGCCCCCCGCTTTTACAATAAACTGATGACTTGTAAAATAGAAACAAAAGTAATCAGAATAAAGAAAGACCGCTACACAACACAATTAAGTAAGAAATTACAAAGTGGGAGGGTGGTCTGCGCAGACCTGCAAAGGCTGGAGGAAAGGAACCCACCCTGGGCAAGGATGAAATCTGAGCTCCATCCCTGCCACTGTGAACAATTCCAACAAAGCAATCACAAGAGCTGCAGACAGTAACCTTTGGCTCATCCTAGATAATGAACACTAACAACGAAGCCCAGCCCGAGGGCTGAGGGTGCAACCCAGTGGCGGGCTAGCTCCTTAGGAAGCTGGAGCAGCACTGAGTGTAGCCCCCAAAACCCAGGAAGGAGGAGGGGGGAGGAGAGGGGGATGGAGCAAGCCAGGGGGTTCAAGATTTGATCTGTAACCAAGACCCATGCAATCAGTCTCTTGTTCATCAAAGATGAGAAACCCATGATTTTGTACACAGGATGCATTAAAGTGCAATTTTGTAGCATCTACAACCAAACACTGATAGGGAGGGCCACTGGAGACGCTACAACACTAAGATGTCAAGTGTAATTGCCCAAGGAAAATATTTATACAAATAAACAAAGAAAGTGTATAGTGTGTGTGTGGTTCAGAGAGATACATGGGATTACACTCTTTCATCACAAAAGCCAAGTGAACACAAATGGAAAGAGGAGCGTGGAAAGAGAAGCCATAGGCACACAGCAAAAGTAGCAAACGGTAGAATACCCTTGCTTCTTTATAGCAAATACTTTAAGCTGTAAAAGGGTTAAACTCTCTACTCCAAAATCAGAAGTCAAGTGCATGGGTTTAATTAATTTAAATTCTACATTTATGAGTGTTTTGCCAGCATGTCTGAACATGCCAGAGGGCAGAAGAAGGTGTTGGATACCCTGGGATTGGAGTTAGAGAGGGACAAAGCACTCACTATGTGGCTCTGGGAATCCAGTCCGGGTCCTCATAACAAGAAGCCAGTGCTTTTAGCTACGGGAGCCATCTCTCCAGCCCTGAAGATGATATGAACCGTTATAGGAAAAAAAGCTAAAACAGATGCAGAGCACGGCAGGGACACGCCTGTAAACCCAGCGCTCGAGGAGGCAGAGGCAGGCAGATCTCCGGGGGTTTTAGGCCAGCCTGGTGTAGGAAGTGAGTCCAGGACAGCCAAGGCTACACCAAGAAACCTTGTCTTGAAAAACCAAGCTGAGGTGGAGGAGGAGGAGGGGGGAGGAGGAGGAAGAGAAGAAGAAGCAACAGTGGTTCTAAATATTTATGAACCTAACAGATAACTAAATATATGAGGGCAGCCTGGCCGAACTGAAGGGAGGAGCTGACAAGTCTAAGATAGTAGTTGGAGACATTTGCCCCTCAGTCCTGGCTAGAACAAACCAGATAGGTAAGGAAAGAGAAGTTTGGCCTACACAAGAGACAGGACTAACTGACGTTTAGATAATTTTATTGCAGGGTGATGATGGGGCCAGGAACAGAGGCAGGTGAATCTCTTGAGTTTGAGGCCAGACTCTTCTACAGAGCTAAATTCCAGGGCAGTAAGAACTCCAAAAAAGAAACTCTCCAGGTGGAGGGAGATGAGGGGGGGGGGGGGAGGGTGTAACCAGCCAAACAAACCAACCAAAAACAAAACAAAAGCAAATCTATTTACAAACAACCAAGCATCTGCATTATCACTGAAGTGACCTGACAGAATTCTCAGTGTTTCTGACCAGAAATCACTTTTGATTATATTTTCCCACTATCAACAAGTTGGCATCTCCATATTTCAGTAGCTGTTACAAAGCTACAAATCCAGCTAATTATTAAAGATTCAACCCATGAGAGCACAGTCCTTTGCTTCAAATGCAGACTCAATAGGTCATCCTTTGTGGCTGTCATTCTCAACTTTCACATGGCCAGATGACCACGATAAAACCCACAAGAGACTGACAGGACAGGCCCCCACACAGCTGCACCCAGTGAAATTGTGGGAACAGAACCCAGGGGAGTGGTTCTCAGTCTTCCTAATACCAGGGGTTTGTTTGTTTGTTTTTGTTTTTGATTTTCGGGACAGGGTCTCTCTGTGTAGCCTTGGCTGTCCTAGACTTGCTTTGTAGACTAGGCCGGCCTCCAACTCACAGCAATCCAGCTGCCCCTGCCTCTGCCTCCCGAGTGCTGGGATTAAAGGCCTCCACAAACAACGCCCGGCGTTTTACTGTATTTCTTTTTGGTTTTTCGAAACAGGGTCTCTCTGTGTAGCCTTGGCTTTCCTGGACTCCCTTTGTAGACCAGACTGGTCTCGAATTTGAAAAAGTCCACCTACTTCTGGCTCCCCCAGCGCTGGGAGTATATCCACGTGCTACCCACCCGACTATGAGGCAACCCTTTAATACAATCTCTGATGTTGTCCTGATCGCAAACCATAAGATCATTTTTGTTGTGACTTCATAACTATAATCCTTGCTAATGTTATGAATTGTAATTTAAATATCTGATATGTCGTATGGGAAAACGGTGAAAGGTCATTCAACCCCCACATAGGTCGCGACCCTCCGGTTGAAAACCTAAGGCGCCTTGATAGATAATCCAGTATTTCCGTGTTCACCCCCTTAAAGCGCCTTGCTAGAAAATCCAATAATCCCGTGGTCCCAGCCCCCTGCTAGAAAATCCAATAATAGAAAATCCAATAATCCCGTGGTCACAGCCCCTGGCTAGGAGAACATTCCCTGCTGGAGGCCCCTCCCCCAGTGGGCGTGGTCAACAAGGCACCATAAAATGCAAGGCCAGCGCTTGTTCTGCTTATGGGTTTCTCGAAGTCCACCTTGATCATCTCAGCTGGTGGTCACAGTCCAGGAGTCTACTTTCTGGATCTGCTTCGGTGAGTCTATGGTTCGAATCTTACTGGGGAGGGTCGCCAGCCTGGGCTCGAAGTTAATGCTAGCAAGTTTGGGAAGGGATGGGGAGCGTCGGACTAATGGGGCGCAGTAAGGCCCAAGTATCTGAAGAGGTTCTATTATGTAGGGGCCCATTTGCTGAGCGCCAGGGCATGCCTTCCACAAAGAGGAACGCAACCTGTGAGGAGACCTTGGTATGCCTCCTCACCGCTGCCTTTCCGAGATGCGGTCCTAGTTCAACCCTCAAGCGGGCTACAAGGGTGTGTTGAAAGCCAGGGCTGATGAGTGAGTCAGATGCCAGGATTAGAGTTTGGGGCGCACAATACAAGTCCCAGCACTTGAGACAGAGGCAGACAGATCTCTAATTTCAAGGCAAGCCAGGTCTATATACGGGAGTTTCAGGCTAGCCAGAGCCCGTCCTAAAATAAGAAAAGAATTTTAAAATAATAAAGCCAGGTGGGATGCCACACGCCTTTAATCCCAGCACTCTGGTGCCGGGTCACATGTCTCAAAATATAGAATAAAGTAAAACAAAATATTTGGCTTTTGTTGTTTTTTCGTGAGGTAGCCCTGGCTGTCCTGGAACTCACTGTAGAGACCAGGCTAGCCTGATAGTCACAGAGCTTTGCCTGCCTCTGTGTCCCGCAGCGCTGGGATTACAGGCATGTGGCACCGTGCCCTTCTATCAGAGCTTGACTTTTTTATGAGCCCCCTCCCTATCCCACACGCAAAATATGAGTATTAGGATCAGGTCCTCTGGAAGAGAAAGAATCAAGTGCTCTGCTCCTAACAGTTGAGCCATCTCTCTCGTCCCCTAAAGGTTGGTTGGTTTGTTTGTTTGTTTATTCATTCATTTGGTTTTTCGAGACAAGGTTTCTCTGTGTAGCTTTGGCTGTCCTGGACTCACTTTGTAGACCAGGCTGGCCTTGAACTCACAGCAATCCACTTGCCTCCTCCTTGCTAGTGCTGGGATTAAAGGCGTGCACAACCTTGCCCCGCCCCCTAAACATCTATTGCTTTGGAATATATATGGTGGGGATTTTTTTGTTTTTGTTTTGATTTGATTTTGGATAGTTTTTTATTTTACTTCAAAAGAGAGTTTTTCTGCGTAGTCCTTTCTCTATAGCTCAACAACACTCATTATTAGCTGACGAGGCTTGTTTTCGTTACATAAATAACAACCATCTCAATAACTGTGTGATCCCTCGAATTTCCTTTTCCTAAATTGATAGGGGGCCTTTGTGCTTGCATGTTATCCATTCGTACGTATCTCTTCAGGGAAATGGTTGGGGCTCTTGGCCTCTCTTGTGTGTGCTGGAGATTGGATCCAGGTTTCCAGGGAGGGAAGGGCTGTGCCCATGAGCTGTGTCTGCACCCGCAGCCTCCCAGGCGTGTTGGAAGTGCTGGTGTGTGTAGTCCGTCCTGTATGTACGCAATGCTCTACCCTGAGCTGCTCTCCCCAACATCTCTTATTGTTGTTGTTGTGATTTTGGTTTTTCAAGAGAGGTTCACAGTGTCACCCGAGCTGTCCTGGAACACACTTTGCAGTCCAGGCTGGGCTCGAACTCACATAGATCTCCCTGCCTCTGTGCCCTGAGTACTAGGACTAAAGGCAGGCATCACCACCATCCAGCTATTTACTTATTTCTTATTTATTTATTTACTTATTTTTTTTTTCAGAGAACCTAGTGCCTTGTGCTTGCTGGGCATGCTCTCTAACACTGAGCTAAATCCCCAACACACAGCTATTTATTTTTAAAAACAATCCTTTTTTTAAAAAATTATTTTTAGTTTTTTTGTATTTTATTTAATTTTTTATTCTATTTTCTATTTCTATTCAGTTTTGTTTTCTATTTAATGAAGTTAGGGTATCTCTGTGGCCTTGTCTGTCCTGGACCTAGCTATGGAGACCAGGCTGGCCTCAAAATCAGAGAATCCTTCCATTGCATCTGAGTGCTGGAATTAACGGTATGCTGCACCATGACCTGGCTAGTTATTTATGTATTTACATTGCTGGGAATTTTAAAAAATTGCTGTTTGTTTTTATTTTTTCTAGCCAGGGTTTCTCTGTATTATCTTGGCTGTCCTGGACTCGCTTTGTAGACCAGGCTGGCTTTGAAGAAAGAGAAATCCCCATGTATCTGCCTCCCAAATGATGGGATTAAAGGTGTGTGCCACCATGCCCAACTTAAACATTTTTTGTCTGTTTGTTTTTTGTTTTTAGACACAGGGTCTCTCTGTGTAGCCTTGGCTTTCCTGGACTGGCTCTGTAGACCAGGCTTGGCCTCGAACTCACAGCAATCCACCTGCCTCTACCTCCCAAGTGCTGGGATTAAAGGCGTGCACCACCACGCCCAGCTTGTTTTTAACATTTGATTGGAGTGCATCATAAACATGAGTGAAAATGTCATAACAAAACCGTTTTTGTAAATTGAATATATGTTAATATGAAAAGTTCAGCTGGACGCTGTGATACATGCCTGTGATCCCAGCACTCTGGGAGGCAGAGGCAGGTGGATCTCTGTGAGTTTAAGTTTAGCCTGGTCTACAAACAGAGTTCCAGGACAGGCAAGGGTATACAGAGAAACCTTATGCTTGAAGAAACAAAAACAGGCAAACACACAAGAAATCCCCAAGTTTCTGGAATTGGGGCTTGCCATGCCGGGTGGCCTGCATGTGCCACAGTGCAAGTGTGAGGGATACAGGACAACTACAGGAACAGGTTCTGTCCTTTCTCCATTGGGTCTCAGGTTTGGCCTATAGCACCTACCCATTGAGCCAACCTGCCATCATCCTCCCTCCATTTTCATTTCTTTTTAATATTTTATTTATTTATTATTTATACAGTACTCTGCCCCCATGTATACCCGCAGGCCAGAAGAGGGTACCAGATCTCATTATAGATGGTTGTGAGCCACCATGTGGTTGCTGGGAATTGAACTCAGAACCTTTGGAAGAACAGGCAGTGTTCTTAACCTCTGAGCCATCTCTCCAGCATGCTCCCTCCATTTTCATTTATCTATAAGTTCACCAAATTTGCTGATCTTTTCCTTTTTCATTTAAACACATTTTAATTGAAAAATAAAATAATTCATATTGCATCTCATTTGCTATCTCATCCCATGCCTCCTCCCATTCCTCCCTCCCTCCCGCTTTCACCCCATTCCCCTTTCCTATGACTGTGACTGAGGGGGACCTCCTCCCTCTGAATATGATGCTAGGGTATCAAGTCTCTTCTTGGTAGTGCGCTATCCTTCCTCCGAGTGTCATCGGGCCTCCCCATCAAGGAGATATGGCCAAATATGGGGCACCAGAGTTCCTGTGAAAGTCAGTCCCCAGTCTCCACTTAACTGTGTTCTGTCCCTTGGCTAGGTCTGGCTAGGGGTTTGATGATGACTGCACATATTGTCCTTGCTTGGTGACTTAGAGCTAGCAAAAGCCCTGGGCCCAGATCCACCCATCATAGTGTTCTTCTTGTAGGCTTCTAGGACCCTCTGGATCCATCTACTTCCCTATCTCCTATATTTTTCTCACCTAGAGTCCCAATAGGATGTCGTCACCTCTATCCCACTTTCCTAGTAAGTGAAGACTTTCATGAGACCTGCCCCTTAGCTAGTGTCCAGTTATAACTGAGTATATACCATTTGAGTCTCTCTGCTTCTGGGTTAGCTCACTCATTATGATCATTTCTAGTTCCATCCATTTGTCCACAAATTTTGGAAATTGCTTGTTTTTATCCATTCTTCTACTGAGAGACACTTAAGCTGTTTCCAGGTTATGGCTGTGAATAAGGCTGCTATGAAAATGGATGAGCATATGTCCCTATTGTGTGCTGGAGCATCTTCTGGGTATATTCCAAGGAGTGGAATAGCTGCATCTTGAGGACGTCTTATTCCCAGATTTCTGAGATAGCGCCAGACAGATTTCCAAAGTGGCTGCATTCTCACCAGCAATGGAGGAGTGTTCCTCTTTCCCCACATCCTTGCCAGTATGTGGCGCCACTTGAATTTTTGATCTTAGCTATTCTGATGGGTGTAAGATGAAATCTCAGAGTTGTTTTGATTTGCATTTCTCTGATGACTAAGGATGTTGAACATTTCTTTAAGTGTTCCAGCCACTTTGATTGAAAAACCAAAAAGAAAAAAAAGAAAGGAAAAAAAGAGAAAAGGATTGGGATTTAAGCTAGCATTCAATGACTTCTTAATTTTTCTTTTTAGGTTCTCACGACTCAAAATCTAGTTTCAGAAAAGAGCTTTACCCCATCCCCAAACATCTGAAGAACTTGAGCTTCCCCATCTCCTGCCATATAAGGACCAGCGGCCAGCTCCAGCTTGGCCTCAAGCCTTTGTCACTCTCCCTGGCCCTGAAAAGGACAGCCATCCCAACTCATCCCAAAGCCATGGCTTCCTGCTCTCCCAAGGTGACCTCGGAATGTTCTATCCAACACAGCATCTTTAGTTATGAGTTAACAACATATCCTGAAAGAGCCCATGACACATCCCTTGCAGAGCCAGCTGGGGCTGTTCTCATACACCAAGAAGCTATGCCTGCGGATCAGGTGACATCTACAGCAAGCTCTCAGCTGACAGGTGACAATGATAGCGCCGAGCCATTACTCCCTGATTGCCAGAAGACAACAGTCATGGAAAGCAAGGTGACAGTCTCCAATGAAGGCAGCCAGATAAACACCCCCTGTGGTAATCAGCTAGCAACACCTCTAGAAGGCCAGGAGATGAGCTCCAGTGATGACAAAACCTCATGTGAGGGCAGACCAAACACTTCCTGGGGTGACTCGGCCTCCAGGGTTGACCAGACTTACCACTGGCATCAGAAGATGACCCTCCATAGTGACCAGAATGTCAGTGGGAGTCAGATGAGAAGTGCTGGTGGTGACCAGACCATCTATAGACATCAGGTGACAACCTATGGTGACCAAAATGTCAGTGGAAGTCAGATGAGAAGTGCTGGTGGTGACCAGACCATCTATAGACATCAGGTGACAACCTATGGTGACCAAAATGTCAGTGGAAGTCAGATGAGAAGTGCTGGTGGTGACCAGACCATCTATAGACATCAGGTGACAACCTATGGTGACCAAAATGTCAGTGGAAGTCAGATGAGAAGTGCTGGTGGTGACCAGACTATCTATAGACATCAGGTGACAAAGTACGGTGACCAGAATGTCTACAGAGAGAAGATGAAAACTCTCAGTGGTGGTCAGACCTATGATAAGGGTCAAATGACATTCTCCAGTGGTAGCCAGCCTTTCTATGGAAGTCAGATGACAAGTCCCAATGGGGACCTGATCATTTCTGCAGGTCAGACCATACCACCTGACATCAACCAGACTCTCTATGGGAGTCAGATGGCATCCCTCTATGGCAACCAAACTCTCTATGGTGGTCAAATGACAAGCCCCAATGATGACCAGACCTTCCATGAGGGTCAGACAATGCCCCCCCTTGGTAACCAAGTGGACTATAGAAGTCAGATGACAGCCGACAGTGATGACCACACCTACTATGGGAACCAGATGACATCCCATAATGGTAACCAGACTCTCTATGGGGATCAAATATCAATGCTAGATAGTAACATGGCCTTTTTTGAAGGCCACACAACAACCCCCAACAGTTACCCACAGATGATGGCGACCCACAATGGTTACCCAAGATTGGGAGGCATCCAGATTCTGGAAAGCCCCAACGGTTACCTGACCTTCCCTGGCACGCAGATGATGGCAACCAACAATGGTGAACCGACCATCCGTGGCACCCAGATGATGGAAACCTCCAATGGTGACCCGAACTTTTGTGGCACGCAGATGATGGAAATGTCCAATGGTGATCCAACCTTCTGTGGCATGCAAATGATGGCAACCTCCAATGGTGACCAGGCCTTCTCTGTCAGGCAGATGATGGCAACTCCCAATGGTGATGCAACCTTCCATGCTATGCATATGGCAGCCCTAAACGGTGAACAAACCTTCCATGGAACGCAGATAGAAACACCAAAGGATGACCTTGCTTTTAGCAGCAGGCAGATGGCAATACCCAATGGTGACCTGACCCTCAGTGACATGCAGATGGCAACCCCCAATTCTGACCTAACATTCGGTGGCATGCAGATGAAAAACCCCAACGATGACCAGACCTTCAGTAGCATGCAGGTGGCAAGCCCCAATGGTGACCCGACCTTCGGTGGCATGCAGATAGCAATTCCCAATGGTGACCGAACCTTCAGTGGCATGCAGATGGCAAGCCCCAATGGCGACCCGACCTTCGGTGGCATGCAGATGGCAACCCCCAATGGTGACCGAACCTTCAGTGGCATGCAGATGGCAACCCCCAATGGTGACCTGACCTTCAGTGACATGCAGATAGCAATTCCCAATGGTGACCGAACCTTTGGTGGCATGCAGATGGCAACCCCGAATGGTGACCCGACCTTCGGTGGCATGCAGATGGCAACCCCCAATGCTGACGCGACCTTTTGTGGCATGCAGATGGCAACCCCCAATGGTGACCCGACCTTCGGTGACATGCAGATGGCAACCCCCAATGCTGACGTGACCTTTGGTGGCATGCAGATGGCAACCCCCAATGGTGACCCGACCTTCGGTGACATGCAGATGGCAATTCCCAATGGTGACCCGACCTTCGGTGACATGCAGATGGCAATTCCCAATGGTGACCAGTCCTTCGCTGGCATGGAGATGGCAACCCCAAATGGCGACCCGACCTTCGGTGGCATGCAGATGGCAACCCCCAATGCTGACACGACCTTCGGTGGCATGCAGATGGCAAACCCCAGTGGTTGCCAGACCTATAATACACGCAAGAAGAGGTCACCTATGTTTCAACAGATATCCCCTCATAATATATTATTTCGCTCTCAATATTCCCGTTTGCCCCAGGGACAACCTCCAGAATGCTCTTCAAGCTCTCCTTCGCTTCCGGGTAGTCCCCCAGATGAGAATGGAAACCTCAGCACCCCGACCCATCAGCTGAAGAAGAAACGGAATCGCTACATCTGCTCTCACAGGAGCTGTGACCGGTCTTGCTCAAGATCGTCCCATCTCCTCGGCCATTTTCGCACACACACTGGTGAGTGAAGGTCTGTCTGTTGGCGGGGTGGGCAGGAAGAGGCTGCAGGTCTGCCTTTATACAGCTTTGAGGTTATTTCAGAGAATTGCTGGACCCTGAGACCCCAGGAGACCCTGGGGAAGGTGGCCAGTTTGAAGGTGGATGAAGGGGCTTCACTGATGACCCAGGTCCTAGGCCAGCGTCAGACTGGAATACAGTGTTCTGCGGTGTCCCTTGTACCGCAGGATGGGATAACTGAAGGATTAATTTGGTCCCTTGAGGAGATTCCTGGGTCACCCCTCCCTCAGAAAGATGAGGTCTCATCCCAGTGACCCTACTGGATTTGGACACTCAATTTCAAGAAGTCCTCCCACCTGAGCCCCAAGGGCCTAGGACTGTTGGCCTGTGTAAGGCTCAGAGAATGTTCATTCTACCTCTGTGGGGACCATCATCTTCTTGGCCCTCCTCCTCCTCTCTGATTGTGTCATTGTCCTCCCTGTTGACCCCTTTGTTCCCTCCTCTTTTGCTGCTTTCTTTCTTCCTTTCCTTCATCGTGTTCCTCTACTCTCTCCAGCTCTTCCCTTTGATACCTCACTCTCTTCTCTCTCCATCTTGGTTAATGCTGTCTCTGAATGCTGTCAGGATCCCGCCCCACCTTCCCTGGAGTGTAACAAGCATCTCTTTCCATCCGGTCCAGGAGAGAAACCCTATGTATGCAGGGAGCCCGGTTGCACTGCGAAATTCTACCGCTCCGATGAGCTCAACCGGCACCTGATAATACACACTGAGCTGCGGCCCTTCGAGTGTGACATCTGCTCCAAGACCTTTGCAAGAGCAGACCACCTAACGCAGCATCAGAGAGTGCACAGGTCCCTTCCACCCAGCACTGGCGCCGGTCCGTCCGTAAGGAAGCCTGCGCAGTGACCCATCCTCAGTCTGCAAGGAATGGTGGACACTTGGAGTCCATGTCCTCCTAACCCTGAGGAATATGAAGGCTCTCTGAATATCCTTAGGGTCACAGGCCTGTGACACTCAACTCCAGGAACGCTGCCAGCACATACTGCTGTGAAGACATTATAGACTTCTCTGAAAACCAGGTGCCTTTGTGAAACACCTTTAAACTGAGCACTGAGGTAGTAGGAGGCTGTCTAAGTGTGAGGCCAGCCTGGTGTGTATAGTAAGGGCCTGTCTCAAAGGGGAAACACACCATGATTCACACTAGCAATAATCTCTGTTCCCTTCACCAACATGTCTCAAGAAGTTTACACTTTAAATTGCATTTTAAACTATTGCATGTGGGCCTGAGTTTAGGTCAGTGGTCACTTTTGGGAGTCGGTTTTCTATTTCCAGGGTTTGTCCCTAGAGGTAGAAAACCTTGGGTGGCATGTGTTCTTTACTTCCTGAGCTATCTATCCAACCCATCTCATGAATTCTCTTTTTTTATTTTTATTTTTAATTCTTTTTATGTAGCCATGACTCTCCTGGAATTTTCTCTGTTGTAAGACCAAACACGCCTCAACCTCATAGAGGCTCACCTATGTCTGCTTCCCTAGTGTTGGGATTACAGGGTGTGCATCACCACTGCCCAGCCTCATGAATTTTCCTTTTGTAAAAAAAATTTATTCATCATGTATACAGTGTTTCACCTGCATGTACACCTGCCCACTGGAAGAGGGCACCCAATCTCATTATAAATGGTTGTGATCCACCTGGTGGTTGCTGGGAATTGAACTCAGGACCTTTAGAAGAACAGCTGGTGCTCTTCACCTCTGAGCCATCTCTCCAGTTCCCATCAACTTTCCTTAAGACAGCTTGTATGAATCTCTCTTTGTACTTAAAGAAATTACCTCCTAAGCAAAAGCAAGAAAAAATCAACCAACCAAACAAAACCCCAACGCCTCCCCCAAACAAAACCCCACAAAACAAAAAACAAAAAATTGTGATATGAGCCAGGTTTGGTAGTGGACACCTGTAGTTCTAGACTCTGGAGGCAGAGGCAGGGCGATCACTGTGAGTTCGAGGCCAGCCTGGTTTATAAAATGAGTTCAAGATAGCTAAGGCTATACAGAGAAACCCTGTCTTGACAGAAAAAAAGGGGGGGGGGGGCTGGAGAGATGGCTTAGAGGTTAAGAACACTAGGTGCTCTTCCAAAGCACCTGAGTCCAATTCCCAGCAACCACATGGTGGCTCACAACCACCTATAGTGAGATCCTCTGGTGTGCAGGTATACAGGTAAAACACTATATACATAATAAATCAATCTTTTAAAAAAGGAAAAACCAAAACCAGCAAAAAATCAACAAGACATTTAATATGCAGCTGGGGTGGCGCATGCCTTTAATCCCAGTGCTTGGGAGGCAGAGGCAGGCGGGTCGCTGTGAGTTCGAGGCCAACCTGGTCTACAAAGTGAGTCCAGGACAGCCAAGACTACATAGACAAACCCTGCCTCAAAAAAAACCAAAAAGTAAATAAAATAAAATGAAATGAAACATAAAAGCAATGAAAAGAAAAAACAAAAAACAAAAAACAAAAAAACAAAAAAAAAAAGGAAAAAAGAAAATAATTGTATTATGAATGCTGATGGTGGGGAAAGACCCAGTTTTCTTTCAGGGACTGGCACCTGAGGGTTTGACCATGCTCCACTGAGGTTAAGAACAACACAAAATGGTATTAGCTTTTCTTTTTTTTTTTCTTCTTTATTTGGTGGGTGGGGACTTATAAGGGGGAGGGGTGGGTCTGGGAGGACTGGAAAGTGAATGTGATCAGGGTGCATTATGTAAAGTTTCCAAAAGCAATAAAATTATTTGGAGAAAGGGTCTGTGTAAGGCCCAGTGTGTTATGTATTTTACTCATTTATTTGGGCTACTAGGGGAAGTATTTTCCAGTCAGAACCATTAAAAGGGAACAGACCACAGATTCCCAGCACCACACCTGCGCCATGTACCATATGAGGGTCTTGACCACCCGTCCTCACTGCAGAACCACCCTAGTTACACCTGTGTCCTGAGTCTTTTGGGGAACAAAATGGCTTTTTTTTTTTTGTTACAGGTTTTGTGTGTGTGTGTGTGTGTGTGTGTGTGTGTGTGTGTGTGTGTGTGTAGCCCTGGTTGTCCTGGAACTCACTCTATATAGACCACGCTGGCCTCGAACTCAGAGATCCACCTGCCTCTGCCGGCAAGTGCTGGGATCAAAGGCATGGGCCACCACCACCCCACAGCCAAGATGGCATTATTTTAGCATTCTATTTAAAACATGAAATAATACACTGGATTGTAAGTATAAAAAAAATGACCATCTATAAAATGCCTTCACCCTGTGTCATGGAATCAGGGGTGGAGATGGGCACCCAGGACAATGGCCCTGGATTTGCTGTCACAGGGTTTAGTGAGGGACAAAGATGTGTGATCTCCAGCGTTCTTCCTCCACAGAAGCCAAATGAGGCAGAAAGGAGGAAACCTCTCACTAGAGCCTCTTAGAGGCTGCAAGACATCTGTCCAGTCCCTCCTAGCTTTTAGAAACTGTTGAGAAGTCGAGTGTAATTCTGATAGGTCTGTCTTTGTAAGTTACTTGGCCTTTTTCCTTTATAGATTTTAATATTCTTTCTTTATTCTGTAGATTTAATGATTCGCTTATTTTGGATATCCTTGTATGCTTATAGACACCTGTTTCTTTAGGTTGGGAAGTTTTCTTCTATGATTTTGTTGAAAATATTTTCTGGTCCTTGGAGCTGGGACTCTTCACCACCACCTTCTTCTTCCTCCTCCTCCTCCTCCTCCTCCTCTTCTTTGAGACAGGGTCTCTCTGTGTAGCCTTAGCTGTCCTAGACTCACTTTGTAGACCAGGTTGACCCTGAACTCACATCGATCCACCTGCCTCTGCCTCCCAACTGCTAGGATTAAAGGTGTGCACCACCACGCCCGCCTCTTTTTTTGTTTTGTTTTGTTTTTTGATGTGATCTTTTAATTTCTATTTTAAATATTCTATAAAACTTTTAGTTATGTGTGTCTTTCTACCATTTGGGCTCCAGAGATTAAACTCAGGCCACCAGGTTTGGCAGCAAGTAACTTGTTGAAATACTCTCCGGCCCTAAAAAAAAAAAAACGCCTTTTAAAAATGGCAACCGAGCTGGGCAGTAGTGGCACAGGCCTTCAATCTCAGCCCTTAGGAGGCAGAGGCAGGTAGATTCATGTTCGAGGCCAGCCTGGTCTATAATGCAAGTCCAGGACAGCCAAGGCTACCCAGAGAAACCCTGTCTCAAAAAAAAAAAAGGCAACCCAGAGCCTGGCCCTGTGGTGCAAGCCTATAATCCCAGCACTTGGGAAGGCAGAGGCAGTCAGATCTCTTATTAGAGGTCAGCCTAACCTACATAGCAAGTTCCATGCCAGCTAGGGCTATAGCCACTAATTGTATTGTGTGTGTTTGTGTGTGTGTGAGCGTGTGTGTGTGTGTGTGTGTATGCAAGCCATAACATACAAGAGGAGGTCAGAGGGAAACCTTTGAAACTTTTTTTCTTTCCACCGTGGGTTCCACAGGGATTGAGTTCAAGCTGTCACACTTGCATGGTTAGGTACTCTTATCCACAAGGCCATTTTGCAAGTCTTTAAGAGTCACATATAGCTCAGGCTGCCCTCAAACTTTGATTCTTCTGTCTCTACCCACTGAGTTCTGGGACTACAAGCACGGCTCACCATGCCCACACCAATACGGCCTATTTTATACTCCTGCTGCCTCTTCCTAATTAGACTGCTCGTCCTTATTCTCAGATGTTGCTGTCTTGGTCACAGGTTTGGAACCTTTTAAGCTTGGGTTGAACTTTACCACCATCTTTACCTCATTCCTATTATTCCTAGGTTGGTTTTTTTCCTAGTATCCTAGATTTCCCGCATATTTGGTGTCAGGAATTTTTTTTAGACTTAACATTTTCTTTGACTGGTGTATCAATTTCCTCTATAGTATCTTCTACACCTGATATTTTTCTCTTCTATCTCTTGTCTTCTGTTGGTGATGCTTGTATCTGTAGACCCTGTTCTCTTCCCTAGGTTTTCCACTTGCAGGATTTCCTCAGTTTGTGCTCTCCTTATTGCTTCTATTTCAATTTTCAGGTCTTGAACAGTTTTATTCATTTCCTTCGTCAGTTTTATTGTGTTTCCCTGTTTTTCTATAAGGGATTAAGCCATTCCCTCTTTAAAGACCTCTATGGTCTTCATAAGATTGGACTTAAGGTCATTCACTTGTGCCAGGGTTGGTAGTTATCTTTAGACACCCCCTCCCCACCCCACCCCACACAGGGATAGGAACTAGTCAGACTCTCAGCTCACTGACTAGCAAGCTCTCTGACTGGGGGCAGCCCAAATTAACATCAGAGGACTTCTAAGGGGTTGGAATATGTCCAGTATCCCAAAACCATTCATTTAGGCACTTCCTCCCATCATGGTGCCCGTCATTCCACTTTGCTGCTTTATTTCTCTGGACAGCAGAAGTACTGCTGGGCCCTGAGATGACTAAATGGGCCTCTTCTGATGCTGCCCAAACTAGGTGGGCAAGCTGATCAGGACCTAGATACATTAAAGGTTTTCATTTCTGTTTGGTTTTTGTTGTTGCTTTCGTTGTTGGTTGGTGGGTTTGGTTCAGGTTTTTTTGTTTTGTTTTTTTGTTTTGCTTTGTTTTGTTTTGTTTTGAGACAGGGTTGCTTTATATAACCTTGGTTGTCCTGAAACTTACTCTGTAGACCAGGTCAGCCTTGTAGAGACCAAACCAATGTCATGCTGTGTTTTCCAAGACCTGAGAACTTGACACCCCCCTCCAAGTCTCCAGGGAGAGCCACAAACACACAGCTAGTAACTGTTCCTAGGAGCTTGCACCTGGGGCCAACCAATCAGAGCTACAGGTCACAGTGACCAGAACAAATGAAAAATTCCCCCCTTAGGTCTGACTCTGGTCCCCTCGCTTAGCCCTGGTCCCCCAGCCAATCATCTTAAAGGACAACTTTCCTATATCCCTCTGATCTATCACATAACAAGAAGGCTTAGAAATGGCTTAGGACCCCTAGCCCCCCTACATGTTTTTTTATTTAAAAACCTCGTTCCCTTAGCAGTAGGGGCTTCCATCTTCCCTCCTCATGAGGGGGCTGACAGTCCAGGCTCTGAGCTTGACTAATAAATGAGACCCTGTGTGATTTGCCTCTGGATGATTCCTGGTGGTCTTTGGGGGTTTCACGACTTGAACATTACAGCCTCAAATTCAGAGATCCCCCTTTCTCTGCCACCGGAGTTTCTGAGATTACAGGTGTGGGCCACCACACCCGGCCTCAGTCCCGATTCTTTAGATCCCTCTGACTAACTACTCTTCTATCAGCTCTGGCTGGACCTTTAATCATCATTTTGGTTGGATCAATGATGGGGCCCTGTATCTTAAAATTATAAGTAGGGCGTGGTGGCCCACGCCTTTAAGCCTAGCATTCTGGAGGCAGAGGCAGGCAGATCTTTGTGAGTCAGAGGCCAGCTTGGATTACAAAGTGAGTCCAGAACAACCAGGATTATTACACACAGAGAAACCCTGTCTCTAAATATGTGTGTGTGTATGTGTGTGTTTGTGTAGCCAATTATGTATCAGTTCAGTAAAATCAAATCAATAGGCCTCTGTAGAGTGGATGACTTCATGGTTTGACTCACTGGAGGCTTAACAATGTTAAATGGGAACTCGGGAGGCAGAGGCAGGCGAATCACTGTGAGTTCAAGGCCAGCCTCGTCTACAAAGCAAGTCCAGGACAGCCAAAGCTACATAGAGAAACCCTGTCTTGAAAAAACAAAAACAAAAAACCAAGGTTAAATGGAAAACAGCTTAAAACAGGCTGCCATGTGGGATTTAAAAGAAACAGGTTTAAATGTGGGGGGGGGGCGCAATTACACCCCTGAGAAGTGGCAGAGTGCAAAAGCTCTTCTTGGAGGGTTGTGGGGTGCCAACAAAGCAATTCCTTGTACAGCACAGCTGCAGCTACCCCTTCCTGATGAGTTAGCCCGCTGGGGGCCAGGCCCTCAAGTCTTCATTCAGGCTTCTTCCAAAGCCAGCAGGAGTGTCCGGAGCTAGAGCTCCAGCTAGATCCCGGAGCTGAGCTCTGAAATCTAAGTTCTCTTCATCTGTTGGGTCCTAAAGCAATTCTACTTCCCTCTTGTTCATAGAAGCCTAAGTTTACAGGGCACCGGAAGAATGGAATGGTGTTGAGCGAGGTGAAACTGAGGCCATCCCTGGCAGGGCTGTCAGCCTAGTAGATGAGGAAGATCCTGAGCCCACCAAAAGTAACTCAAAGGCCACAGGTGTTTCTCTGCCAAGCCAGGGAAACTTGCAGTACAGTTTCTCTCTGCTCATTTAAAGATGTGCCTGAGCTATTTTGTTTGTTTGTTTTGTTTCTTATCTGCATGGATTGCCCTGGAGGCACAGCCCTCAGCTGTCAAGAGGCTCTCTGAAATCTCTGTTCCAGGGAGGGGCCCTTCCTGCCTGCAACACTTTCAGATAGTCTGATTTCTTATCTCTATCTGGAGCCCGTTGATCTTCAGGGAAGTGGTTTACTGTTGCCTAATAGATTGTGGCCATATTTTAGGTTAAGGTTAATGAGATGACCGCCTTGGGCCTGATGTCCTGGGCCTATAATTCCAGAATTCAGGAGGTGAAGCCAGGGGATCTCAAATCCAGGCCAGCCCAGAGAGACACTGTCTCAAAAACAAAACCAACCCAAATGGTAGAATTACCTTCCTTCTTTTCAGTAACTTTAAGATGTAAAAGGGATAAACTCTCTAGTCTAAAATTGAATGGGTTTATTAATTTTGTTGTCATTATTGTTGTTTTTCAAGACAAGGTTTCTCTGTGTTGCCTTGACTGTTCTAGACTCACTTTGTAGACCAGGCTGGCCTTGAACTAACATTCGTCTGCCTGCTCCTGCCTCTGGAGTGTGAGGGCCACCATGCCCTGCCTGAGTTTTATTAATTTTAATTTCATTGTTATGGGTGTTTTGCCAGCATGTCTGAACATGCCAGAGGGCAGAAGAGGGTGTTGGATACCCTGGGATTGGAGTTAGAGGGACAAAGCACTCACTATGTGGCTCTGGGAATCCAGTCCGGGTCCTCATAACAAGAAGCCAGTGCTTTTAGCTACGGGAGCCATCTCTCCAGCCCTGAAGATGATATGAACCATTATATGAAAGAAGCTAAAACAGATGCAGAGCTCGGTGGGGGCACACCTGTAAACCCAGCACTGGAGGGTGGGGTGGGGGGAGAGAGGCAGAGTGACTTTGAGGCCAGCCTAGTCTACAAAGCGAGTCCAGGACAGTCAAGACTACACCAAGAAACCCTGTCTCAAAAAAAAGAAGAAGAAGAAGAAGAAGAAGAAGAAGAAGAAGAAGAAGAAGAAGAAGAAGAAGAAGCAGCTAAAATATTTCTAAACATTTGTGCACCTAACGGACAACTAAATATGTGAAGACAATGTGGCTGAACTGAAGGGAGAAACCCCTTGGTTCTGGCTAGAACAAACCAGATAGGTAAGGAAAGAGAGGGGTTGACCAACACAAGAAACACATAAAATAAATAAATAAAATAAAATAATTTTTTAAAAGGCCAGGCGTGGTGGTTACGCCTTCAATCCCAGCACTCAGGAGGCAGAGGCAGGCAGATTGCTGTGAGTTTGAGACCAGCCTGGTCTACAAAGTGAGTCCAGGACAGCCAAGGCTACACAGAAAGACCCTGTCTCAGAAAAAAAAAAAAAAAAAGCAAGCAAGAAAGAAAGACTAGAACTAACTGAGGTTTAGATAATTCTATCGCTGGATGGTGGCAGGATGAGGAACAGAGACAGGTGTGTTTCTCTTGAGTTTAAAGCCAGCATCTTCTACAGATCCAGGGCAGTAAGGACTCCAAAAAGAAAAGGTCTAAGGTGTGGGGGACAAAAACAAAGACAAACAAACAAAAACAAAACAAAAGCAAATCTATTCATAAACAACCAAGAATCTGCATTATCGCTGAAGTGACCTGACAGAATTCTCCGTGTTTCTGACCAGAAATCACTTTTGATTATATTTTCCAACTATCAATAAGATGAAATCTTCATATTTCGGTAGCTGATACAAAGCTAGAAATCCAGCTATTTATTAAAGATTCAACCCATGAGAGCACAGTCGTTTGCTTCAAATGCAGACTCAATATGTCATTCTTTATTTTGTCTTGTTTGTTTGTTTGTTTGTTTTTTCGAAACAAGCTTTCTCTGTGTAGCCTTGGCTGTCCTGAACTCGATTTGTAGACCAGGCTGGCCTCGAACTCACAGCGATCCACCTGCCTCTGCCTCCCAAGTGCTGGGATTAAAGGCGTGCACCACCACGCCCGTCACAATATGTCCTTCTTTGGGGCTGTCGTTCTCAACTTTCACATGGCCAGATGACCACAATAAAACCCACAAGAGACTGACGGGACAGGCCCCCACACAGCTGCACCCAGTGAAATTGTGGGAACAGAACCCAAGGCAGTGTTTCTCAGTCTTCCTAATACCAGGATTTTTGTTTGTTTGTTTGTTTGTTTGCTTGTTTGTTTTTGTTGTTGTTCTTGTTTTGGTTTATGAGACAAGGTTTCTCTGTGTAGCCTTGGCTGTCCTGGACTTACTTTGTAGACCAGGCTGGTCTTAAACTTGAAGAGGTCCACCTGCTTCTGCCTCCCCCAGCGCTGGGATTACAGCCCTGTGCTACCTGCCCACTATGAGGCAGTCCTTTAGTACAATCTCTCATCTTGTGGTGATCGCCATACATAAGATTATTTTTGTTGCAACCTCATTACTATCCTCTTTGCTACTTTTATGACTTGTAAATATCTGATATGTAGTATATCAGATAAGGGTAAATGATGAAAAGTCATTCAACTCTCATATAGGTCGTGACCCACAAGTTCAAAACCACTGCTCTAAGGCGCCTTGCTAGAAAATCCAATAATCTCGTGATCCCAGCCCCTTGATAGGTCGACATTCGCTACAGGAGGCTCCTCCCCCAACGGGCGTGGTCAACAAAGCAACATAAAATGCAAAGCCAGCGCTTGTTCTCCTTGTGTGTTTCTCGGAGTCCCCCTTGATCATTTCAGCTGGTGGTCACAGTCCAGGAGTGTACTTTCTGGATCTGCTTTGGTGAGTCTATGGTTCGAATCTCATTGGGGAGGGTTGCTAGCAAGTTTGGGAAGGGACAGGGGAGCATCAGCTTAATGGGGTACAGTAAGGCACAAGTATCTGAAGAGGTATTATTACATAGGGGCACATTTGCTGAGCACCAGGGCGTGCCTTCCACCAGAGGAACGCAAGCAACCTGTGAGGAGACCTTGGTATGCCTCCTCACCGCTGCCTTTCCGAGATGCGGTCCTAGTTCAACCCTCAAGCGGGCTACCAGGGTGTGTTGAAAGCCAGGGCTGATGAGTGAGTCAGATGCCAGGATTAGAGTTTGGGGCGCACAATACAAGTCCCAGCACTTGAGACAGAGGCAGACTGATGTCTGGTTTCAGGCAAGCCAGGTCTACATACGGAATTTCAGAGCAGCCAGGGCCCCTTCTCAAAATAATAAATCACTTTAAAATGCCGGGCTGTGGTGGTGCACGCCTTTAACCCCAGCACTTGGGAAGCAGAGGTGGGTGGATCGCTGTGAGTTCGATCCCTGGTCTACAAAGTGAATCCAGGACAGCCAAGGCTACACAGAGAAACTCTGTCTCAAAAAACCAATAAGAAAAAAAAGAAAATAATAAAGCCGGGTGTGGTGCCACATGCCTTTAATCTCAACACTCCAGAGCAGTGGCACATGTCTCAAAAAAACAAAACAAAACAATAGTAGCAGCAGCAGCAATAGTAAATTAATAAAACATTTGGCTTTTGTTGGTTTTGTCAGGTAGCCCTGCCTGTCATGGAATTCGCTATGTAGAGCAGGCTAGCCTTTGTGCTTGCATGTTATCCATTCTTAGGTATCTCTTCAGGGAAATGGTTGGGGCTCTTGGCCTCTCTTGTGTGTGCTGGAGATTGGATCCAGGTTTCCAGGGAGGGAAGGGCTGTGCCCATGAGCTGTGTCTGCACCCGCAGCCTCCCAGGCGTGTTGGAAGTGCTGGTGTGTGTAGTCCGTCCTGTATGTACGCAATGCTCTACCCTGAGCTGCTCTCCCCAACATCTCTTATTGTTGTTGTTGTGATTTTGGTTTTTCAAGAGAGGTTCACAGTGTCACCCTAGCTGTCCTGGAACACACTTTGCAGTCCAGGCTGGCCCTCTGAACCTATATGGATCTTCCTGCCTCTGCCCCCTGAGTACTAGAAGTGAAGGCATGTGTCACCGCCACCCAGCTATTTTTTTTCCAGAACTGAGGACCAAACCCAGGGCCTTGTGCTTGCTGGGCATGCTCTCTGCCACTGAGCTAAATCCCCAGCCCCCAGCTATTTATTTTTTAAACATAGTCTTTTAAGATTTATATTTGTTTTTGTCTTGTTTTGCATTTTAATCAAGACAGTTTCTCTGAGGCCCTGTCTATCCTGTACTAGCTCTGGAGATCAGCTGGCCTCAAAATCAGGGATCCCCTTTGATAGCATCTGAGTGCTAGAATTAACGAGGTGCTCCACCACCACCTGGCTATTTATTTATTTCGCTGGAAATAAAAGCTTTCTTTTTTGTTTGTTTGGTTTTTTTTTTCTAGACAGGGTTTCTCTGTGTTATCTTGTCTGTCCTGGACTTGCTTTGTAGACCAGGCTGGCTTCGAACTCAGAGATCCTCCTACCTCTGCCTCCTGTGTGCTGGGATTAAAGGTGTGTGCCAGCACGCCCAGTTTGAAAGTTTTTTTTTTTAATATTTGATTGGAGTCCAGGGCGTGGTGGTGCACGCCTTTAATCCCAGCACTCGGGAGGCAGAGGCAGGCAGGTCGCTGTGAGTTTAAGGCCAGCCTGGTCTACAAAGGGAGTCCAGGACAGCCAAGGCTACACAGAGAAACCCTGTCTTGGGGGAAAAAATGAGGAAAATGTCATAATGAAACCATTTTTGTACATCAAATATATGCTAATAAAAAAAGTTAAGCCAGACATTGTGGCACAAGTCTGTAATCCCAGCACTTAACGAGGCAGAGGCAGGAGAATCTCTGTTAGTTCAAGGCCAGCCTGATAAGAAAGCAAGTCCAGAACAGCCAAGGCTACACAGAGAAAGTGTCTTGAAAAACAAAAACAAAAAAACTTTTAAAAAAGGGTTGAAAAGATGGCTCAGCGTTAAAAGCACTGACTCTTCTTCCGGGTGTACATGCAGGTAGAGCACTCACATACATAAGATTAATCAACACATCTTTTTAAAAGTTCATTTCTAAAAAGTGGTTGCTTCCTGAGTGAGAGTTATAAGAATAATCCTGGATGATGATTCAATGATCTCTAGAAATTAAAATGTTGACTTTGTTTGGTTTTTTGTTTTTTGTTTTTTTCTAGACAGGGTTTCTCTGTGTAGCCTTGGCTGTCCTAAACTCACTTTGTAGACCAGGCTGGCCCCAAACGCAGGCATCCACCTGCCTCTGCCTCCTGAGTGCTGGGATTAAAGGCGTGCACCATCAGGCCCAGTTTAAGGTGTTGAATTCGTTATAGAACTAAACTTGAATTGTGGGAAAGTTCTTTTTGAAAATACTTAAAACTTAATAGCAGGGAAGTGGGAGGGAGGGAAGAATGGGAGGAAACAGGGGAAGGGCTAACAATCCAGATGTAATATGAATAAAATTATAAAATTATTTAAAAAAAGAAAATAAAAAGATAGAAAATCCAAGAAAAAAAAAACTTAATAGCAAAGGACAGATTGCTTTGTAAAGTAGCATTTGCAAATCTTTTACACACTTGTTTGTCGTTTGTCTGCATAGCCCTGGCTGTCCTGGAACTCTCTTGTAGACCAGGATGGCCTCGCTGTCACAGAGATCCATCTGCCTCTGATTCCTGAGTGTTGGGATTAAAGGGTGTGCCACTACCGCCTTGCACAAATATTTTTAAAAACAATGCCACTGCCATCTACCACAAGTCATGGAGGAATTGTATACAGATCCCCAGTTTAAAAGAAGCCATGCATGAATGCTTGCCACACTTCTATATTGCAGCACTCCCACAGGACCTAATCCTGCCAGTCTTACCTAAGTTGGTATAGGGATGGCAGGCTATGCAGATATCCGTCCTTTGCTGATTCCTGACTCAGCATCCTTCTATGTTCTCTCTCAACCTGTCAGAAGGGCCCTGAGGCCAGCTTGAACAAGTAGCTAATGTTCTAGTTCTTTCTTTTTTTAAGATTTTATTACTTATACAGGCACGTGTGTGCCTGCCCACCAGAAGAGGGCATCAGCTCACATTATAGATGGTTGTGAGCCACCATGTGGTTGCTGGGAATTGAAGTCAGGACCTTTGGAAGAGCAAACAGTGCTCTTAATCTCTGAGCCATCTCTCCAGCCCTGAGTTCTAAGACAACTTTTTAGACCTTTAATAGTGTTTTCTTCCCCCAGTAAGATTTTACTTCAAAAAAGAAAAGGCATCATTCAATAAATTGCTGTTTAATTTTTGTCTCTTTGTTTTGTTTTGTTTTGTTTTAGACAGGGTTTTCTAACTATTTAGTCTAGGAAAGCCTCAAATTTAATACCCGCCTTCCTCGGCTTTGCAAGTCCTGGAGTCTCAGGAAGAGATTACACCATGTTAAAGCTACTGAGTTATAGTCTGGAATGCAACTCAGGAGACCTGCATCTACTTCTTGCTGTTTTCTTTCTGAGACGGGGCCAAATCAAGCTAGCCTTGCCCTTCTGACCCCTGCTTCCTCTGAAGTGCAGGGAATTAGGGGGACACATGTCAATTCTGGATTCTGCTTCTCACTTACTCTCTTTGGATCAACAGAATGGCTGAGCAAACTCTGTGTCCTTATCAATCAGGGGAAAATGCTGCTAAAATTAGGAGCTTTTCAGGAAGATTTAAGTCCCGTGGGAACTGAAAGTGCTGGTAACTTAGTCCAAGTGCTCAGACAGGTTTGTTTTTCAGGCACTTTTGTAGCTTAACTGATGGATTCCTGTCTAGTTCTGTGTGATAATGAATTCCTATCTGCTGCTTCTTCCAAGGAAGGGCGGGGTCATCAGTGGAGCCACAGTACAATGTGAGGAGGGCAGTTGCCTGGGTCTCCCACTTGCATGCTTGTTTTCCAAGTTTGGTGTGTACACAGACTACAATGCCTGAGGTGTCTCTGCGAACCTCATGATGGCCCCAGAGCCACATGTGGCCTTTGATGATCTGATCATCATGCTGCTGTCTCCAGCAAGGGACAACTAAATGCTCTCTCTCCCCGTCCATCCACTCTCCTTGTCACTTTCTTTCTCCATCTCTCCATCTCTCTCTCCATCTCCCCCACCCCCGTCCGCCTCTCCCCTTCCGTCCATCCGAATGTCTCCCCTTCTGTCCATCCGAATGTCTCCCCTCCCGTCCGAATGTCTCTCTCTGTCTCTCTCTCTCTTTCTCTCTGTGTCTGTCTGTCTGTGTCTCTGTGTGTGTCTCTCTCTTTCTCTTTCTCTCTTGCTGTGATTGAGTCAGGCATGTTTTTAGCCAAACACTGGAAACCAGGCATCTGTTCCAGCTGCTTTCTCACCCAGCCACATCCCACTTCTGTTTCCAGGAACAAGCACTGCCTTACTAGGGAATGCAATGAATCCATACACTGGGGATCTATTTTCAAATACAATTTATTATTGCTGTTGTTGTTATATAGTTTTTCTGTAGACCAGGCCAGGCTGGAACACAATGTTTTTGGTTTTGGTTTTTTAAGACAGGGTTTCTCTGTGTAGCTTGACTGTCCTGGACTTTGTAGACCAGGCTGGCCTCCAACTCAGTGATCCACCTGCCTCTGCCCACTCTCCCGGTGCTGGGATTAAAGGTGTGTGCCACCACCACCTGGCTGGAACACAATCTTTTTTATTTTTGATTGTCAGGCTAGCCTTTAATGGTTGACCCATCTCTCCAGTCCTATGGTAGTTTTTTTTTAAAGAATATGTTTTCCTTTCTATTTTATTTGTGTATTTTGTCTGCCATCATTTCAGAGAGCCAAATGGACGCAGCACCTGCAGAGGCCCAAATAGGGCATCAGAGCCTCTCGAACTGGAGTCATACAGACAGTAGTCAGCAGTCATATGGAGGTTGGGAGTTGAACTTGGATCCTTGGAAGGTTTTCTGAACTGATGATCCATCTCTCTGGCCTTTTTTTATTAAGTACACAAGCAGATGTGAGCCTGTAATCCTTCTGCTTTAACCTTCCAAGTAGCTGGGATGAAGCAGCGGATCTCTGTGAGTTCAAGGCCTGGTCTACAAAGAGAGTCCAAGACAGCCTGGGCTACACAGAGAAAACCCTATCTCAAAAAACCAAAACCAAAAATAAAAACCCCAAAGTATCTGAAATGATGCGCTTGCCATACCATGGGGTGTGGTGTGTTTCACGAATGCAGACATGTGCCACAGTGCAAGTGTGGGTTATAGGACAACGTGCAAGAATAGGTTTTCTCCTTCCTCCGTGCGGGTCTCAGATGTGACCTACAGCACCTACCCACTGAGCCATCCTGCCATCATCCTCCCTCCATTTTCATTTATCTATAGGTTCACCAAATTTGCTGATCTTTTCAAACATTCCATGCTTATTCCTGCTGACTTTCCTATGAGCTCTGCTCTAATCTTGTTTCCTTCTTCACCATCTCTGAGTCCCTTTCCTTATAGGTCCCCAAGTGGTAACTAAAGAAGCATGTTGTTTTGTCATGTTCCCAGTCTCTCCATGCATTTATAGCTCTTTATGTGGCTGTTTTCTCTTGCAAACAGTGTTATCCATGACACCTGGGGCCACTGTAGAAATGTTACATCCCTCAAAAGTTGATTTATTCATTTAGCCGGGTCTCTACTGAAATGCCTGGGGAGGCCCAGAAGTGAGTGAGTCACTAGGTAGAGATTGTGGGAGGGATTAGCAGGCCATCAGCAGGGATGGGGATGGTGTAAGGATTGGGATTTAGCCAGGTGTGATGGCACACGCCTTTAATCCCAGGATTGGGTGGGCAGAGGCAGGCATGGTCTACAAAGAGAGTGCAGGAGAGCCAAGGCTCTGTGTAACAAAGAAACCTTGGCTTGAAAAGCCAAGAAGAAGAAGAGAAGAAAAAGAAGAAGAAAGAAAAAGGATTGGAATTTAAGCTAGAATTCATTGACCTCCTAATTTTTCTTTTTAGGTTCTCACAACTCAAAATCTAGTTTAAAAAAAAGAAAAAGCTTTCCTCCATCCCCAAACATCTGAAGAACTTGAGTTTCCCCATCTTCCTGCCATATAAGGACCAGCTGCCAGCACCAGCTTAGCCTCAAGCCTTTGTAACTCTCTCTGACCCTGTAAAGGACAGCCATGGCAAGTCAGCCCAGAGCCAGGCGTTCCTGCTGTCCCCAAGTGTCCTCTGAACGCTCTATCCTGCGAAGAATTCTTACTTATGAGTTAACAACATATCCTGAAAAAGACCAGTACACGGCCCTTGCAGAGCCAGCTGGGGCTGTTCTCATAAACCAAGAAGCTATGCCTGCGGATCAGGTGACATCTACAGCAAGCTCTCAGCTGACAGGTGACAATGATAGCGCCGAGCCATTACTCCCTGATTGCCAGAAGACAACAGTCATGGAAAGCAAGGTGATAGTCTCCAATGAAGGCAGCCAGATAAACACCCCCTGTGGTAATCAGCTAGCAACACCTCTAGAAGGCCAGGAGATGAGCTCCAGTGATGACAAAACCTCAAGTGAGGACAGTCGAAACACTTCTGGGGGTGACTCGGCCTCCAGCATTGACCATACTTACCACCTCCATAGTGACCAGAACAGCAGTGGCAGTCAGATGAGAACTGCCAGTGGTGAACAGACCATCTGTAGTGATCAGGTGACAATCGGTGGTGACCAGACCATCTATGGAGATCAGGTGACAACTGGTAGTGACCAGACCATCTATGGAGATCAGGTGACAACTGGTAGTGACCAGACCATCTATGGAGATCAGGTGACAACTGGTAGTGACCAGACCATCTATGGAGATCAGGTGACAACTGGTAGTGACCAGACCATCTATAGAGATCAGGTGACAACCGGTAGTGACCAGACCATCTGTAGAGATCAGGTGACAACTGGTGGTGACCAGACCATCTATAGACATCAGGTGACAACCTACGGTGACCAGACCATCTATAGAGATCAGGTGACAACTGGTGGTGACCAGACCATCTATAGAGATCAGGTGACAACCGGTGGTGACCAGACCATCTATAGAGATCAGGTGACAACCGGTGGTGACCAGACCATCTATAGAGATCAGGTGACAACCGGTGGTGACCAGACCATCTATAGAGATCAGGTGACAACCGGTGGTGACCAGACCATCTATAGAGATCAGGTGACAACCGGTGGTGACCAGACCATCTATAGAGATCAGGTGACAACCGGTGGTGACCAGACCATCTGTAGAGATCAGGTGACAACTGGTGGTGACCAGACCATCTATAGACATCAGGTGACAACCTACGGTGACCAGAAAGCCAGTGGAAGTCAGATGAGAACTGCCGGTAGTCACCAGACCATCTATAGGCATCAACTGACAACTTATGGTGACCAGAAAGCCAGTGGGAGTCAGAAGAGAACTGCCAGTGATGCCCAGACCATCTATAGACATCAGGTGACAACCTATGGTGACCAGAAAGCCAGTGGAAGTCAGAAGAGAACTGCCCGTAGTCACCAGACCATCTATAGGCATCAGGTGACAACCTATGGTGACCAGAAAGCCAGTGGGAGTCAGATGAGAAGTGCTGGTGGTGACCAGACCATCTATAAACATCAGGTGACAGCCTATGGTGATCAGAAAGCCAGTGGAAGTCAGAAGAGAACTGCCCGTAGTCACCAGACCATCTATAGGCATCAGGTGACAACTTATGGTGACCAGAATGTCTACAGAAAGAAGATGAAAACTCTCAGTGGTGGTCAGACCTATGATAAGGGTCAAATGACATTCTCCAGTGGTAGCCAGCCTTTCTATGGAAGTCAGATGACAAATCTCAGTGGGGACCTGATCATATCTGCAGGTCAGACCATACCACCTGACACCAACCAGACTCTCTATGGGAGTCAGATGGCATCCCTCTATGGCAACCAAACTCTCTATGGTGGTCAAATGACAAACCCCAATGATGACCAGACCTTCCATGAGGGTCAGACAATGCCCCGCCATGGTAACCAAGTGGACTATAGAAGTCAGATGACAGCCCACAGTGTTGACTACACCTACTATGCGAAACAGATGACATCCTATGATCATAACCAGACTCTCTATGGGGGTCAAATGTCAATGCTAGATGGTAACATGGCCTTCTCTGAAGGCCAGACAGCAACCCCCAGAAGTGATCCAACCTTCTGTGGCATGAAGATGACAACTCCCAATGCTGACCCAACCTTTCGTGGCATGCAGATGGCAACCCCCAACGCTGACCCAACTTTGTGTGGCATGCAGATGGCAACCCCCAATGCTGACCCAACCTTCTATGGCATGCAAATGGCAACCCCCAACGCTGACCCAACCTTCCATGGCATGCAGATGGCAACCCCCAACGCTGACCCGACCTTCCATGGCATGCAGATGGCAACCCCCAACGCTGACCCGACCTTCTATGGCATGCAGATGGCAACCCCCAACGCTGACCCAACCTTCCATGGCATGCAGATGTCAACCCCCAACGCTGACCCGACCTTCCGTGGCATGCAGATAGCAACCCCCAACGCTGACCCGACCTTCCGTGGCATGCAGATGACAACCCCCAACGCTGACCCGACCTTCCGTGGCATGCAGATGACAACCCCCAACGCTGACCCGACCTTTCGTGGCATGCGGATGTCAACCCCCAATGCTGACCCGACCTTCCGTGGCATGCGGATGGCAACCCCCAACACTGACCCGACCTTGCGTGGCATGCAGATGTCAACCCCCAATGTTGACCCGACCTTCCGTGGCATGCGGATGTCAACCCCCAACGCTGACCCGACCTTCTGTGGCATGCAGACAGCAACTCCCAACACTGACCCAACCTTGCGTGGCATGCAGACGTCAACTCCCAAAGCTGACCCGACCTTCAGTGGCATGCAGACGGTAGCCCCCAATGCTGACCCAACCTTTGGTGGCATGCAGACGGTAACTCCCAATGCTGACCCAACCTTTGGTGGCATGCAAATGGCAACCCCTAACGGTGACCAGACCTTTCATGTCATGTAGATGGCAACCCCCATGTCTCAAGAAGTTTACATTTTAAATTGCATTTTAATTTATTGCATTGGGTCTGAGTTTAGATCAGTGATGACTTTTCGGAGTCAGTTTTCTATTTCCAGCATTTGGGCCTAGGCCTAGAAAACCTTGGGTGGCATGTGAGGTATCTTCTCAACCCACCTCATGAATTGTATTTTTTTGTTCTTTTGTTGTTGTTGTTGTTGTTTTTTGTTTTTTGTTTTTTTATTTTTATTTTTTTTAAATACGTAGCCATGGCTCTCCTGGAATTTTCCCTGTAAAATCAGGCTGGACTCAAACTCACAGAGGCTTACCTGCCTCTGCCTCCCAAGTGCTGGAATTAAAGGTGTGCACCACCACTGGCCAGCCTCATGAACTTTCTTTTAAGACAGCTTGCAGGAATCTCTTTGTCTTTAAAGAAATTATCTCCTCAGCCAGGTGGCGGTGAGAGACGGCTCAGTGGTTAAGATTTACCTGCCATGAGTACATAACCTGAGTTCAGATCCCAACACCCAGTAACAAAGCCAGCAGTCTTTTTCGTGTGTTCCTGAAATTTTAGCCCCATGGGGATACCTCAGAGACAAGATTAATGCTGGTTCCCAGACCAGCTGCAGGTTCAGAGAAAGACCTTGCCTCAAAGGAAAACCAGAGCTTGACAAGGAACACTAGTGCCAGGCATGGTGGCACACTCCTGTAATCCCAGCACTCGGGAGGCAGAGGCAGGTGGATCGCTGTGAGTTCCAGACCAGCCTGGTCTACAAAGTAAGTCCAGGACAGCCAAGGCTACACAGAGAAACCCTGTCTCGAGAAAAAAGAAAAAAAGAAATGGAACATGCTCCAATGATTATGGACTTGGCATTAACTTTTCTATTTTTTTCCTTCTTGTGTTGTGGGAGGTCATAAGGGGGAGGGGTGGGTCTGGGAGGGCTGGAAAGTGAATGTGATCAAGGTGCATTATGCAAAGTTTCCAAAATCAATAAAAACCTCTGGATAAAGGGTCTGGGTAAGGTCTAGTGTGTGATGTATTTTACTCATTTATTTGGGGTACTAGGGGAAGTATTTTCCTCTCAGAGCCATTAAAAGGGGGCAGACCATAGATTCCCAGCAGCACGTTTGCCCCACACAGCATTTAAGGGTCTTGACCACCCGTTCTCACTGCAGAACCACCATAGTTAACACCTGTGTCCTGAGTCAAGGAGACAACAGTAGAGATCTTGGCTCTGGCTGTGTGCAGTCAGGCAGAATGGCTTGGAAGAAAAGTTAGCACATTAACATAGCAGTACCTGGCTAGTGCATCTTTCAGTTCAAGATAGTGGACACACCTGTTTCTCTGAAAAAGTTGGAGTCATGAGAGTCAGTGGCCCCAGGTTTCTTCATAGGCAGGAGAGGCTTCCTTCCAGACTTCCCGGATCCAGTGCTTAGCGGCCACTACAAACAAACAAAAACCAACCCAAGAAGAATGCTGAAATAAATATCATTACTAAACATGTTTATGTTTCTCATATGTAATATGCTTCAGACACTCCTGTTTTACATTGTAAAATCGGTGCCTTTATTATCATTATTGCTAACTAATTTCTGTGCATCCAAAGCCTCAGAAGAGTTTTGTCAATGAACCAAGTCTTCCAGGAACTTATTGGATTCCAAAGCCAAGCGTCCTGTCTGGCCAGTGTCCTGCCAGGAGCTCGGGTTGAAGGACTGAGAGGTTGGATCCACAGGCCCTAGGGGATGGGACCTGTTGGAGAGCCCTGGGCATTGTGTGCATAGACCCCACTGAAAGGTAGAGCTTTTCTGGTTACCCTGGTAGATGGTTATATGGAGATCCTCACATGGTTTATGTGACAGCACCAGTGGCCATCACCACCCGGAGCCGTTGGGACAGACAAGGTCACGTGCTTGGAAATCCTTCCCTAGAACAAGAAAACATGCTGCCCCTCCCTTAGATCACACTTGGAAAATTCAATGGATTCTGGGTACTTGTGTCTTCTTTGTGTGAATCACACAAGCATGTTGTCTACAGTCAACAGAGGAACCTCGGCCTACTCAACCTAACTCTTCAGGGTTTTTTCCTTCAAATTTTGTTTTGTTTTTCAAGTCCGGGTTTCTTTGTGTAGCCCTGGCTGTCCTGGAACTTTCTCTATAGACCAGACAGGCCTAGAATTTACAGAGATGTGCCTGCCTCTGCCTCCCTGAGTGCTGGGATTAAAGGTGTGCTTCAGCTTTTTTTTTTTTTTAATGTGGTGTTCTTCCTGCATGTATGCCTGTAATCCACATGCATGCAGATACCAGAAGAGGGTGTTGCATCCCCTAGAACTGGAGTTACAGATGGTTGTGAGCCACCATGTGGGCGCTGGGAACTGAGCTTGAGTCCTCAGGGAAAAACAGCCAGCGCTCTTAGCCGCTGAGCATCTCTCCAGCCCCTTAACTCTTTGTTTTACTTTATTTTTGGAAGTCAAAACCTTAAGTAAGATTGGCTGGACTCTAATTCATCCTCAGACTCACTGGGAGGGAGTGCTGGTTGTCAGCCCCACAGTCTCTGCTGGGCAGTGCCATTTTCTGGACCAAACAGGGTATGCTAACGTAAGTGAAGGTAGAAGGCCTTTTCCACCATATGATAAAACACAGCTGGACTGAGTTGCTGGTAGAAGGACAGCAGAGGTACACTGCATCCTAGTCTACATAAAGGTGAATTGGGGGGGGGGGAAGTGAATTGAGCACAATCCTCTGGATACAGGGAATGTGAAAAGGGCACATGGTACCCAGTTTGGCAAGCCACTGATGGGTTATCTCTGCCAATGAAAGCCAGATGAAATGTATATAAAGGTTTATTTGGGAACTGAGACTCCTCCGGGGCGGGTTCAGCTGCCTGAGGGGAGGAGGCCAATAGAAGTGGAGCCTCCACTGTGGAGGGCATGGTTTTAAGGGTTGCAGGTGAAGGAAGATGACACAAGATGTCTGCAACCTGCTGGGTTTGGAAAGCCCCACCCAGGTGTGGGTGGGGAGGAGGTTGGGGCAGTCCTCAGGAATGCCAGGACTGTGGAGGCCTTCCTTTGAAGGAGCATGGTTGGAGATAGCACCGGGAGTTACCCCCTAAGGTTCACAACTGCCTTATATAATTAATTTTTTTCAAAATAAATTACAGGGCTGGAGAAATGGCTCCGTGGTTAAGAGCACTGCCTGCTCTTCCAAAGGACCCGAGTTCAATTCCCAGCACCGTGACATGGCAGCTCACAACTGTCTGTAACTCCAAGATATGACGCCCTCACACCAATGCACATAAATTAAGATGAAATAAAATTTTTTTTAAATTACATACTGCTTAGTTCTTATAAAAAGGAATATAAACTAGGTGTGGTGGTGCACGCCTCTAATCCCAGCACAGGCAGGTGGCTTGCTGTCCCGAAAAACAAAAACCAAAGGAGATATATACACATACACACGCATATGCTTTGATTCTGCCAGGGCTAAAGATTAGAAAAGCCTTGACAGTGACAGTACTTAGTTCTGCCACTCAGAACTTGGCCACTCTTTAGAATTTTACTAGTACATGGAGCCATCAAAGCTCCCTAACACATCTTTAGCAAAGGATGTGCTAAGAGGACACCAGAGAGATGGCTGCTCTTCCTGAGGACCCAGGTTCAATGCCCAGCACCCACATGACAGCTCACAACTGCATCAGATTCCAGTCTCAAGGGATATGATTCCTTCTTGGGCACTGCACAGATATATATATATATATATATATATATATATATATATATATATATATATATATATATATATATATATATATATATATATATATATGCAGCCAAAACACCCATGAGCATCAAATAAAAATCGAGGTTTAAAAAAAAATTTTTTTTTTTTTTTTTTTTTTGGCTTTTTGAAACAGGGTTTCTCTGTGTAGCCTTGGCCATCCTGGACTCACTTTGTCGACCAGGCTGGTCTCGAACTCACACCATGTTCATAGCAGCCTTATTCGTAATAGTCAGAACATGGAAGCAACCTAGATGGCCCTCAGTTGAAGAATGGATAAAGAAACTGTGGCACATTTACACTATGGAATATTACTCAGCTATTAAAAATAAGGAAATTCTGAAATTTGCAGGCAAATGGATGGAACTAGAAATGATCATCCTGAGTTAACCCAGACCCAGAAAGATACACATGGCATATACTCACTTATAACTGGACATCAGCCCAACAGAGATGTCCTCTGAAAGTCTTCACTTGGCCGGAGATTGGGATAGCAATCTTCCTGCTGGGATTAAAGGCGTGCGCCACCACGCCTGGCCCACAAATGTATTTTAAAATAACTTGGGACTGAAGTGAGGCTCAGTGGTAGAGGACCTGCTTAGCATGTGCAAGGCAGCAGGTCCACCTTCCAGCATGACAAAAACAAATTTTAAAATAAAATTAATTTCCTATGTGAGCTTGGTAAGTATCGTGCTGTTATACACGGGCTTGTGGAACTTTCTTTTGTTCCACTCACTGTTCTAGCTCTCACATCCATCCATGCTATTGATAAGGCTGATTGGTCACTTCATTCACTGTAGCAAAGTCCCAGGAAACTTCAAGGGATGAAATAGTGCTGGATTTGGTGACACACACTGATATCCTGTACTTGTGAGGCATAGGCAGTAAGATGAGGAGTTCAAAGTTCAAGGCCAAGAGTTTGAAGCCAGATGATATACAGGAGACCTTGTGGAAAAAAAAAAGAAGGCGTTTGGTGCACGCCTTTAATCCCAGCACTCAGGAATCAGAGGCAGGTGGATCGCTGTGAATTTGAGGCCAGGCTGGTCTATATAATGAGTTCCAGCATAGCCAGGTCTGTTACACAGAGAAGCCTTGTCTTGAAAAAAAATTAACAAAAATAAAATAAAATAAATAATAAAATAAAAGGGAAGGGGAGTATTATGTTGGTTCATAGTTTGGTGGCATCAGCGCCTGGGACGCTGGGCCCACTGTGTTTGAGTTCATGTTTGTCAGCATGTTGAGTAGAGGAATCCCAGAATGGAAATGAGAGGAGGGGCTGGGGTGAGCCTTCAAAGGTCTAACTTCCTTCTCATGGGCCCCTGTTTCCATCCTCTCCCAGTTTCACCTCGAGTAGCAGACCGAGTCTTCAACACGAGGTCCATTAGAGGACATTCAAGGTCCCAAACACCACAATTGAAATATTAAAAGTCTCCATAGCAAGACACTGAAAGGTAGGGGTAGAAGGTCAGGGAATGTGCTTGGGTCTTACAATAATTGCAACAACTATTAAAAAAAGATAATAGTTATGCCTTATGACCCACATCTAATCTTTGGATCATGAATTTTTGGACAAAAAGAGACTCTATTCCATTAACTTAAATGGTAACATATTCCCAACCTATCCTAAAACCCCAAGCATTTCCCTCAGATTTCGCTAAAACTCATAACAATCCATGAAGTATTTCACATTAAAGCCCTCCAATTACATTTTATCTAAAACTTAATGGAATCATTAACAGACACAGCAGTGTGCAGAATGCAGTCCTGGACCGTAGTCACTAACCATCTCACACAGTGACACGTGTGGTGTGCTCTGAGACTGTGTCAGTCTGAATCCAGCCAAGAAAGAGGTAAATACACACACACACACACACACACACACACACACACACACACACACACACGGTTTGCTTGTATGTCTACCATAAGTGTGCCTGTTCCTCAGAAGGGGTTATCAGGTCCCCTGGAACTGGAGTTATAGGAGGTTGTGAGCTGCCATGAGGGTGCTGGGAATGGAACCTAGGTTCTCTGTAAGAGCAAGTGAGCCATCTATCAGGCGCAATAAACAGGCAAAGATTGACACACAGAAAATTTAAAATACAGGGGACTGGGTTTAGTGACTCACATCTGTAACCCCCGTACTCAGGAAGGAGAGACAAGAGGATCGCTGCAAGTTCAGGGCCAGCCTGGTCTATGTACGGAGATGTAGGACAGCCAAGGCTACAGTTTATTCAGCGGAGGTCAGAGGTACTACCAGCTACCTTGTACTTATGTAGGCCAGCGGCCAACTCATGGCGTCTGCTCTCTCTTTCCACCATGTATGGCTTGAGGATCAAACTGAGGTCATCAGGCCTGGTGTAAAGCCCCATAACCCACTGAGTCATCCTGCAGGCACGGGGGTAGGGGGGGGGTCTACACAGCAAGAGCCTATCTTAAAACAAATTTAAAATCCAATAAAAGACCAACAGGAGGAAATACGAGAGTGGGCAGAGGATGTGGCTTAGCTGGCAGAGTGTTGGCCTGGCAAGGCCCACCCCAGCATTGACTAAACCAGGCTTTGTTGTCCATGCCTGCAGGCCTAACACTCAGGAAACAGAGGCAAGATTAGAAGAAGGTCAAGGTTGTGCTTGGCTGTGCAATGAACTCCAAGTCAGTCAGCTTGGACAAGGGAAACCCTGTCTCAAAGGAAGGAAAGAGAGGTGGGGAGGAGAAAGAAAGGAGAACAGAGGACATTTACATAGCACCCTAAAGCCTAGATGCCAGACAAAACGGGCTGAGAGAACTCCAGGAGTCAACAGAGGGTGTGTTCACTGGGGGTGGGGGCGGGTAGTGAAGCGGGGGAGAGAGGCTGGATGTGTCTAGTGGACAGGTATAAAAGTAACTTTTATTCATCTGATTTGTCATCTCAGAAGCTTGCTGCCTCCATGGACCAATCTAGGCCTAGTCCTGGGAGCTTCTAGCCTCAGTAATCTAAGCCTAGAATGTTCCCAGCCTCTGAGACTTACTGCCGAATAAGCTCACCCTTTCTAGCTCTTTCTGTACTCTGGCTGGCTGGTTCAACTCAGCTGTTCTGGCTCAAATTTCTCTCCAAGCTGACTGGTTCACAACAGCTTCTCTCAACTTCTGACAGAATTGCTCTGCTTGGCCTCATACTAACACCAACAATCTGTTCTAATCTTCTGGCTCCTTCTGTCTTCACCTGTGTCTAGCTTGCTTTCTCTTCAGCCGGTCACTGTCAAACTCTCCCGGTAAAAACTACCTCTGAATTCCACTGACCGACCTGCCATAAGCTCAACTGAACTGCACTGCACAGCCTCTCAGCTCACTGACTCAGCCGAACTGACGGCACAGAACTGACTAGAACTCAAACGTCTGCATGCCTCTGTCTCCTCAGTGCTGGGAATAAAGGCATGTACCACCACGCCTGGACCTAAGCTTTCCTCTACTTGACACTGGTTCTAAAAGAACCAGTTAAAAAGAAACTGGTTCTAAAAGCTAAAAGTAAGACTGACGCTTCAGCGGATAGGCCTCGGGCCGTTACACCGGCCAGCGCGTCCACAGGTGGGCTCCGTCTACAGGTGTTGGGGAATCCAGACTCAGCATTCAAAAGCCGTGCCATGAATCTGCCTGCGTATTAGTTAAAGAATCAGTCTGCAGCAGGGCGTGGTGGCGCACCCCTGCAATCTTAGCACCGGGGGAGGCAGAGGCAGGTGGATCACTGTGAGTTCGAGGCCAGGAAAGCCACAGTTACACAGAGAAACCTTGCCATCCCACCGGGACATCTGGCGCTTCAGGACTTCCGTGTACCCTGTAATGCGGTCGTCCAGGAGATGGCAAGCCTGTGTTCCAGCCCCCGGCCCTGGAGCCTTTGTCTGCCTCTAGTTCCCACTGTCAAAGCTAGGACAGCCAGTTTGGAGCTTTACGGAGCTATACAAGAGACACAGACACGTGGAGTTCCGTGAACTTCCTGTTGGTGATTGCTGCTTCCCTGGCTTCTCCAATCAGAATTGGCCCGGTGCTCGTTTAGCAAACTTTTTCATCTCTGACTAGATTTCCGATAATGTCTGTACTGGCCCCTTCCTCCCCCGACAATGGGATTAAAGGTGTGTGCTTCTGGGCCCTCTAAGGCTGAGATGTGGGCCAACAACTCTGAAAAAAAAAAATGTTTCTTGTAAAAAAAAAAAGTTTCTTGTGAAACTGTATTTTCTCCAAACATGTTTATAATTTGAACAGCTAAAGTTAAAAATAATAGCCGGGCGTGGTCATGCACGCCTTTAATCACAGCACTGGGGAGTCAGAGGCAGGTGGATCCCTGTGAGTTCGAGGACAGCCTGGTCTACAATGCAAGTCCAGGCCCGGACAGCCAAGGCTACACAGAGAAACCCTATCTCGAAGAACAAAAAAAAAAAAAGGCTGGGCGGTGGTGGTGCACGCCTTGGTGCACACCTTTAATCCTAGCACTCCGGAGGCAGAGGCAGGCGAATCTCTGTGAGTTCAAGGCCAGATTGGTCTACAGAGTGAATCCAGGACAGCCAGGGCTATACACAAACTGTCTCAAAAAACTAAAATAATAATAATGGTGATAATAATAAAAATGTAAAATATAGCTCTTTCCTCTCTCCCCCCTCTACCTGCTCTATCTCCTTACCCTCTCCCTCCCTCTCTCTCTCTCTCTGGGATACCCCTCCCTTTTTCCTTCTCTCTCCATGCTCACTTATTAAGCCTCATATAATAAAAAATTTAAATGTAAAATATAGTTATATAAATATGAGGGGGAAGAAATGAATTCCTACACGTAAGAATTTAGAGGGCCTGGAGAGATGGCTCAGTGGTTAAGAGCACTTGCCTCTCTTCCAAAGCTCCTGACTTCAATTTCCGGCACCCACATGGCAGCTCACAACTGTCTGATGCTGTCTTCTGGTGTGCAGATGTACATGCAGACAAAGTTCCAATAAGATACATAAATAATTTTTTTTTAATTTGCCAGGCACGGTGATGTCCACCTTTAATTCCAGTACTCGGGAGACAGACGCAGGCGGATCGCCTTGAGTTCAAGGCCAGCCTGATCTACAATTGGAGTTCAGGACAGTCAAGGCTACACAGAGTAACCCTGTCTCGGGGAAAAATAAATAAATAAATAAAATAAAAAAGACGTCTAGAAGACTGACTTTACTTTTTTTTTTTTTTTTAGGTTTATTTTTCACGTGTAAATGTTTTGCCTTCAGATATGTACATATTTACACTGTGCTCTGTCTGTACACCTGATGCTTTCAGATGAGAAGAGGGCATCGGATTCCCTGAGACTGGAGTTGGGGGTGGTTGGGAGCTGCCATGGGGGTGCTGGGAACCAAATCCAGCTCCTCTGCAAGACTAAGAAGTGCTTTTAACTGCTGAACCATCTCTCCAGCTCCTGGAAGAAATGGTATTTGTGGGTAGGTATGGTGGCCTGTAAGTCCCAGTCCCTAGAAGGATCCTCAGCTACAAGGCCAGACCAACCTGGCCTTGAACTCACAGAGATCCACCTGCCTCTGCCTCCCCAGTGCTGGGATTACAGGCGTGCGCCACCACGCCCCGCTGAGATGGGGTTTCTTTGTATCGCCCTGGCTGTCCTGTACTAGCTTTATAGACCTGTCTGAGATCCTCCTGCCTCTGCCTCCTGAATGCTGGGATTAAATTCAAGACTGAGTAGTGCGTGCCTATGTCCCAGGACTCAAGATGCTGAGGCAGGAGGATTGAGAGTTTGAGGCAAGCCTAGGTTAGTGAAACCTTATCTCAAAAAGTTAATGTAACAAGCATTGGGAGATGGGAACGTATCTCAGTCCTCAGAGTACTTGCACACACAAATTCTCGGCACAGAACCATATAAAAAGAGGGCACAATACATGCTTAGAGTCCTAGTAGCTTCCGTGGTAGAGGTAGGAGGGTCAGAGTTCAAAGCCATCCTCTATTACATAGTAAATCAGGCCTGAGCTACATGAGACTGTGTCTCAAAACATTTTTATCTATCTATCATCTGTCTATTTGAGATGAGGGTTCTCTGTGTAGCCCTAGCTGTCCTGGAACTCGCTCTATAGACCAGGCTGGCCTCGAACTCAGGGATCTCTTTGCTTCTGCCTCCCGAGTGCTGGGATTAAAGGCGTCAAAAGCATTTTTTCAAGTAGGTAAAAATAATTAAGTCCTGTCCATTCAGGCCTGGGAGTAGTTTTGTTTCCCTTTGCCAGAAAACAAATGTGCAATATACATAGCACTAGACAGAGTGCTTAAGATAATGCCTTGGCGTGGGAAAACTGTAAGAAAGTACCAAAAGCTCATTCTGGGTCTGTCTTTAAAATTAAAAAGTAAAGCCTGTAATCCCAGCTCTCAGGGAGGCAGAGGCAGTTGTATCGCTGAGTTCAAGGCCAGCCTGGTCTACAAAGTGAGTCCAGGGCAGCCAAGGCTACACAGAGAAACCCTGTCTTGAAAAAAAACAAAAACAAAAGCAAACCACTGATTACATGCTCTAAAGTTAAAAACCAAGGTCTATTCCCTTATTTGGCCACTGAGGGTGACAACCAAAGTCTAGCTATCAAAGTACTGAAATCCAGCAAGGAACTCCACCCTCCCCCCTTTAGCTCACCTAATTAACATGCCCAATCAAAATTAAACACATCCTAAAATGGGTTTCTCCTTTTTGCTTTATAAACTTTCATTTGCCTATTGTCCCGTGCTGTCTCATTGCTCTCTTCCCATCCACAGATACCCCTTCTCTCCTCCCTGGGCCCCCCTTTCTCTCCTCCCTGGGCCCCCCTTCTCTCCTCCCTGGGCCCCCCTTCTCCCTCATCCTCTATCTTCTGTCTTTAGTCCTCATCTCTGCCCTCCTTTGTGCTGAGAACTTGGTCTTGGGGTGTCTAGAGCCAACGCTAAGGTTCCCTGCAATTTACACCTCTTAATTCTTCCCAGCTCCCACCAGCTGGGGACCGCAGCACTCATACATATGAGCCTATAGGCACCATTCTCACTTAGACCCACCACAGGGAGAAATCGACAGAGCAATTGTGGCCAAAAAATTTCCAAGCTTTTAGACAAGAAATCTTCATACTAAAATTTATTGGTCCTCAGAGTGAAAATAGTAAGGGCATACAAAACCGATCACTGTATTGTTAGGGGTAGATTCATATAAAAGACAGTAACAATACCAGGTCTAAAATTTGCATACATCTCTTAGAGGTTTAAAAAGACTCAACGGTATAAATAATTCTTTGACTCAAGTGACTTATAAAATAAAATTTTTTAAAAAGCCAGATAATTCATATCCCAGATACAGCCTTCAGCTGGTACTGTAGGTAGCTTGGTGGTGGGTGTTCGGCTAGCATTCATAGAGCCCTGGGCTCCATCCCTAGCACCCAAGTAGTTGGCACATGGCTATAATCGTGGCACTTGAAGACAGAATAAGTTAAAAGTCAATCATCCTTGGTGACACACTGAGTTCAGAGCCACCTTGGGCTACACAAGACCTAGTCAATACTTTTCTCATATATGGACCTGCAAGATGGTTCAAGGGGCAGGAAAGACACTTGCTGTTGGAGCCTGAGGACCTGAGGTTTATCCCTGGGACCTATATGGCAGGAGGAGGGAAACTCCTGCTCCACACACAGCTAAAATGTCAAAAAAAAAAAAAACATATTAAAAGACTGTTTTCCTATATGGTGGACATCACAACAGATACCTCAGTGGCTAAGTCCTTCAGTCTGATGACACTCACAATGCCTCTGAGGTCTTTTCTTCTGGTACATCCTTTAGCCATGGAGCCTTCTGGGATGACTCCTGAGAACTTGCCAGGGGGCACTGCACCTAAGTAGGGCCAACATTGTCCCTGTTCTGTACTGAACACTTGGCACAGGACTGGGGCTAACCTTATAGAAGGCCCAGAGAAGGTACCAGCTTTTAGGGAAGAGCCACACTTTGGGGGCAGTTGGGTAACTCTGCCGCTGGGTAACTCGGCCAAGCCACTTCCTTTCTCTTTCCAATTTAGTAAATCTTTGACCTCCCCTGAGGTGCATGAATTAAGGCCAAGCACTGTTCTATTAGCTTAATGTTCAGTAAAATGGCCAACTGAATTCAGAAGTAGAGTTTTGCCTAACCAGGATAATTATAGTACCTCTATCCCATAGGGCAGGAGAGGCAACTCAAAGCCCAGTGGGTGGCCTATACCTGTAACTCTAGAACTTTCCAGGCAGATGCTAGTCAGCTTAGGCTACACACGAAGACCTGTCTGGCAAAAGGTGCTGGCTGCCAAGGCTGACAACCAAGCTTAATCCTGGGGACCCACACACTGTCCCTAACATCCACCTATGTACATACAATAAACATAATTTTTAAAATGCATAAATGACAACCTACGACCTGATACCTGGGCCAAGCAGAGAAGAGGTTACTGTGGGGTTTGTGCCCAGCCCTCCTATTCCCCAAACCATCTAAACAGCCTAAACATTGCTTTTATTTGGGACACTCAAAACCAAAGTATAGGAGAGAGAACATCAGATGGAGCAGAAACAATAGGAAGTGGTACAACAAGGAAACATGGGCAAGCAATGAACATTGCTTCATAACCAACCTTGAAGAGACTGGCATGTCTGCTAGCTGCTTGGCAGGTCACACACACACAGGATGAGCTATCAAAACAATGCCTTGAAATAACCTTATTTTCTGGCAATATAAGATGACCCCCCCCCAACTTTCCCAGGAATATGCTCGCTGTATAAGACTACCCCTCTTCCAAGCGCACCCTGTGCAGCAGACCTGGGCATGAGTGTTGTCTATTCTCAGGCAGGGCACAACCAGCCAGGCACTGTATTAAATGCTGGCAGATAGCCAGTGCCAGCCGACACTGCCCCTTTAAAGGCGCACTGCACACTCAACCTGAAGACTTGAGCAGCCCTCCAAGTAGAATGGGCGGGTTCTGGTGGAGAGCCAGTCCACGCTCATGTTCTCCTCCTTGGGGTACAGGAAGATGTGTGCAGCTTGCTGCCCCCTGCTTCATGCTCCCCGCACACAGAGAGGGAACCAGCCACAGCACAACATATGAAGCAAGGGGAAGCAAGCTACAGGTAAGTACCCGGTGTATAAGGCGACCCGCGACTTTGGCACAGATTTGGGGGTGGGGGGGCTAAAAAGTCATCTTACATGGCGGAAAATACATTAACTCATGGGTGTCGGGGAGAGAATTGCTGCCTCTCTCCCATCTCCCATTTATACTAGTTTCCTTATAAGGCTTGGTTTTGGTGGCCCGATGGAATGCCAGATGGTGTGCCCTGTAGTGGGGCATTCCGTCCAAGACTGTTGGGAAGAGACAGACACTCTGGGCATGTGAAGGCCAGCGAGAATCCGTTGCAGCACATGTGATGTGTCCAGTATGTTCTAGCACTAAAATATAAAAAGCATCATGTTCAAAGATCTCTCCTATGGTCTGGCCCTGGAAACTGTGGAAGGCCCCGAGAGAGAACACGGGTTTCGTGGAACAAACACGAGAGAGCATCTTGCTTGGAGCTTCTAATAGAGTCCCATCTCTGGTTCCATGTTCTCGTTGGGAAAACTCGTTGGGCAGGAGTCAGTAATCCAGAGGGGTGAAGACAACCCGGGTTTGAGGAATCCGCAATGGTGTCCAGAGCTTCCTGGGGGCTTTTCCCACCACTTCCTAATCTTCCTGTCTCCATCTGAACCTTCACCTACCCCAGAGAAATCTGGTCATGCGCAGTAGAGTCTTATCCAGGAGAGAGGGCTAAAGCTCCTGACCCGAGACAGGAAAACCATTTGTCGGCTCGATGTCGGCTTGAGGCTTCGGGAGGCGCCTATGCGTTCGGTCGTGCTGCTTGAGGTGATCGGCTCTCATGAACCGTCGGCCACACTCCCGGCATATATGCGGCCGGTCTCTGGTGTGGGTCAGTTTATGTCGTTTGAGCTCATCAGAGCGAAAGAAAGACCACGTACAGCTTTCCCATTCACACACGTAGGGCTTTTCACCTATGGAGAGAATGGGAAAGAGTGAAATTAAGTGGAAAAGGCCACGAGGTGGGAATGAAGGTATCTAAGGCAAGAGCATTCAGGGCCAAGAAACCAAACCAGAAGGAATGAGGAGGGGGAGGCAAGAGGAGTAGTGAGGCCAGGAGGGCTTGGAAGAGAAAGAGTTAATCCTGGGCAATTACAGATCAGCAGGACCACATGAACCAAAAGAAGATGGGCTTTGTACTTAAGAGCACTTGTTGCGGGATGGAGAGACATCTCAGAGGTTAAGAGCACTGGCTACTCTTCCAGAGGTCCTGAGTTCAATTCCCAGCAACCACATGGTGGCTCACAACCATCTATAATGAGATCTGGTGCCCTCTTCTGGCCATCAGGTGTACATGCAGGCAGAGCATTGTGTACATAATAATAAATAAATTAAAAAAAAAAAAAAAAGCTCTTGCAGAGGACCCAGGTTCAATTCCCAGCACCTACATATGGTGGCTCACAACCACCTGTAATTCCAGCTCCAGGGGGAACCAAGCCCTCTTCTGGCTTCTGTGGGAATCAGACATGCACATGGCACACAGACATTCATGAAAGCAAAACACCTCTTTCACATAATAAAAGAAATCAAAGATTTTAAAAGGACAAGGAGCCCTAGATCCCTTTCTCCACCCAATATCACATTTACCTGTGTGTGTGCGTTCATGACACACGAGGTGAGAGCGCTTGGTATAAGTTTTTCCACAGTTGTCGTATGAGCAGACGTAAGGCCGTTTCCTGGTTGCCCCTCCTGAGGTACTGGGGCTCTCAGTCTCCTGTGGAGCAGGTGTGGGCTGATCACTTAGGGAAGGTTCTTCCTGGAGGTTTGACAGGCTCACAAGAGAGTGTTGGGTTTCTAAAGCTGACAATGGTTGGTGCCTAGCTGGGGGCAGCCCAAGGTGGCCAGAGTGCACGGGCTGACCCGTAAAGGGGGGCATAGCATGGGTCCCAGGAGAAGGCGTGCCTGGGACAAAAAATATTTCGTGTTTTAAAGAGCCTATGGAAGCAGGTGCTGTTAGGGGTACAGAAATAGGCGTTGCCAGGGCACTGCTGTGGCCCAACACTGAGACCCCGGGGGAAACTGAGCCCGGCGGGCCACTATAAGGCAAGTTCTCATTGAAGGGTACAGCCACTCCCAGAGTATCTGGACTCTCTATGGCCATCCTGTGGGATTCCCTCCCAGTCCCTCTCTGAGGCGACATTATAAGCTGTGACTCCCTTGCACCCTCATTGTGTCTGAATTCCTCAGCAGACAACACAGAGGGCCTCAACATCTCCGGCAAATGTTGAGTGGCTGGGAGCTGACGAACATTACTCATTCCAGAAAACTCAGGTACATGCAAGGCTGGCATCGGCATCTCATTGTCCTACAAGAAAGAGTCGTGAGAAGAAAATCCCCTTTGCGCTACTGAGCACCACACCATTCCCACTCCTGCCCCGCGCGCCACCCTCCCCCCCCCACCCCCACCCCCCGCCCTCACTCCAGCTCCCAGGACAGGCCAATGATGAGCTAACCCCAGCTTGTCGCAAGGACCTTGATGGCTGAGAGAAGAGACTTCTGTTTGCCCTCCACCTCAGGCTGGCTGAAAGTTACTGTGTAGCCCCAGGCTTTGCCTACATCCAGCAATCCTCCTGCCTCACCCTGCGGCTAGGTGATAACTTAAGGACAGGCACCTAATTTAGGATTGGTATACCCACCGAGGGACCCAGGTTAGTTTTGACTACGTGGCCTTTGTGGTATTTGGATCTTTGTGGGTAGAGTCCCATCTGGGATAGCTCATTATTTTATTCGAATTTTGGCTGACCATGGATTTTGCCACCACTGACAACAGGGCTGTCAAACTGTTGGGTTTTCAGCTTCCTTCCTGGACACCAGAATGAGCAGAGGATTCAGAAGACAGAGCTAGGAAAGGTGTTGCTGCAGATAAAGCATTAGCTGCACAAGCTGAATGCTAATCTACAGAACCGATGGAAATCCAGGCTCAACAGAGAATGCGTCTGCAATGCCAGGGCTGCTAGGGACCTGAGAGGCAGAGAGAGACAGGAGAGTTCCTGGAAGCTCTATGGCCAGCTAGTCTGGCACACACACCAGCAAACAACCAAAAACTAGACCCTGTCTCACACAGATGGGAGAACAGGACTAACATGCAGTATCGTCTTCTGACCTCCTCATGCATGCCCACACTCACATATATAAGCACATACATGTTACACACACACACACACACAACCTCAAGTGTGGTGGCTGGCATACACCTGTAATCCCTGCACTCAGGTGGTGGAGGGGAGAGGATCAGGAATTTAGGGTTCTCCTCAGAGGCAATCAGATCTCTGTAAATTCAAGGCTAGTCTAGTCTACAAAGAGTTCCAGGACAGTCAGGGATACAAGGGAAAACCTTATCTCAAAAATCGGGAGAGGGAAAGGAGGGAAGGGAGAGAGAGAGAGAAAGAGAGAGAGAGAGGTCCCTCTTCTCTCTTCCTGCATCTGGGTTCCAGGCATTGAACTCAGATCACCAGGCTTGGCAGCAAGCACCTTCACCTGCTGAGCCATCCCACAGCAAACACTGGCCATGTCTAACTGTTAAGCATTGCTGCATTAACGGTGCGTTTTTACGTATGTGGAGTTTTGTTTTTTGTCGATTCTAAATACTAACAGCTCCAGATACATTTAAATTAAACAGCAAGTTGTTAGATAAGGGGACTGCAGTGGGCTCAGGGGATACTAATGTGGAGACTAGCACTGTGTTACATTCGACATTTTAAGAGAGCTCTGTTGTTAGAGCACTCCCAGCCTAACAGAATTCTAATAAGGGTTTTAAATACAAGGTATCTGGGACACCGGACCCTGAGAGGCCCACACCCTAATGTGGAACTCTGATTAACTCTGACAGAGCTTGGTTTCACAGTGAGTTCCAGGAGAAGGCAGGCATGTCATCATTTCAGGTAAAGAAAGGAAACCAAGAGCTCAAATTTATCCATCAACAAAAAGGGAAAAAAATCCTATGTTTGGTCAAGGTAAAGCAGCACATGTCTGTAATCAAGAGTTTACCATGGCTACAGAGAAAGCCTATCTGAAACAAAGGATGAAGCAAAAAAATCCCAGCTAAAAATAAAAACAGGAATTCATCCCCCAAATAAACTAAAGTGACAAAGCCATTGCCATTTGACTGCCCTGCAAACATTCCTTTATTTTATTTATTTATCTGGGGGAGTGGTTTTTTTTTGTTGTTGTTTTTTGTGTGTTTGTTTGTTTTTATTTTTTTGGTTTTTTGAGACAGGATCTCTCTGAGTTAGCCTTGGCTGTCCTGGACTTCATAGATCTGCCTGCCTCTGTCTCCCGAGTACTGGGATTAAAGGCGTGTGCCACGACACCCGGCTATACATTCCTTTTTTTTTTTTTTTTCCAAGACTCTGTTTCTGTATAGGATCCGCCTGCCTCTGCCTCCCTGAGTGCTGGGATTACAGGCATGCACCACCAAGCCCGGCTTTTCTGAACTCCAGGAGCTTAAACCATCTCCATGAGAAACACAAAGAAGCCGGGCATGGTGGCGCACGCCTTTAATGCCAGCACTCGGGAGGCAGAGGCAGGCAGATCACTGAGTTCGAGGCCAGCCTGGTCTACAAAGTGAGTCCAGGATGGCCAAGGCTACACAGAGAAACCCTGTCTCGAAAAACAAACAAAAAAAAAAATTAAAAAAAAAGAAACACAAAGAAAATTGTTACAGAATATATACAAAAGACATTGTCATTAATCTTAACAGATTAATAGTATTTTAGCAAGCTGGGTTTGGTGACATATAAGTGGCAGAGGCTGGCAGTCAGCCTGCTTTTCATAGTAAGTTCCAGGCTAATAGAGGCTATAGAGACTTTCTAAAATAACTTTTGGCTATCAAGGCACATTTTATTTGTTTGTTTTCTCTGTGTAGCAGCTCTGGCTGTCCTGGAACTCAGTCTGTAGACAAATCTGGCCTCCAACTCAGAGATCTTAGTGCCTCTGCCTCCCCAGTGCAGAATTAAAGGGGTGCACCACCAGGCCCCGCTCTCACCTGGGTTTCCCAATAGCTTTCTAATCATTACTTTGAAGTTGAAACCCCTAGTCTCCAACAGCACTTTTAGAGGGAGTGTTGGGTTAAATGATTTAATTTTTTTATTATGGACAGGTGTGGAGGCACCTTTTAATTTAACTGGGGATAGCTGTGCACACCCTTAATCCCAGCACTCAGGAGGTAGAGGCAGGCCAGTCTGAGTTTGAGGCTAGTCTGGTCTACATAGCCCAGGACAGCACCACAGAAGGCTACATAGAGACCCTGTCTCAAGATAAATAACAATAAAACTATTGCATTAAATTTTTTTATAAAGATCATGGTAGCTCACAGTTTAATCCCAGCATTCTGGAGGCAGAGGCAGGTGGATCTGAATTTGAGGCCAGCCTGGTCTACAGAGGAAGTTCCAGGACAGCCAGGGCTACACATAGAAACTATCTTTGAACTCCCTACCCCCCACCCCCATAAAAATAAATGGAGTCTGGCAAAGGGCTCTGATAAATAAATTTTCTCCCCCACACCTCCTGCGTACACAAATCCCTCTCTCTGCAATTGCTCTCAAGTCCCTGGTCTATAAAAGAGTTCCAGGACAGCCAGGGATACACAGAGAAACCATTTTTGAAACCCCACTCCACCCCCGCTCCAGCCCTCCTCCCAAAAAATAGTAGCTTATGCTGTAATCACAGGAGTCTAGCAAAAAGCTTACATAATTACATTTTTTTCTCCCCACCCCTCTCACAGTATTCAAATCCACCTCTAGAAAGTTGAACTCTTCCACCTGTACTGCCCAACACAGGCTCTGATGCTTGATTAAAAACATACTTGACAGCCGGGCGTGGTGGCGCACGCCTTTAATCCCAGCACTCGGGAGGCAGAGGCAGGCGGATCACTGTGAGTTCGAGGCCAGCCTGGTCTACAAAGTGAGTCCAGGATGGCCAAGGCTACACAGAGAAACCCTGCCTCGAAAAACAAAACAAAACAAACAACAACAACAAAAAAAACATACTTGACGTGGCCGGGCGTGGTGGCTCACGCCTTTAATCCCAGCACTCGGGAGGCAGAGACAGGTAGATAGCTACGAGTCCGAGGCCAGTCTGGTTTACAAAGCGAGTCCAGGACAGCCAAGGCTACACAGAGAAACCCTGTCTCCAAAAACAAAAACAAAAAAAAAAACTTGACTGACTAAACAAGCCTCCTCTGGCCTTGTGCCCTTCCTCCCTTCACCTTCGCTCCATCTCTACCACCACCTGCAGCAATTTAGGATGGACCTCAGACTCACCATGGGAAACTGACGCACTGCCTGTGACAAATCGCGAGGCTCCATGTCGGTCCGCACCGATTTCAGACTAAAGGGGAGACTGGTGCCGTCCCAGGCAAAGGTCCCAATACCACTACGCCACAATCCCACAGTGGCTGCGTGGACCTTTTAATGGCCTCTGAGCCACTGGGCGGAGTCAAGGCCACGCCCACTCAGTACCCTTCCCACTTAGCACTCATCCAATGCTACAACTCCTTAGCAGGCCTTATTCGCTGACCTTTAGCTTTTTTTCCCCCCTTGTTTTTCGAGACAGAGTTTCTCTGATGTTCTGGATTCACTTTTTTGACCAGGCTGGCCTTGAACTCACAGCGATCCGCCTGCCTTTACCTCCCAGAGTGCTGGGATTGCAGGGGTGCGCCACCGCGCCTGGCTTGAACCTTACCTCTTCTTAAAGGCATTGTGTCTGCCCATCTCTACCTATATCCTCCAACCTACAGTCTGAGCAACTATTTGCCCCTAAAAGGTGCTGAGGAAACCGCATTCACGATCTGAGATTTCAGCCAAGCAAGTTTCTCTGACCTCAGAGTGGAGAAATCAGAGAAAGGCTTGGTGACAGGGGCAGGACAGATGCCTCTGTCCACAAGACCAAAGCAGTAGGCTTTCATAGGGCAAGATCTGTGGTTCCTGCTAAGACCGGGCACCTCTGTCCCTTCTCCATGCAGACTGAAGCCCATATGCCCACACGACACAATTTAGGTATCCTGCTGTATTAACCTTATCCTGTGGGTGGGCACTGGTTCTCTGTAACTCCAGTTCCAGGAGACTGGACACCCCTCTTCTGATTTACTCAGGCACCAGGCATGAACATGGTAAACATGCATTCAAGCAGGCAAAACACTCATACCATAAAAATAAATGTTAAAAAAATAAAATAATAAATAAATAAATAAAAAGAAAAATAAGTGAGGCTGAAGAAATGGCTCAGAGATTAAGAGCATTGGCTGCTCTTACAGAGGACCCAGGTTCAATTCCCAGCACCCACATGGCAGCTCACAACTGTAATTCCAGTTCCAGGGGATCTGACATCCTCATACCAATGTGCAAAAATCAAATTAAAACAAGAAATAAGCCAGGTAGATCTCTGAGTTCAAGGCTATCCTGGTCTATATATTGAGTTCATGGATGGTGAGGGCTAAAATAGTGTGACTTGGTCTGAAAATTAAAATTAAAATTAGGTTAGTAATATCCTTTGAATCTGGACACAGTGGCACACACCTGTAATCCCAGTGTCTGGGAGGCAGAGACAGGAGGATCTCGAGTGTGTGAACAGTCAGGGCAGTAGGGACAGTAAGACTCTGTCCCTGCAAAAACAAACAAACACACATAAAATTTAGCTATTTTGGAAGGACCTGTGAATTAGATTGGAGCAAAACAAAAAGGAGTGTGTGTGTGTGTGTGTGTGTGTGTGTGTGTGTGTGTGTGTGTGTGTGTGTTGAATGCCCTTGGCCAGTGTGAAGCAATGGAAGGTAGCAAGGTGGACAGAAGTTAGTGTGTTACTGGGGTGATGCAGGGGGGCGGGGGCGGGGGCAGGTGGGGGCGGGGAGCATTTCCCTGAGTCCCAGGGAAGCCGCTGGTGCTGTTCCCTTTTGGGGAGAACATTAACAGAGAGGTAGGTTTTTCAAGACATGGCCTTGGCTGTGTCCTGGAACTAGCTCTTTTGTAGCCCTGGATGTCTTTGAATTCACTCTGTAGACCAAGCTGACCTTGAACTCGGAGCTCCAGCTGTGCTTCTGCCTCCAGAGTGCTCAGATGGCTCAGAAGAAGCCTTAGAGAGCAAATCTGGGTGGAATAGTAGACTTCAGACTCGAGGCCATGTGCAATAAATGAGATCGTAGGGGATTTGAATACGGAGGGAGAGGGTTCAGGACTTGACCTGGGGGGACCTGGGGCGGGGGTGGGGGGCCGGTAAGTGAAGAAGTGAATCCATAAAAAAGAGGGGAGCTTTAAACCCAGGTTGAGTTTTCCTTACTAGCCCTTTTCTTTTTGGGGGACTGCGGGGTGGGGGATGGTGGTTGAGGACAGGGTTTCTTTTTGTGTAGCCCCTGGCAGTCCTGGAACTCACTCTGGAGAGCAAACTGGCCCCAGAGATCTACCCACCTTCTGCCTCCTGAGGGCTGAGGCCTAGGATTACAGACATGCACCACCACGCCCAGCTCAAGCCTTAAATCTTATTGTGGAATATTCTGTCTTCCTGAGAGTATAAAAATCGAGGACCTTGCCGGCGTGGTGGGCTCCAGACACACACATAGTATACATTTAGCCACGTGCGTGAAGCATTTACACGCGTACGAAATCAAACAAAACAGCTGGCTTCACCTGTTTGGCTTTGCATCTCGTCGGCGAGGACAGGGCAACAGCTCGGAGTTATCACGTCCCCACATTACTGCTCCGTTCTCCCCGCCTGTAACACCAGACCTCTCATTTCCAGATGTCTATCTCCTCCCCCCACCCTGTGGTGCTCTAAGCGATAGTGGCCTCCCAGGCTCACGTGTCAGAAGGCTTGCCCCCCTCCCCCTGGTAGAACCGTTTGGGAAAGCTTAGGAGCTGCGTGTGGCCTTGCTGGAGGAGGTGTATCAGTGAGGGTGACCTTGGAGGTTCAAGCGACGTCTCCAGCACGGCGCCTGCTTGCTTCTGTGCTTCCATGTGGGCCCGAAATTCGCGCCAGAGCCGGGGTGCAAGTTTGAGCCACGATGCCAGCAGCAACTCTTGGCCACTTCTAGTCTTTTTCTCCTTCAGTGTGTCCCATGGTCCCTTTATTTAAAGATGCTTGCTGGTGTTTTTAACTTTTGAGTTTCTGTTTCCGGTTTTTGTGCATATGTGTTTCTTTTGGTTGGAAACAGAGTCTGTCTGCATAACCCTACCTGTCCTGGAGCTCACTGTGTAGACCAGGCTAGCTTCGAGCTCACAAAAGTCCATCTGCCTCTGTCTCCCCGGTACTGGGATTAAAGGCGTGAATCATCAGTCTGGCTCCCTGAGGTTTTTAATTTTTTTTTCTTTTGAGATTTATTTCTTTTCCTTTGTGTGTATGAATGCTTTGGCTGCCTGTCTGTGCACCACGTGTGTGCCTAGTGTTGACAGAGGTGAGAAGAGGCAGGTTGTAGCCACCATATGGGAACTGAACCCAGGCCGTTTGGAGGAGGGCCACGTGCTCCTAACCCCTAAGTCCTCTCCAGTTACCTCCCGGAAGACTCTCTAGTCCTGCTCCAAGAATGTTGTTTGGTATTGCAGCACGGTCTCAGGTAGCCCTGGCTGGCTCAATGACCTTGAATTCTTCTGGTATCTCTGGGTGACCATCACACCCTCAGGTGTCTGAAGATGATCCAGTGTGGTAGGACTTGGCAATGTGCCTGTGGTGGGCTGTGGAAATGTTCATCACCTGGGCTATTTTGAATCTCATTTTCTGTTTCCTTGAAGAAAATTTGTTTTAATTTCATCTGGTTTCACTATTTCATTTTATTTTTATTTTATATATAGATATATATGTGTGTGTGTACACACACACACACACACTGGTTTTTCTTTTTTCTTTTCTTTCTTTTTTTTTTATTTTCAAGACAGGGCTTCTCTGTGTAGCCTTGGCTCTCTTGGACTCCCTTTGTAGATCAGGCTGGCCTTGAACTCACAACGCTCTGCTGATCTGCCTGCCTCCACCTCCTGAGTGCTGGGATTAAAGGCGTGTGCCACCACGCCCGGCTATTTTTTTTGGTTCTTCCAGACAGGGTTTCTGTGTAGCCTTGGCTGTCCTGGACTCCAGTAGGCTGGCCTTGAACTCAGAGATCATCCTGCCTCTGCCTCTGCCTCTGCCTCTGGAATGCAGGAATTACAGGTGTGCACCACCATGCCCAGCTTTTTTTAAATAGTTTTTTTCATACAATATAGTCTAATTACGGTTCCTCTTCCCCAGCTCTTCCTAGATCCTCTCCACTTCCCCATCCACCTAAATCCACATCCTTTCTTGCTCTCATTAGAAAATAAAGAAGTGCCTGGCGTGGTGGCGCATGCCTTTGAGCCCAGCACTCAGGAGGCAGAGGCAGGTGAATCTCTGTGAGTTCAAGGCCAGCCTGGTCTACAAAGCAAGTCCACAACAGCCAAGGCTACACAGAGAAACCCTGTCTCAAAAAAAAAAAAAAAAAGAAAAGAAAGAAAGAAAAAGAAAAAAAGAAAGAAAGAAAGAAAAGGAAAGAAGCAGGCATCTAAAAAGAATAATAAGATAAAATAAAAACGAACACATCTGAATAAGACAAACAAATAAACAACAACAAAAAGAACCAAAGAAATACATCACATATAGATGCAGAGACACACACATTCACACAGAGAAATCCCATAAAAACATAAAATTGCTGGGCATGGTAGTGTACGCCTTTAATCCCAACACTTGAAAGGCAGAGGCAGGCAGATTGCTGTGAGTTTGAGGCCAGCCTGATCTACAAAACAAGCCTAGGACTGCCAGGATAACATAGAGGAGCCCTGTCTTGAAAAACTAAAGAACAAAACAAAAACCCACAAAATCTTTGGAACTATAATATATACATACATGTGTATATATGATATATACGTGTGTGTATACATATGTATGTAAATGTATATGTGTATACACACACACAAAGCATTCATACACACAAAGGAAAATAAATAAATCTAAAAAGAAAAACATTGAAAACCTTTAGAGAGCCAGACTGGTGGTGTACTCCTTTAATCCCAGTACCAGGGAGGCAGGGGCAGGTGGACCTTTGTGAGCAAAGTTTATGAAAATGCCCAGACTAGTGGCTGGAGAGATGGCTCAGTGCTTAAGAGCACAGGCAGTTTTTCCAGAGGACCCGGGTTCAATTCCCAGCACCCACATGGCAGCTCATAAATGTTTGTAACTCCTGTTCCAGGGGATCAGACCCCCTCACACAGGCATAAGTTGATTTAAAACAAAAAAGCAGCCGGGCATGGTAGCACACGCCTTTAATCCCAGCACTAGAGAGGCAGAGGCAGGTGAATCACTGTGAGTTCAAGGCCAGCCTGGTCTACAAAGGGAGTCCAGGACAGTCAAGGCTACACAGAGAAACCCTGTCTCAAAAAACAAAAACAACAGGAAAAACAAAAAAAGCAAAGAAATGCCCAAACAGAGCATTATGAGACAAAAACAAACAACAACAGAAACCTCCAAAAATATCAAATTCAGTTTGTATTGGCCTTCTATCGCTGGGCATGGGGCCTGCCCTTAAGTTGTAGTTTGTGTACCCAGTGAGACTCTGTTAGGTAGAAGAAATTTTTCCTTCGTTAACTGCAGACAGCTTCTGAGTTGGGGATGAGGGCTTGTCCTCTTCCTCCTCCTGTCCTCTCAGAGCTGTTCCCTACGCGGCTTATACTCGAGCCCTGGGTTTCAGCGGTTTTCAGCATGAGGGTAGTTTTCAAGAATCTTAGTTCAATGGCGCCCCCTTCTGTCCGTACTGTAAAGTACAGGTCTTGAGTGCCACCATCTCAAGGGTTCTCAAAGGTTTGACAGCTACTTTCAATTTAAGCTACTTAACAGTACAAAGGTGTCGTTTGCCCTGTTCTTTCTCATTCTCTCCTCCCTCTCACCTTTACTCTGTACTCCTTCCCTCACTTCCTTCGTCTCTCTTTCTTTTTGTTTTTCGTTTGGGGGGGGGGGCATGGTTTTTTTTTTTTAAGACTTACTATTTTTTATGTGTGTCCGTCTTTGTGTGTAGTGTTTACACCACATGTGTGTGGTCGCTGTGGAGGCCAAAAGAGAACATCAGATCCAGTTGTATGGCTGTGAGCCACTTGATGTGGCTGCTGGGACCAACTACTCTGGGTCCTCAGTAAGAGCAGGATGTACTCTGTTCCTCTGAGCTGTCTCTCCAGCCCCTTCAGGGTCTTTTTCAATCTTCTCTGCACTGTTCTGATTTACCGGGGTCCCTCTTTCAAACTGATGTACATATAATGCATGCAGGGAGTGTGTGTGTGTGTGTGTGTGTGTGTGTGTGTGTGTGTGTGTGTGTGTGGTGCTGGGCATCAATCCTGAGTCACTGCACAATCTAGGCGAACTCTCTACCCACGGAGCTACATCCTGAGCCCTTTCGTTACATCTTTAAAACACGGGCCTGGCCCACAGGGCATGAGTTGTTGACCCTTTGTTCTATACCGGTATTCGGAATGTTAAGATGTTCAGATTTAGGCAGTCACTATTAGTCTTGGGAACATAGGCGCTCATATTGATTTCTTGGAGTTCTTTATATATGCGAAATAAACACACATCCCGTGGCAGCTAGGGCTGGGTGGCCTGGACCCTCTCCTGGGGTGGGGGGGGACTGTGGCTCTGCTGCACGGATGCATCAAGAAGATGACATCTGGCTGCCGTTACTTCAGGGACCCTCTCATCTATGGACAGCTGCAGGAGGTCAGGACTTCCAACAGTGCGGCTGGGAGGAGGCACCTGGAGGCAGAGGCCGGGCCATCCCAGCCTAATTTAACCCCCTCTCATTACAGCGTTTGGTCCAGAGTTCCTTGCTGGCGAGGGAGGACTCCTGGAGTGGGCTTGCCGTTGCATTTTTCTTTCACAGGTATTTATCCCTCGAGCCCCCAGCACATCCAGCCCAAGCCCTTGTACTTACGCACCTCCCTCTGAGACTTGAACTTGGTTACAATGCAATTCGTTTCTCGGCAGAGACCTGTCTTTGCCCTTAACTATTCTCTCTCTCTCTCTCTCTCTCTCTCTCTCTCTCTCTCTCTCTCTCTCTCTCTCTCTCTCTCTTCTCTCTCTCTCTCTCCTCTCTCTCTCTCTCTCCCAACACCCCACCCTCAAATTTTAAAACTTACCATCCAATTGACCTGATACAGTGTGTGTGTGTGTGTGTGTGTGTGTGTGTGTGACTCCTTGTGTCTCAGCCTCCAAGTACTGGGAGTATAGATGTACACCACACCACTAAAATCAAAACCATCCCCTCTCCCCCCCACACACACTTTAAAATAATAATTATTATTACTTATTTATTTAGTGTGTGTGTGTGTGTGTGTGTGTAGGTCAAAGGAGTCAGTTTTCTCTTTCCACCATGTGAGTTCCCCAGGGTTTGAACTCAGGTCTTCAGGCTTGGCAGCAAGCACCTTTCCCCCATCATCTATCGCTCTGGTCTTTAATGACGTTTTTATTAAGCATGACGGGTTAGAGAGAAAGAGCTGCTCAGAGGCAATCATGTGAGAGCAGGGGTATGAGATTCTCTAAAATAGGGGCCTCTCCACCCCTTTCTTCCCCCTCCCCGCCCCCTTCTTCTTTGACTTGCTCTCACTGAGTTAACAGTTTGGCCCTGAACTCATTAATGCAGCTGAGGCAGGCCTGGAATTCTCTCTCCTCTTTCCTCAGCCTCACAACACTTGGTGCATGTGCTTATCTTCTTGTGTGGGACAGTACATACATGTGCACACGTGTGTGAAGGCTAAAGGACAACCAACCCCACACGTCATTACCCAGGAACTATCTACTTTGTTGTTTGGAGACAGGGCCTCAAGCTGGGACCGAGGGTACAGTGGGAGTTTTGGTTCGATCCCAACTGTAGGATGTGAAACTGCTTTGTGAGCGAGTGCCTGGTGTTTGTCCACCGGAAACAGACTCTTGAGAGGATGCCTGCTTCATGAGGGGGCATGGTAGTTGCCATCTGAAAAACATCCTGGTTCAGACTCTGAGAGGGTTTACGTAAGAGCCTAGAGACAGAGAGAGGTCGCTTCACTTTGCTTCACTGCACTTTAGCTCCACTTCGAGATGCTCCCAGAGAGGAGTGCTCCGAAGAAAACTTGGAAGAGGCTACTGATTTGTTCCACGGCTGCTGTTTCTGTCTGCTGTTTGCCATTTGCTGCCGCTGTTTGCTCTTTGACTGGACTGCTGTAATCCTGCCGAAGAAGAACGGAACCATCACCCCAAGGAACTGTGTCTAAAAAGGTTTACATACCCTGTGCCTACTAACCTTCTTCCTCTTCTGCCTAGGGTTGGTGGGTTGGAAGGGAGGTAGAAGCATTAAGGAACCCCCAAATAAAGTAGATTTAAAAACAAAAAACAAAAACAAACAAACAAACAAAAAACCCAAAGCAGCCAGGTGTGGTGGCGCACACCTTTAATCCCAGCACTCGGGAGGCAGAGGCAGGTGGGTCACTGTGAGTTCGAAGCCAGCCTGGTCTACAAAGCGAGTCCAGGACAGCCAAGGCTACACAGAGAAACCCTGTCTCAGAAGAAAAAAAGCAAAGCAAAACAAAACAACAAGCAAAAACAAAGCCTACATGGAGGGCTTGCTACCTAAACTGGGCTGCCTGGCCAGTGAGCCCCTAGGATCCTCAGATTCAGTCTCCCTAGTGCTGGGTCTACACCCGGCATGCCGCCACACCCAGTTCTTTTAAGTGGGTGGTGGGGATCAGTGTTGGGTCCTTGTGCTGGGGCGACAAACACTTTACTACCTGAGCCATGCCCCACCCCCACCGCCAGAGCCTGTCCCTCCATCTTGATTTCCAACTTCCAAAACGAGGAGGGAATGGCTCCCTGCCACGTCAGCTGCCCGCTCTTCAGAATTCAGCCTAGCGACCTTAGCAATACTCCACACAAGCCAGGTGTGGTGGCGCACGCCTTTAATCCCGGCACTCTGGAGGCAGAGGCAGGCAAATCGCTGTGAGTTCGAGGCCAGCCTGGTCTACAAAATGAGTCCCGGACAGCTAAGGCTACACAGAGAAACCCTGTCTTGAAAAACAGGGGAAAAAAACAACAACAACAACACTCCACATACACCTCCGCCATCATCAACCGTGACAAATGCTTTCACTCCTTTGTGTAGATCTCAACAGCTTTTTGTTTTGTTTTGTTTCTGAGGCAGAGTTTCTGTGTGATAGCCCTGGCTATCCTGGACTAGCTTTTGTAGACGAGGCTGGCCTAGAACTCACAGAGCCCTGCCTGCCTCTGCCTCCCAAGTGCTGGGATTAAAGTGCTTAGTAAAAGTGAAACTCCAGTGAAACACAATTCTTTCTTTTTATCTGGGGGGGGGGGGGCGTCTCAGTGACTACCATAGCCAAGAGAGTAGTAATCCACAGGAGGCAAAAAGGCAGTTTGGTTGACACAACTCAGCAGTAGCCAGTGTTGGCCCAAACTTTGGGTACCTGACTCCGAGTAGTTTGTTTTAGCGGTACTCAAGAACACCACCATTTGGTGAAGGCTTTTCTGGTGATAAATAACTCAGCCGCATGTGCCCAATAAAGCATTTGTAGATCTCCTTGAGGAACACAGTAAGCAAGTAAGGATCGGCCTACTACAGTGAAACTCCCTGTTAAGCACATATGACACCATCCATAAAGATGGCCCAGGAGTTAAGAGCACTGACTGCTCTTCCAGAGGACCTCGGTTCAATTCCCAGCACCCACATGGTACCTCACAGCTGTGTGTAACTCCAAGATCCGACACCCTAACAAAGACATACAGACCAAATACCAATAAAAATAAAATTTTTTTAATGGGTTCTCTAGATTGACTGAGAAAAACAAGCTTATGATAAGGTTCTGGGGGAGGGTCCACTGTGGTCTCTGGCCACTCAGAGAGCGTAAAAGTCGTCAGGCTAGAAAACAGGTCCACGCCAGCCTTCTGGGTGGGTAACAGGTTACTGCACTCCTTCTCGTGAAGAAACAAACCAAACCCGAGTGCTAACATGCCAGGATCCCCTGGTGCTTATCTCTGAGCACAAGAACCTCCATTCCTCCTGCACCTATCTATATATGTATTGTTCTGTCTGTCTGTCTGTCTGTCTGTCTATCTATTCATCCGACTATCCAGCTAGCTAGATATTCATTTTAGTAGTCTTAGAGTCTTATGTGCCCTGGGCTAGCCCCAAACTCACTCTGCAGCAAATAGTGACCTTGAAATTTCTATTACATTTTAAATTATCTTGTGTGCATATGTACCTTATGGGCACACACATGGCACAGCACGTGTGGAGGTCTGAGGACAGTTTTGGGGAGTCAGTTCTCTCCCTCCACCCCTCGTGCCCTGGGGATTGAATTCGTGCGGTCAGGTTTCAAGAAATGTCTTTCCCTGCTGAGCCATCTCACAGACTAAATTTCTGATCCTCCTGCCTCCATCTCCCGAACACCAGGCTGCAATGTGCACCACCGTGTCCATCTTGGAAACTTGATTCTGCCCAGTCTACATCAGTGCTGCAAGACAAGGCTGAAGGAAGCCACCAGCTCGGTGGCAGTGGCCATACTTTAAGTTCATGACGCTTACCCTGTGCGCACTTAACATCCTAGCAACAACTCTACGTTTTTCTAGTCCATTCACCCTCCTCTTAGGGTTAATTATTTCATATCTTTCCCTCCCTCTTCATCTGTGTTCCACCCTAGCTCTCTGCCATTGGTCCCGTGTCTTCCTTTACAAACAGGCCGCTGGAGAGCACTTTCTCCTCGAACATCCACTCCACACGCTCCAGTCTGCAATCTGCACACAGGCCCTCAGTCCCCAGCACTGCAGGCACGTGCCTTGCAGTGTCCCCAACCCTCTGCACAGCTGAGATTCATTGTCTGGTAGATAAAAATGCCCAAGGTATGACTCAGTGTCAGAGTGCTTGCTTGGAATTTGGAAGGTTCTGGGTTTAATGCCCAGCACCAAAATACAATAAATAACTTATAGTTTTCTTTTATGCATGTGTTAGGTTTATATGTGTTCTGGTGTGTGTGTGTGTGTGTGTGTGTGTGTGTGTGTGTGTGTAAGCCAGAGGACAATCTCAGCAATGCTATCTACCTTCTTTAAGACAGAATCTCTTGTGGGCCTGGAGCTCAACAATTAGGCTAGGCTGGCCAGGCAGCAAACCTGAGGGACCCGCCTGTCTCTGCTTCCTGGTAATTACAAGTGTGCACCTCCACACCTGTCTCATATAGGGTGCTAATTGAAGTCAGGTCCTCGCCTAGCAACTGAAACAGGAAGATGGCAAATTCCAGAGACCAGGGCTACCATAGCCAAACTTGCCTTCCTCTTTTTTTCTTTCTTTTCTTTTCTTTTCTTTTTTTTTTTATACTAGCTGATTACCCTTATGTGAACACCACACCACACAACGATACAAGGATCAGAATCTGTGACAACACCTGTCTGGCATTCCAACATTTGGGGTGCTAAGGCAGAAAGATTATGGGGCTGAGGGTAGCCTGGGCTACACACAACGAGTCTCAGCTAAATAGTGAAACCTTATATTTAAAAACAAAAAACAAAAACAGTATCACACTGTACAACAAGACAAACTGCAAATATTACAATTTTTTATTTAAATTTTGTGTTTGAAACAGGGTCCTGGCTGTCCTAGAGTTTAACTATGTAGACCAGGCTGGTCTTGAACTCATAGAGTTTGCCTCTGCCTCCCAAGTACTGGGATTAAAGATACGAGCCATCGCTGGGCCAGACTGGTCTACAAAGTGAGTCCAGGACAGCCAAGGCTACACATAGAAACCTTGACTCAAAAATAAAAAGATGCAAGCCACCACACCTGGCCAGCCTTTTTTTGTTTTGTTTTAGTTTTGTTTTGAATTTTACCTATGTGGGTCTTTTGCCTGCGTGTACGCCTGAACACTATACGTGTGCAGTGCTGAACAGCAGCCAGAAGAGGGCGTCATATGCCGTGGGACTGGAGTTACAGAAGGTTGCGAGCTGCCTTGTGGGTATGGGAATTCCACCGTCCTCTGAGGGAGCAGGCAGCGCTGGTAACCACTGAGCCATCAGTCTCCAGCCCTAAAAATAATCTTTAAAAGTAAACAAAAGAATGTGAGAACCTGGTGGTGGTGGTGACAGCGGTGGCAGTGGCAGTGGCAGCAGCACACACCTTGAATACCAGCATTTGGGAGGCAAGAGGCCTGCATTGGAGACCAGCCTGGTCTACAGAGTTCCAGGACAACAAAGGGTACACAGAGAAACTATCAAAGGAGGAGGAAGCGGAGAAGGAGGAGGAAAAGAAGGAAGAAGGAAGGGAAAAAAAGAAAATAGTGTGAGCTATGTGGGGGGGGGGAGGAATATTTGTTTTTTTAGCTAATATTTAACTCTGGTACCCAGAGTATTGGCCTGTATTACTGTTACTATGTATGGAACATAGTAAATGTTCAATAAACACTCGTTAAATGAACAAACAGAAATGTCAACTTTCCCGTGAATACAAATAGCTCAGCTTCTGCCACAAAGGTTATTTGTAAAACTTTCAGTCATTTTTTTGCAAAAGAGAGAAGTGTTTAATTGGTTATGTTTTCATAATTAACGAATAAGTTCATAACTAACTTATCAAACCATCATTAACCAGAAAATATCACTCTTAGGGTTTAGCAACTTTATTTCACGTGTGTGTTTGTTTGGGCTTGTTTTGTTTTAAATGGGGTCTCTTGCAGCCAAGGACATCCTTAAACTCTTAAGGATCACTTTGCCTTGACATTCATGTATTTGTGTGTGAGACGGCACATGGGTACAGGCGTCCACAGAGAGCTGGAGTGTGAGTTGACCAGCAGGGATGTTAGGAACTGAACTAGCGTCCTCTACAAAAGCAGCTGGTGCTTTCTAACTCCCGAGTCACCTCTCCAGTCCTTACTTGAATTCTTGATCCTCCTGCCTCCACCCCCAAGTGCTGGCATAAGAAGCATGCCCCGTCATGTCCAGTCCAGCTCAAAGGCTTAAAGGCACACAGCGAGTGTGTGGGTCCCTCTGTGCATCAAGGAGACTAGATGTTAAGTTTAGTTCTCCCACTGGTCACACTGCCCCTTCTGAATGTGCCAGTCTGGTTTGAGGTCTGCTTTTTAAGGTGTAGGAAAACATGGCATTCTAAACTGAAAAGGCTTGTCTACTCCAGAGAGAAAATGCTAGCTAAGAAATTTCAAAGAGATCCAAAATGACTGAGGGGCCTTTGTCTGATTTGTGTGTGTCTGTTCTGTATGGCTTTTGTGAGTCAAAAAAAAAAAAAAAAAAAAAAAATCAAGGCTGGAACAACACTGTCCTCGAGCTATTCTTTCTGTTTGTAAGAAGTGTTCTATCTCTGCTAGGTTGAGTCTCCTGACAGCAGTGTCCCTCCTCTGGGAAGATGTTTAAATCTAGGTCATAAAGCAACTGTTTTTGACTGCTACTGGTACAGGACCATAGCCTTTCTACCGCCCCCTCCCCCCCACCCCACCCCTGCACACACTCCCACCCACCCTAGATGCATGCCACTATTCCCAGTGTCATTTCCAATGCCTCTGCTCTCTCCACAAATAGCCACCACCATTAAAGGGCTTTAATGTTTCATTCCAAATGGATTAGTTCCTGCGACCAATAGCCAGTGTAATTATAATGAACGTTGTGTTGATCCGTGCGGTGTTTCCCTGAGTTCTATATGCCACTGCATCTCAATCTTTCGCTCTTTGGCTGCTCAATTACCCTATGAGGCTGTTGGTGGTCATTTATTGGGACTTATTTCATCTGTGGTACATGGGCTCCAAGGAATTGGCTTGTGCGGTGATGAGGGCTGTTACCCTGGCTGTGCATCACTCCTAGTCTCTCCCCTAAGCCACATCACAGAATCCCAGAGCAGCAGCTGGAACGGGAAAGCTTTGGACATTAACTTTCACGATAAGTGTAGTGGCGCACACCTTTAATCCCAGCACTCAGGAGATAGAGGCAGGCGGATCGCTGTGAGTTCGAGGCCAGCCTGGTCTACAAAGTGAGTCCAGGACAGCCAGGGATACACACAGAGAAACCCTGTCTCAAAAAAAGAAAAGAAAAGAAAGAAAGAAAGAAAGAAAGAAAGAAAGAAAGAAAGAAAGAAAAGAAAACGTATCTAACGTTTTAGAACATTAGAACTATGTGATGCCACAGAGGATAATATACTAGAAAATACTGCAAAAACAAAAACAAAAACCTCTGCCACTAGCAGTGTGGCTCAGTAGATATTTCTCTTTTCGGGGGAGGTTTGTTTTGTTTTGTTTTGTTTTGTTTTGTTTGAGACAGAGTTTCTCTGCATGTATCCCTGGCTGTCCTGGACTAACTTTGTAAACCAGGCTGGCCTCAAACTCACAGGGATCCACCTGCCTCTGCCTCCTGAATGCAGGGATTAAAAGCGTGCGCCACCACGCCCGGCCCCACTCACTAAATACTTCAAACAGCCCTCCCATTTTAAAAACATATTGATGCTAAGTTTAAATACATAAATTTTCATATACTTTATTAGGGCTGTGAGAAATTAAGGAATTGTCTAACAGCCTAAAACAGAGCGCAAAAAGCTGAGACCAGTGTGTTTCCATGTAGAAGGCAGATGGTCCTGGAGGAAATGCTAGGAAGTGCCTGTCCTAGTGTGTGAGAACTGGTCTCCACACACTGTGAGGCCAAAGAAAGAGGCAGGCAGATCTCGGATCACACAGAGTGCAGTTAGTGGGGAAGGGGGGTATGGAGAGGTTACCAGTTGGGTCCCTGCCATCGGAGCCCAAAGAAGGAGCACTCATACTGGTTACACACACTGGTTAGGAAAGTAACCTCACTTAAGTTGAAAGGTACCTGGTTTACCTTAAGCTAATACCCAAGAGTCCAGGAGGAGGTCTGGAGAGATGGCTCAGTGGTTAAGAGCACTGTCTGCTCTTCCTGAGTTCAAGTCCCAGCAATCACATGGTAATAACCTTGCTTTTGGGCTTCTGTAGTTCCGCCTCTTTTTTTTTCCCCCCCTTTTCCAGACAAGGTTTCTCTGTATAGCCTTGCCTGTCCTGGACCCAACTCGCTTTGTAGACCAGGCTGGCCTTGAGCTCACAACAATCCACCTGCCTCTGCCTCCCAAGTGCTGGGATTAAAAGCCTGTGCCACTACCGCCCAGCTAGTTCTAATTCTAGTGTATATAAACATGTTTTTGTTTTGATCCCAAGTGTGGGATGTGAAACAGACTTGTGTGGGGTGTGCAGTGTTTGTCCACTGGAAACAGACTTGTGAGAGGACACATGGTGTCTGTCCACTAGAAGATCTGCCTCTTGTGGTGGCATGGTCTTTGCCAGCTGGTAAACATCCTAGTGGGGACTCTGAGAGGATATATATATATATACACCCAAAGCCTGTGGTGGGATATTTGGTTTTGGCATCACTTCCTTTCATTCATGGATGTTTATGACTCTGCTTCGAGCCCGAGTTTCCGGGTTCCGGCTGCTGCTCCGGGTTCTGCTGCTGTGGCTGCGGTCCCCTTTGCTGAATTGCTGGCTTGTGGTTTAATGGGTCTGCTAGAATCCTGATGGTGAAGAGTGGAATCCTCCCAGGAACTGAGTCTAAAAAGGTCTACTTCTCCTGTTCCCATTAACCTCTTTTCTCTCCTATCTAGGGTAGGTGGGTTGGAAGGGAGGCATACGCATTAAAGAACCCCAAATAAAGTAGGTTTGAGAAAGTGCAAAGCCTACGGCTTCTGGCTAACTGTTCTTGTTAACTGAAGTATGTCACCCCAGGACATGGTTTTTGTGCTGAAGAGCTCACCCTGAGGAAGTCTCGGGCCTTCACTGGGATCCAGAACACCCATTGTAGTCGCCAGCCAGCTAATAAAGACTTTCTATTGGCTTAAACCCATGTCCAGCTGGTCTTCTCTGGTGGACACCATACAAGCACAGAGTCTCTCCAAGTACAGGGTAGATTTTCAAAGCTAACACAAGGCTGGCAAGATAGCTCAGAGGCTATGAGTATCTGCTGCCAAGCTGGGGCTCTGATGCCAGGGCCTGTGTGATGGAAGGGGAGAACTGGCTCCCAATAACACACACACACACACACACACACACAGAGGTGGGGGGATCTTAGAGAACTGTGCATGGTGGGAGTGCTTCGATTTGTTGACTGCCTCGGAGGCACATTTTGCTGAGGTTCATAAAACATATTTCAGAAAGTTTTAGGAAGCTTTTTTTTTTTTTTTAATCTGAGATATGCTTTATGAGCCTTAGCACTGCCACCAGGCTTTCTCAGAGTTTAGCAAAATGTGCCTTCAGTGGCACTCAACAACTTGTGTAGCCGAGGCTGTCCAGGAACTCACTCTGTAGACCAGGCTGGCCTAGAACTCAGTGATCCTCCTGCCTCTGCCTCCCGAGTGCCTGGGATTAAAGGCGCGTGTCACCCGCTGCCTAGCTATGAGTGCATTTTCTTTAACTTTACAATAGCGTCTATTAGCTATCTATCTATGGGGCACCTAAATGTAGAGGTCAGAGAAAAACTTGCTGGGGTTAGTTCTTTTCTTCTTCCATGTGAGTCCCAAAGATGAAACTTAGGCTGTCAGGGTTGTGGCAAAGGGTCTTAATTGTTGAGCCATCTGGCCAGCCCTATGCCTCCTGTCTTAAAAATAAAGCTTCCCATGGGCTAAGGACAAGTTCCGTTGACAAAGTGCTTGCCATAAATGTGTGGGGGCCTGAAGTCAAAGACCCAGCATCAGTGCAAGAAGCCAGGTGCAGACTGCACACCTGTGGTCCTAGAGCTTGGATGGCAGGGATGGGAAGGCCTCTGGCTCATGGTGACACTCCAGTCTAGCCAGTCAGTGAGCTCCAGGTTCAGTGAGAGAGACTTTGACTCAAATAATAATAATAATAAGAAGAAGAAGAAGAAGAAGAAGAAGAAGAAGGAGAAGGAGAAGGAGAAGGAGAAGGAGAAGGAGAAGGAGAAGGAGAAGGAGAAGGAGAAGGGGAAGGGGAAGAGGAAGAGGAAGAGGAAGAGGAAGAGGAAGAGGAAGAAGTTGGGCCTGGAGAGATGCCTCAGCAATTAGGAGACTGCTCTTCAGGAGGTCCTGAGTTCAATTCCCAGGCTCACAACCTTCTATAATGTGATCTGATGCCCTCTTCTGGCATGCAGGTGTACAGGCAGATAGAGCACACATATACATAAAATAAATAAATCTTTTTTTAAAGGGAGGGGACTGGATTGATGGCTCAGCTCTTAAGAGCATTGGCTGGCTCTTTGAGGACTTGGGCTCAATTCCTAGCACCCACACCCAGGAGACATCATGAGAGAGCAACGGGAATCAGAGAAAACCATAAAATGCAAGTATCTCAGGGATTTTAGCTGGGAGGAAGCCAGATTATCTTAGAAGGTTAAAATCAATGACTGCTGCTCAGTTCTTGTGCCATAAAGCTTGTTAAATAAATATAATAGTCCAGTCTCAGTTACTTGGGTACTAGCAGGGGTTAAGAGAGAAACTGCAACACATTTTTTAAAAAAGATTGATTTATTTATAGTCTGTCTTTCTGTATATCTGCATTACAGAAGAGGACATCAGATCCTTTTATAGATGCTTGTGTCCAAACATACTGGCTGGCCTGAGCCTCAGGCAGCCAGCCCTCCTATCCCCCTGCCTCCCCAAGTACAGACATTACAATTATGCACCATCATGCTTGCCTCTAGCTGGCTCTTACACACACACACACACACACACACACACACACACACACACACACACACACATGACTAGGTATCAGGTATCCTGGGCTGCCTTTGAACTAGCTACACAGCTGAGGATGACTTTGAACATCTGAGCCTCCTAACTCAGCCTCCACCTGCACAGCCACACACGATTTATGGGGTAACGGGAAATCTAACCCAGAGCTTTATGCATGCCGAGCAAGCACTCTAGTGGCTGAGCTCCACCCTGGGAAGTGTGCGATCTGTGAAATATAAAGCCGTGGGGGAGTGGACTCTGGCTCCTAAGAGGATGTTCCCAGGAAGGAGGAAATGGCTGGAGAAAACACAGGCATGGACAGGGTGACACTGCGAATCGCTCCACCCTCTTGAGTGGGTCCAGGCTCTACCTGTATTAGTTAGTTACCTCAGAAGTAGTCTTCTAGTGAAGGATTGGCTTAGTCACCTCCCTCTCTCACAAACCTGGACTTCCCCACCATGTGACATCTCCCTGTGACACAGAATGAAGACCTTACCAGTCTGCCCATCTGTCTTATATGTCATAGCACCCAAAACAGTGAGCCTAATACGTTCTCTTTTTTAAAAAGATTTATTTATCTTATTTATTGTATATGAGTGCTTTATCTGCAGAAGAGGACATCAGATCACATTATAGATGGTTGTGAGCCACCATGCGATTGCTGGGAATTGAACTCAGGACCTCTGGAAAAGCAGGCGGCGCTCTTAAGCACTGAGCCATCTCTCCAGCCCCTAATACGGTTTTCACTCATTGTAAATTACCAGTCTTTGGTATTTGGCTTTAGGCAGAGGGAATTGAGTCTTCTTTCTCAGCCTCAATTTTAGGGTATGACACCTACTCAGTTAATGATGTCACCAGTGGTGACCCCAGAAGACTTTTGGGTGGCAATTGTGTTGGGAGAGAAAGAAGGTGGGCAAAGGAAGACACTGTTTTTACTCAGATTGTGTCTTTTCTATTTATTTGGGCTTGCCTGTGGGTGGTTCGTGGTGTGTGTGTGTGTGTGTGTGTGTGTGTGTGTGTGTGTTACATATGTGTGCCATGGTGCACACGTGGAGGTCAGAGGGTAGCTTGCAGGACTCATTTCTTTCCTTCTATCATGTGATTCATAGGGATAGAACTTAGGTCCTGGGGTAGAGGAGTGCCAGGCGCCCTTACACACCGAGCCATTCCAGTGGATTGTTTCTCAAAGGCCTGACTGGGAAGTGGAAGTCTGTGGCCTGGTTTTGGTGCCACTCTGAAATAAACAATTGCCAAAGCCCGGACTCTGACCTTGGAGAACTTTGCCGGCAGAGCGCAGATTAAAACTTCCTGGTGTGTCCTCCCATGAGGACGGAATGTTCTGCTCCACGATGAGGCAGTTTAGGAGAATCCACCCACACCCAGAGAGACACAGACCCCCAGAACCTGAGATCAGGGCCAAGAGGTGGGGGGAGGAAGGAGGAGGCTGCAGAGAGAAGCCTCAATTCCCTCCACCTAAGAAGCTGGGAGGAGGGTCCAGGGCGCTGATCACCAGGCTGAGGCCGAGACTCACACAGTCGGTGCAGGGCACTGCCCAGGAGCTCCATCACTCAGGCCACACCTTGCTGAAGCAACCAGACTGCAGTGAGATCACGGACCTCCAGATGACAGGGCCAGACAGTGGAGCACATGTGTAATGCTGGCTTAGGAGTTAGAAGCCAGAGGAACAAGAGTTTAAGGCCAGCCAGGTGTGGTGGTGCACGCCTTTAATTCCCAGCACTCGGGAGGCAGAGGCAGGAGGATCGCTGTGAATTCGAGGCCAACCTGGTCTATAAAGTGAGTCCAGGACAGCCAAGGCTACACAGAGAAACCCTGTCTTGAAAAACCAAAAGAAATAAAGAAATAAATAAATAAATAAAAATAAGAGTTCAAGGCCAGCCTCAAGGTGAATTTTATGAACAACCAGGACTATATGAGACCCTATCTCAAGACAAAATTAAATAAAGCCTGTAAGCTGGGTGTGGTTTGCGCCTGTGAGTCCAGCACTTAGGAGATAGAGGCAGAGGTACGGGGATGCATGTAAGGACATCAGCCAGGTTCACACGATGAATTCCAATCGAGCTGGAGTGCTCAGCTGTAGGCAAGATGGGGACTTTAACCTAAATTTCCACTAATGATGGATGAATAAAGAAAATAGGAGGGGGAGCAATTCAGCTATTAAAAGATGAATTTCTGTGGTTTGTGATAACACAAATGGCAGACATTGCTAAGTGAAACAAGCCAGGCATGGGAAGACCGGTAGTAGCACACAGATTTTTCTCACACATAGGAACTAAAAAACTTGAAGTCACAGGAACAGAGAGAGCGAAGGCTGGGCCTGGAGGAGACTCACTGCTCAGGGAGGAGTCAACTGCAGACAGGTAGGAGACACGAACTTTGAGATCTGTGCAGTTCAAAATAGCTAAGCAAGTACATTTCTTGTGTCTTATTACAAAAGTGATAAGCATCAGAGGGGGGCTTCATCAGTTAAAAGCACACACTGATCTTGCCGTGGACGTGAGTTCAGTTCTCAGCACCCACTTGAGCGCCAGCTCCCGATGAACCTGTGTTCATTTCTGTGAGCACCTATACTCAGGTGCACACATACAATTAAGAATAAAATAATAAGCTGGGCAGTGGTGGCGCACGCCTTTAATCCCAGCACTCGGGAGGCAGAGGCAGGCGGAGTTCTGTGAGCTCAAGGCCAGCCTGGCCTGCAAAGTGAGGCCAGGACTACAAGAGAAACGCTATCTCAAACACACACACACAAACACACACACACACAAAGAAGAATAGAATAATAGGCCTGGCACAGTAGTGCCCTGTAAGGCGCGCCCGCACCCAGTAATGGCGACAGCGGCAACCATAACTCCCGCACAAGCGCGGACATAAGCTCTCCCAATTTGCCCCTCCCGAACAGGGGTATGCAAATGAAGTATTCTGGAGCTGCCCTCTCAGCCACAGGCATACTAATGAGGCATGCTAATGAGGCATCCAGACACGACCTATGAGATATTGACACGTCACATACACAGAGCTATTTAAGTGATGCGCTCGCGGGCATTCAGGGTCTTTCGCTTCAGCTTCAAGGGCGCTCCCAATAAAGCGCGATTGAGAAGAATCCTGGTGTCTGCGTCGTTCCTGCCGGCGGGAGGGCGCAACAAGTGGTGCCGAAACCCGGGAAAACAGCGCTCGGACCACTAGACACCTGCGAGGACCCTCAGGATCAAGCAGAACCCCGGGAGGATTCAGAACTCATCACGCGGAGCGGCGGTACCGGTAAGTCTTCCTTTAAGGGCATGCCCCCATTTGGCATAGACCCCCTTCTGGCTGCAGGGCTACTCTTGTTGTGGGCAGCATTTGTTTTGTGGTGTTGTTCTTGCTTAAATTGTCATCGGCACGGGGAGGAGTGCATTTGTTGGGAATAGCGCAAAATGGGAAATCAGCATTCAACGACCTTCCTTAAACCGGTACAAGAACTTCTTAAGCAGCGCAAAACTGAAGGTATCGGAACAAACAATTCAGGGGTTTTACAGGAAATAGATCAAGTTGCCTCCTGGTTTGAACCCACTGGCTCTTTAAACCTTGCTAGTTGGGATAAATTGGGCCGAGACATAGACAGAGCATCAGAAGAACGAAAGTTACGGGCAGGGACGAAACCATTATGGCGCCTGGTGCGTGCCTGCCTGGAGGATAGGAGATGCGAGGACGTTATCAAAAACGGCCAACGAATGTTAGCTAATCACCAAGATAGCATGTCAGAAACAGAAGGAATAAACAAGAAAAGGGAGAGGAATAGCAGGAAAAAGGATAAACAAAATAAAAGAGCAGCTCAAAACAAAGGAGGAAGAAAAACAGGAAGAAAAGAATATTAGCAAGAACCTATACCCGGTACTCGATGATTTCGCTAATTTGTATCTCAATAGTTCTAGCGAATCAGAGTCCGAGAGCCATAGTAAAGAGGAAGAATTAAGTACTGAAGAGAAACAGGACTTAGAGGAGGCAAACGCTCAATATGAGCAAGAGAGATACGGGCCATACGGAATAACACCATCGGCACCCCCTCCATATGATCCTCAGTTCACTAGTAAGCAAAAACCCTCTAGAGGTAGCCATGACCTCACAAATACAGACAGCTGATGCAGTCAACAGTGTAGTAGAGCAAACAGCTACGGCATTAGTGACTCAAGAAAAGATGAATGCACATTTGCTTCAGGGCCTTCGTTTGGCCAACCAGAGAATAGATTTATTACAAGAACAAATGGTAGAGTTATATGAGTTGGTTCAGACCAGCTGTGTTTCCCATTATAAACATGTATGTGTTACCCCAGTACAATACAACTTTAATGCTTCTTTTAATCAAAGTAAATTGCTATCAGAATACCTTGCAGGAAACTGGACGCTAGAGGCTGAAGAGCTATCCCGACAGCTCCTGGACCAAATTGCTCACCTGAATGGCACTCGATTGAAACCTCTGACCCTAGGGGAATTCACCTCTTGGCTGCATTCTGCCTTTTCCTACTTTAAGGAGTGGGTGGGGGTGGAAATTTTTAGAGCCATCACAATCTGTGGCCTCGTGTTCTGTCTCTGGGTATTGTGTCGGATGAAGAGAAATCACACCCGTGATAAGACGCTTATGATCCAAGCTTTACTAGCGGTTGAGCAAGGCGCCTCTCCTCAAGTATGGCTAGCAAGCCTAAAAAAATGAGCTTCCCTCTACCTTCCTCTTGCGTGGCCTTTGCACCCGACTGAGCCTCGTTGCCATTGCACGTCGGAAGGCACACACCCCGTCAATGGCCATTACACTCCGCGGGGATTCTGCCCATTGCACGCGGAATGGCATTGACTGTTACCCCCACTTTGGTCCTCGATCGGATAGGCCATAATAATGGTCCAGCCTTGATCGGACTGATTTCCCTTCGCTCATTTCTTATAAAATAAAAAATGGGGAGATGTAAGGCGCGCCCGCACCCAGTAATGGCGACAGCGGCAACCATAACTCCCGCACAAGCGCGGACATAAGCTCTCCCAATTTGCCCCTCCCGAACAGGGGTATGCAAATGAAGTATTCCGGAGCTGCCCTCTCAGCCACAGGCATACTAATGAGGCATGCTAATGAGGCATCCAGACACGACCTATGAGATATTGACACGTCACATACACAGAGCTATTTAAGTGATGCGCTCGCGGGCATTCAGGGTCTTTCGCTTCAGCTTCAAGGGCGCTCCCAATAAAGCGCGATTGAGAAGAATCCTGGTGTCTGCGTCGTTCCTGCCGGCGGGAGGGCGCAACAGTGCCCGCCTATAATTCCAGCACTCAGGGGGCGTTTATGCTAAGGGACCGCAATCCGTGTGTTGAAGATGTCTGCGCACCTATGTTTGTTGTAGCACCAGACAGTGTTGACTCTACCTATTGGTCCACCAGCCTATGAAGGGATGAAAAAGATATGTTACATACACAATGGGGTACTGATACTGTTTGGCTGCCAGGGGATGGTGTGCTGGCATTTTAAGGCAACTTGGGCAGGATTATGGGATATTGTTGAGTGAAATACATCAGTCCAGAAAGAAAAATACTGTGTGCTCTTACACGTGGAAGCTAAAGGTGATTTCAAAGAAGTAGATACAGTGCTAACCGGAGCCTGGGAAGGAAGGAGATAAAGATGCTCAGTAGAGCAAGGACTGTCTACAGACTAGAGGAATAATTGTGTGCGCATGTGTGTGTGTGTGTGCATGTACATACATGCGCACGGGGGCGGGGGGATCCTTACACGTGTCAAGGGTGGTCGAGAAATGGTCCAGGTAAGGTAAGGAAAATTCAGTTCAGCCTGACTTAGTCAGTCGGTGCTGGCTCAAACTTTTGGAGTCTGACAGCAGGCCGGTTGATTTTAGACATATTTAAGGACAATATAATTTTAAGGAAAAAAAAAGTTTCCTGGTAACAATGATCTCAATCCCATGTTCACAATAAAGCTGAAGGCATGACTGTTTCAAAACTCTTTTGCAAAGTCCGTGTGACCTCTACCATGAACACAAGTTCTATATGTAAGGGCCTAGGTAGGCTCAGGTGGCCTCTGGGGTAGCAGAGAGGGCAGCAGGGTATAAAATGCCTGTGGCTTTCCCCTAGGGATGGCGTCTACTCTCTGAGAAACAAAGCTAAAGCTAAAGGCCTGTGGACAGGGAGTTTGGGATAAGCGAAGATTAGCAACATCCACTTCCAGCCTTCTGGGTAGAAAACAGCATTCATTTTTTCCCTCAAGGAAAGAACCCTTCATGATTAGCATTCCTGGATTCTCCAAAACTTAGCTGTGAGCACTTGTGTCTTCGACACATGTTCGTGTGTGTGTGTGCGCGCGCGCGCGTGCATGTATCCTAGCACCAGCGTTACTTTACAGACATATGCTGCTGAAACTTGGCCTTTATGTGGGTTCTGGGATTTGAACTCGTGTTTGTGGAGTCAGCATTTGACTCACAGCGCTATCCCCCAGCCCCAGAACCATTAACCTGTAATGCTCTGTGGCTCAGGACAGCTATAGTTGGCAACTGCATACTTCAAACTAGCTAGTAGAGGCGTTCAAGGGGTAGGTCAGTGATAAGACATACACTGCGGCTCTGCGTTCCAGCTCCAACACCCCACTCCACAAAAGGAAAAAGATTAGAGAGAACGGAAGAAAAGGCAAGGAGAAAATATTTCTAAAAGCCCCAATGCAAGGAAATGGCACGTGTCTGAGGTGACAGATGGATAGGTCACCCATACATAAGTACAATTACTATGTGTCGATTAAATGTTTTTAAATATAAGCCGGATGGTGGTGGCACATGCCTTTAATCCCAGCACTTGGAGACAGAGGCAGGTGGATCTTCAAATCTGAGGCCAGCCTGGTCTAAAGAGTGAGTCCCAGGACAGCCAGGGTTACACAGAGAAACCCTGTCTTGAAAAACAAAAAACAGACCGGGCGGTGGTGATGCATGCCTTTAATCCCAGCACTCAGGAGGCAGAGGCAGGTGGATCGCCGTGAGTTCGAGGCCAGCCTGGTCTACAAAGTGAGTCTAGGACAGCCAAGGCTACACAGGAAAACCCTGTCTCGGAAAAAAAAAAAAAAAAAAAAAAAAAAGAAAGAAAGAAAGAAAGAAAGAGAAAATAAAAATAAAAAACAAACAAGAAAACCAGTCTGGAGAGCTGGCTCAGCAGTTAAGAGCGCTCACTGCTCCTTCTGAGTTGTTCCCAGAACCTCTGACACCAAGCAACTGAGTGACTCTCAGGATCTGACACCTCCTCTGCCTTCTACAGTGCCCACAAACATATGGCGCTTATAAACTCACACAAGCCTACACGTAACTAACAACAGCAATAATAACGGGGGTATGGTGGTGCTCACCTCTAATGTCAGCACTTGGGGGGTGAAGACAGAAGGATCAGGAGTTCAAGGTCATCCTTGGCTACATAGTAAATTTGAGACTAGCCCTTGCTACATGGGACTCTGTTTTAATTGTTTTACATATAATAATAAATTAAGGCACTGTACTGAGTCAATAGCCTGCACCAGCCAGCTGTAGGTAAGCGTACCCTATAATGTCACACAACAGTAATGCCCTACTCAGAACACATCCAATCATTAAGTAATCCAGGATTCTACATACTAATCACTTTATTATTGCACATATACCAAAACACCATATGGCATCTTATAAACTTATACAACTATGAGCCATCATTTAAAATAATATCAGTTTGAACTTTTCAAAAATGCATTGTTTGTGTATTATTATTGTGTGAGTGCACGTGCTATCGCACACAAAACTTTTTGTTTGGGTTTTGGTTTTGGTTTTGGTTTTGGTTTTGGAGACAAGGTATCTCTGTGTGGCCTTGGCTGTCCTAAAAGTCTCTCTGTAGACCAGGATGGCCTCACACAGATCCGCTGGCCTCTGCCTCCCCGAGTGCTAGGATTAAAGGAGTGCGCTATTGCACTTGGCTATAAAAGTATCTTTTATACACCTTATGGAATTGTCATCTAGGAGGCTTACTGCCTCCATCTGCTAACCTAGGCCTAGTAGCTTCTAGCCTTCTTACAATCTTATCTTGGCCTAGAATATTTTCAGCCTCTGAGACTCACTGATGAATAAGTTCATCCTTTCTAGTCTTTTCTGAACTCTGTTTGGCTGGCTCAACTCAGCTGTTCTGGCTTAAACTCCTCTTCTAACTAACTGAACCAATCTGGCTTCTCTCTCAGCCTCCGACTCCATTGCTCTGCTTGGCCTCATACTAACTCCGGCAATCTGTTCTAATCTTCTGGCTCCTTCTCATTCTCTGGTTCGTGCTGTCTCCACCTGTGTCCAGCTTGCTCTCTCTGCAGCCTGCCTCTGTACAACTGTCCCAGTAAAGCTGTCTCCTCCTCCTCTCTCTGTGCTGCTCCCTTTTAGGTCATCTCTCTTTCCTCTCTGTTCCTGTGAGAATTGGGCATATCCTAGTCTGTCAAATCTTTCTCTGACTCATCACTTTGTCTGCCACTCAATTAGACACCACTTTTAAAAAGGAAGTTAAGGGCTGGAGAGATGGCTCAGAGCTTAAGAGCACTGTCTGCTCTTCCTAGAGATCCTGAGTTCAATTCCCAGCAACCACATGGTGGCTCACAACCATCTGTAATGGGATCTGATGACCTCTTCTGGCCTGCAAGTGGACATGCAGATAGAGCACTGTATACATAAAATAAATAAATAAGTCTTTTTTTTTTTTTTTTTAAGGAAAGTTAGTAGCTGGGCGGTGGTGGCACACACCTTCAATCCCAGCATTCCGGAGGCAGAGGCAGGTGGATCACTGTGAGTTCGAGGCTCATCTAGTCTACAAAGTGAGTCTAGGACAGCCAAGGCTACACAGAGAAAAACCACAAAAAAAAAAAAAAAAAAAAAAAAAAAAAAAAGGAAATTAGTTTCATCTAGCAGCTAACTTTGCCTTCATTGTTTGGGATTAACAGTGTATATTAAGGATGTGTCTGTATTCCAGCCTTAGTAGCCTTGTTGCTGGATTAAAATACCTACACACACACAGAGAGAGAGAAAGAGAGAGAGAGGGGGGGGGAGAGAACACAAATAGAAGAATTGGATACCATTATAACTTTAATATAGAAATATGACAATGCCTATCTTCTTTTAGATTTATTATATGTACAGTATACTGCCTGCATGTACACCTTCACGCCACAAGAGGGCACCATATCTCATTATTGATGGCTGTGAGGCAAACACGTGGTTGCTGGGTATTGAACTCAGGGCCTTTGGAAGACCAGACAGTGTTCTTAACCTCTGAGCCATCTCTCCAGCCTGATAATTCCTATCTTGATGGCACTATTGTGAAGTGGTAGGAGCTAGAAAGTGGTGTTTAGCTTGAGTAAGTAGGTCACTGAGGGGTGCTTTCCTGTCTGGTTGCCTCTGTTTCGTGCCCTCCATGAAGGGAGCAGCTTTGCTCCATCTGGCTCCTGCTGTGATGTTTTGCCTCACCAGGCCCTAGAAATGATGGAGTCAAGTGACCATGATCAGAACCAAAATAAGTCTCTCCTCTTAATTGTCTCTTTCAGATAATTTGTCAGAACGGCTGAAAAGCTATCGTAGGAATGCACTTGAGTATAATTTCTGGATATACCGTCCTAATGTAGGATGAAGGTAGCCTGCTTTCCAGGGTGATGGCTCAATTTACATGCCCACCGTTCCTGTGTAAGAGATCTCACTGAGGAGAACAGAATGCAGTGGCAGCCGGGTGTGGTGGCGCATGCCTTTAATCCCAGCACTCAGGAGGTAGAGACGGGTGGATCTCTGTGAGTTCGAGGCCAGCGTGGTCTACATAGTGTGTTCTAGGACAGCCAAGGCTACAGAGAGACCTTGTCTCAAAATAAAATAAAATAAATAATAAAAATAACTCCAGATGGATGTGGAAGCACGCATCTGTTACTCCAGCCTTCTTCCTACAGTGGGGTGGAAGGCAAGCCAGAAGAATGGCCGGAAACTCACAGCCTGGCTAGCCTGGCATGCGCATCTCAGCCAGTCGCCATGGCACACGCCTGCACACACACACACACACACACACACACACACACACACACACACACACACACACACCACACACACCACAACACGAAAAACACTTAAAAAGGCAGGTGAGATTGCTCAGTGGCTATGGTGGACTGACTGGGATTCAGTGCTAAGCACAGTACCCATATGGTAAGTCACAACAACCTGTAACTCTCATTTCAGGGAACCCAACACTCTCCTCTGACCTGAGGACGATACATGCACAGGACACATTTGCATATACACAGACAAAGCACTGATACTCGTACATGACCGGGTGGTGGCGCTCAATCACACAGGGGTGCATTCACTCCCCGTGCTAATTATAGCCATCAATACAGAAAACAATACATTTTTTTTTAATTGCCCTAGGGACTGGAGAAAGGACTCAGTGCTTAAGAGCACTAGCTGCTCTTCCAGAGATCCCGGGTTCTATTCTCTGCACCCACATGGTGACTCAGCTGGCTCTACTCCAATCCCAGGGGGATCTGAAGCCCTCTTCTGCATAATTTGATGCATAGAAGTACATTCAGGCCAACACTTAAACACATAAAATAAAAATAAATAAAACCTAAAAATAATAAAATGATAAAATTTCCTCAGGTGGCCTAGCCCTGTGGCCCACACCTAGCACTCAAGGAGGCAGAGGCAGGTGGATTGCTGTGAGTTCAAGGCTGACCTGGACTATATAAAGCCAGTCCAGGAAAGCCAAGGATACACAGAAAAACCCTGTCTTGAAAAAACAAAATAATAATAATAATAATAATAATAATAATAATAATAATAATAATAATAATTTTCCTCAGGTGTCATTCCCTCAAAGCAATCATCATCAGCTAGGAATGTTAGTCTCATTCTAGGTATTTTCCATACAAATTAAATTTCCATATAAGGATATTATGAAGCATTTTACCATGTACCATGTGAAGTAAGTAGTTCCTTGTAAGCAGCACATTGCAGTTGGCTAGCAGACTTGGTATTGGGTTCACATCTGCTCTCCCATCTGTGACTTTGGCCTGAGTCCTTAGATAGCTCGGTAGTCAAATGTCTTCAGTTTCATTTCTGACATCTTAGTCAACTCAAGGGTACAGTTAATACTTCAGAGTAAAATGTTATCATAGTGGTTATTTAAAACCTGCTAAGTGTATGCACAGAAGCAATGAGGAAGGATTTTCAAATATAGATTTGATCTTATTTTATTTTTGAGATAATTGTCCTGTGGCCTGGGTTGTTCTTGAAGTCAATATGTAGCCGAGGATGGCCCTGAACTCCCCATCCTCATTCCTCCAACTCCTAAGGCTTAAATATGAAAACATTAAAGTTTACTACATCAGCAGTGTGGCAGCAAACATCTTTAATCCCAGCACTCAGGGAGGCAGAGGCAGGTGGATCTCTGTGAGTTCGAAGCCAGCCTGGTCTACAAAGCAAGTCCAGGACAGCCAAGGCAACACAGAGAAACCCTGTCTTGGAAAACCAAAAAAAAGAAGGAAAAGAAATGTTTACAAGAACTTGAATAATGCAAATTAAAACACTAGCATTACTGTATATAATTCCAATTGCCAAATGATTATTTGAATAATACTATTCATAAAATTAATAAAATAATCTGAATAGCTTTATTGGTTCTGTTTATTATACCTAAATAATAAAAATACAACCTACATACAAAGAAGGTAATTACAAAGAATCAGTAAAGCATTAATAACTTGGATTATGGGTTGTACACAGTGGCGCACGCCTGTAATCCCAGCACTCAGGAGGCAGAGGCAGACAGATCTCTGTGAGTTCAAGGCCAGCCTGGTCTACAAAGTGAGTCCAGACAGCCAAGACTACACAGAAAAACCCTGTCTCAAAATAAAAACCTAAATAAATAAGTAACTCGGATTATTGTATATACAAATAACACCCATAAAACTGTAAGAAAGGAGGAATTACTTCAATAGAAAATTAAATCAATAGAAAATCTCACAGTTGGGCATGGTAGCACACACCTTTAATCCTGGCACTCGGGGAGGCAGAAGCAAGTGGATCTCTGTGAGTTTGAGGTCAGCCTGGTTTACAAAGCAAGTCCAGGCCAGACAAGGTTACACAGAGAAACCTTGTCTCAAAAATCAAAACAAAACAAAATGAAAAAGGATAACCTCAAAAAAGGAACCATGTACAACTGATGAATTAATAAAAATGTTCAATTTTACTAATGTCAGAAAAATGTAAATGAAGACTAAAATGAGATACGGCATACCTCCATTTAATTAGCCAAAAATAACTATAACACTGTGTTCTGGTGGTTTTGGTTTGGTTTTGTTTGGCTTTGTTTCTTTGAGATAGGGTCTCTCTACAGAGCCCTGCTATCCTTGAATTCACTATGTAAACCATGCTGGCCTCTAACTCACAGAGATCCTCCTGCCTTGTCTGGGATTAAAGGCTGGCTTTGTTTTACTTTATGTATTTGGTTTTTTCCCTTTTCTTTCTTCCTTTTTTTTTTTTTTTTTAAGACAGGGTTTCTCTGTGTAGCCTTGGCTGTCCTGGACTCACTTTGTAGACCAGGCTGACCTCAAACTCACAGCGATCTGCCTGCCTCTACCTCCTGAGTGCTGGGGTTAAAGGCGTGCGCCACCACGCCCAGCACTATGTATTTATTTTTACTGTAGCTCTGGGGACAGAACTTAGGTTATTGGCCTTGTGTAGCAAGTGCCTTCCTCAATGTGGTTGCTGGGAATTGAACCCGGGTCCTCTAAACCACTGAGCTTTCTCTCCACTATCTATCTATCTATCTATCTATCTATCCATCTACTGTTTGTTTGGAGCAAGGTCTCACTATGTAGCCCTGGCTAGCCTGGAACCCTCTATGTAGACTAGGCTAGTCTTGAACTCACAGGGATCCACCTGCCTCTGCCTCCCAAGTACTAGGACTAAATGTGTGCGCCCCCAGGCCCAACGTCTCCTTCTTCTCACTGTCTTGGCTGCAGCCATTTTAGGGAGACCTGTTGGGCAGCTGGGCTGATATTCTCCCTCTGCTCACACTGTCACCTTCCACTTTTCCCCCACCCTGCTCTGTGTCCCCACTATGGCTCCCATCGGCTGTCCGTGCCTCCTAACTAGGGCTAGCTTCTGCTTCCCTCCCGTCAGGATCCTGCAGCACAAATCCAGTCCTGCTGTCTAAAATGCTAACGCAAGAACCTCTGTAGTGTGTGCCCCACCCCTGCAGCGGTAAGCCAGCTGCATCTAATTTTCATTAATTACAAATCTACTCCTCATAGCTGTTTGCCTTTTTGCTGATATTTTTTTTTTTAAAGATTTAGTTATTTACTTTTATGTATGAGTGCTCTCTTTGCATGTACACCTGCGGGCCAGAAGAGGGCACCAGATCTCATTATAGATGGTTGTGAGCCACCATGTGGTTGCTGGGATTTGAAGTCAGGACCTCTGGAAGAGCAGTCAGTGCTTTCAACCGCCGAGCCATCTCTCCAGCCCCTTTGCTGATAAATTTTGATCTACTATGCAAACTCATTCCTTCTGAATCTGTGTCAAGCTAAAACACAGAGCAAAAAGCCGGGCGCGGTGGTGCACACCTATAATCTCTGCATTCAGGGAGCAGAGGCAGGTGGATCTCTGAGCTCAAGGCCAGCCTGGTCTACAGAGTGAGTCCAGGAGAGCCAGAGCTACACAGGGAAACCCTGTATCAAAAACAAAACAAAAACAAAAACAGAGCAAAGCCAGGTGTGGCAGCGCACTCATTTAATCCCAGCACTTCAGAGGCAGAGGCTGGAGGATCTCTGTGAGTTCAAGGTCAGCCTGGTCTACAGAGCTAGTACCAGGGCAAACGAAGGCCAGTGGGACGGCTCAGCAGATGAAAATGCTTGGTGCCGCCAGTTTCGCTCATTTGAATACAATCCCTGGAACCTCACATGAAGAGAGAACTGACTCCCATAAATTCTCTTCTGATCGTCTCTGTCTCTGTCTCTCTCTCTGTCTCTCTGTCTCTCTCTCTCTCTGTCTCTCTGTCTCTGTCTCTCTCTCTCTCTCTCTCACACACACACACACACACACACACACACACACACACACACACAGAGAGAGTAAATAGACAAACTGGGCAGATGGGCCGCACTTTCAGTCCCAGCACTCACAAGGCAGAACCGGGAAGATCTCCGTGAGTCTGAGGCTAGCCTGGTCTACACAGTGTGTTCCAGGAAAGCCAGGGCTAAAGAATGAGACCCTGTCTATAAATAAATAAGCATAATAAAGTTTTACATTAAAAACAGGAAAGAAAATGAGGGCCAGAGATGGCTCCGTGGGTAGAGGCACTTCTCTTGAGCCTGACAAGCTCAGTTCAATAAGGAAGCCACGTAGCAAGAGAGAATCAGCGCTTACACATCGGCCTCCCTGAGTCCACCCCTATGCAAAAATAAATACATATGATTTTTAATTTAAAAAGCATATAATTACTTTATTGTTATACTTGGCCTTTGGTTAAACCCCCGCAAGTCAAAACTCAGACTATGCCCTAATTTTTACATTCTATTTTAGTGTGTGTGTGTGTGTGTGTGTGTGTGTGTGTGTGTGTGTGTGTGAGAGAGAGAGAGAGACAGAGAGAGAGAGAGAGAGTCAGAGAAAGAGAGAGAGACAGAGAAAGAGAGACACAGAGAGAGAGAGAGAGAGAGAGAGAGAGAGAGAGAGAGAGGCATAGATGAGGGAACGCCTTGTGGGAGTCAGTTCTTTCTTTCTGCCAGGTGATTCCCTGTTCAAACTCAGAAGGTCAGTAGGATAGCAAGCCTCTTCACATAATGAGCTGTCTTTCTAGCCGTTGTTTGCTCTAAAAATTATGTATAAATATTGGGTTTTTTTCCAAGACAGGGTTTCTCTGTGTAGCATTGGTTGTCCTGGCCTCAACCTCAGGGATCCACCTGCCTCTGCCTCCCCGAGGCTGAGATTAAAGGGGTACACCACCACCATTGCCTGAAGGCTGAGAGCCTGCTTTTTTTTTTTTTTTTTTTTTAGGTTTTTTTTAGGTTTTTTGAGGGTTTTTTTTCTATGTAACAGCCCAGACTCACTTTGTACACTAGGCTGGCATTGAACTCACAGAGATCCGCCTGCCTCTGCCTCCCCAGTGCGGGGATTACAGACATGCACCACCACACTCAGCTGAGATTCTGGTTTTTAAAAATAAAAATTTAGGGTTGGTCCGAGAGTGGTGGTGTTTACAACTAACTGATCACAACCAGTTACAGGTTTCTTTGTTCCTTCTCCACTCCCACGGCTTCATTTGACCAGCCTTTAAAAATAAATTAATTAATTAATTTAATTAAATAAAAATTTAGGCCAGCGGTGGTGCTGCACTCCTTTGATCCCAGTACCTGGGAGGTAGAGACAGGTGGATCTCTGAGTTCAAAGCCAGCCTGATCTACAGAGTGAGTCCAGGACAGCCAAGGCTACACAGAGAAACCCTGTCTCAGAAAAACCTAAAACAGATGGGGTTGGAGCGATGGCTCAGCGGTTAAAAGCACTAGCTGCTCTTCTAGAGGTCCTGAGTTCAATTCCCAGCACCCACATGGCAGCTCACAACTGTCTGTAACTCCAGTTCCAGAGAATCTAACACCTCTCACAGACATACATAGGCACACATGCAGGCAAAACACCAATACAAATAAAATAAATTAATTTTTTAAAAAAGAACAAAAAGCACGAGCTTTCAAATGCAAACATAGCTGGCCTCAGACTCATAGAGATCCTCTTGCCTCTGTCTCTCCAGTGCTGGGGTTTTTTTTGTTGTTGTTGTGGTGGTGGTGGTGGTGTTTTTTTTTTTGTTTGTTTGTTTGTTTGTTTGTTTTGTTTTGTGTTGTTTTTTTGAGACAGGGTTTCTCTGTATTATCTTGGCTGTCCTGGACTCACTTTGTAGACCAGGCTGGCCTCGAACTCACAGAGATCCACCTGCCTCTGCCTTCCAACTGCTGGGTTTAAAGGCACGCGCACCACCACACCCAGCTAGAGTGCCGGGGTTAAAGATGGGCATCCCCTACTCCTAACTAATTATTTCATTTTTGAGAGTAAAGTAATAAAATTTCCCACTGTTAAGTATAGCTGTCAGTTTTCCTCTTCATCAGTTTTCTTTATAACTTCTGGGGCTATCTAGGCATATCTATACACTTTTCCTCTCTATAGCACTGAACTTATTGCTGATGGGTCAACACTAAGCAGTATATAAGATCTTTGCTTTTATAACATTTTTTATTTAAAATTTTAATTTTTCAAGGTTTATTTTTATTTTATGTATGTGGTGTTTTGCCTGCATATATATGTCTGTGCACCACGTGTGTGCAGCCCCTGTGAAGAGCAGAAGAGGATGTTAGATCCCTTAAAACTGCAGTTACAGACAGTTACTGGCCACCATGTGGTTGCTGGCAATCAAACCCAGGTCCTCTGGAAGAGCAGCCAGAATTCTTTTTTTTTTTTTTTTAATTTATTTTATTTGCATTAGTGTTTTGCTTGCATGTACGTCTGTGAGAGCGTGTTGGATCCTCTGGAACTGGAGTTACAGACAGTTGTGAACTGCCATGTAGTTGCTGGGAATTAAACTTAGGACCTCTGGAAGAGCAAACAGTGCTCTTAACTGCTGAGCTATCTCTCCAGCCCAACAGCCAGAATTCTTAACTACTGAGCCATCCTTCCAGCAGCCCCTTGTTTAAAATTGTCCTAATTAGCTTTAATTGTCAACTTGACACAGCCAAGAGCCATCTGAGGGGAAAGCCCTGGTTGAAGGTGAGATCAGACTGGCTTATGGGAGTTGGGTTGCCTTGATCACTAATTGATGCACTAGGGCCCAGGCCAACGTGGGCAGCACCACTCCTAGACTTACGGCCACGGGCTGTATGAGCAAGCTAGCACAGGAGTGTGTGAGTGGCCGGACCTGCAAATGGCACAACTCCCTGCTTTCTGCTTCAAGTTCCCCTTCTGTCTTCTGCCCTGACCTCCCTGGGTGATGGACTGCGACCTGGAAGTGTAAGCCAAACACACGCTTTCCTCTTCCAAGTTGCTTTGGGTCAGAGCGTTTTCATCTCTGCAACAGAAAGGAAACCAGGACAATGGCATTTCCACGTGACACTGCAATGTCAAGTAAACATCGGAAAGAGTCAGGGCTGCCCCTGACTTAGAGACCTCAGTCTGGCTAATTGGCAGCCGTCACTGACATCACCATGAAGACTTGCCAGCCGTATGAGTTTGTTTAATTTAAATATAAAACACACACGTTGATCCTGTCATTATCTGGATCCAGAACAGACAATCCCAGCATCCTTAGCAGGCTCTCCCCTGCTCTCTGCCCCTTTATAGGTCACCCCACCTGCTTGGTACCACTGTGGATTAGTGGTACGAGGTCTCAAACTCTACTAATTGTAATCAACTGCGTGTATTCTTTTGTTTTGTTGCTGTGGTTGTTGTTTCGAGACAGGGTTTCTCTGTGTAACAGCCCTGGCTGTCCTGGATTCGTTGGTAGACCAGGCTGGCCTCGAACTCAGAGAGATCCACCTGCCTCTGCTGTGATTACAGGTGTGCGCCACCCCTGAGACCTGTTCATGTGTATTCTTTTGTGTCTTCATTTCTTTCTTTTGGTTTTTCGAGATCGGGTTTCTCTGTGTAACAGCTCAGGCTGGCCACGGACTCACAGCTATCTGCCTGCCTCTGCCTCCCAGAGTGCTAGGATTAAAGGCATGCACCACCATGCTTACCCCCCACCACACACAAGGTTTCTTTGGCCACATGCCCAGCCTGGCCCACCTCTAGCAGTCTTAGACTTGTTTTGTAGATAAGGCTGGCCTTGAAATCACAGAAATCTACCTGCTGCTGCCTCGGAGAGCTGGGATTAAGGCTGTGCGCCACCGCCACCAACCACCACCACCACCACCACCACCCCACCACCCCACCCCACCCCCTGTGGAAGGAGCTTTTATCTAGTATTCTAGTTTGGTTTTCTGTTGCTATGATAAGCATACAAACAACTTGGGGGAAGAACGGATTTCTAAGCTGGAACCTGGAGGCAGGAGTCTGAATAAAAAGCCACGAAGGATGCTGCAGTTTGGGGCTTTCTTCCTCTGGCTTGTTCAGACACTCCCCCCCCCCTCCCCCCCCCTCCCCCCCCCCAACCTCACTGCTGTGGGGTTGAGACAAGCTGTCACTTTGTAGCCCTGGCTGGCCTGGAACTTGAGATGTAGACCAGGCTGGCCTCAAACTCACAGAGATGAGCCTGCCAGCACTCTAGAAATGGAGTTCCAGGACAGCTGGGCCTGTACCACAGAGAAACCCTGTCTCAGGGAAAATAATAATAATAATAATAATAATAATAATATTTTTTCTTTTGAAGAGGACTGGAGAGATGGCTCAGTGGTTATCAGTGTTGGCTTGCAGACCCAGGACAAGTGACTAAGGTGCATATTTAACATACAAAGGGGGCCTGGCCTCCAGGTTCTCCCAGCATCCCTCAGTCCCTACCTGTTACAGGGCACGGCTGGCATAGCCTGCCCTCTACCCTGAACTTTCCAGCCCAGAGGCTGGGCTTCCCTATGTAATCCAGACATTTTGGTTTGCTCGCTCTCTCCCTCTCTCTACATTTTCTATCTCTGCAGCTCTTTCTCTCTCTTCCCCTCCTTTTCTGTCTCCCTCCCCATGGCAAGTTCCCTGGCCTTCTTCCTTGGGACTAGTGAACCTACCCAAGAGCTGCATCAATAAACCTGCCTATAAATCTGACTTGAACTGGCTCATTTCATTGGCCAAGAAAAACCTATTAATAAGTAGTAGATGCTCTTCCAGAGAATCCAGGCTCAATTTCCAGCACCTGCACAGGGGGCGGGAGGGGGTAGGGGCTGGGAGGGTTGCGGGGGAGCTCACAACCATCTATAGTTCCAGTTCTAGGGGACCTGACACCCTTTCCTGGCCTGTACGGGCACCAGGTATGCAAGTGGTGTACAGACAGGCAAAATACCAGTGCACATAAAATAAAGTGTAAAATAGAGAAATAAATAAGGAAGGCACATTGAGGTGGCTCCGTCTCTGAGTCTGAAGGTGGGAAGGAAGGTCGCTCTGAGCCGTCCACCCACCTGATAGAGAGAAACTCCTGGTCAGACAAGTCTATCATCCATAGCGGTGACATGTTTTGTAAATATTTCTGCCATCTCACATAAATTTCTTACAGCTCCAGCCTGGTTCTTCTCTGTGTTCCCTCTGAAGTTGTACCTGATTTTGTCAGTTTTTATTCCAATCCTTTGGGGAGTAGAGCGATTTTGTTTTAGTATCTTGGTCAGAATTGCTTGATCCAAAGTTCTTTTTATTCTTTTTTTTTTTTTTTTTTAAGATTTATTTACTATATATACACAGTATTCTGCCTGCATGTACACCTGCAGGCCAGGAGAGGGCATCAGATCACATTGTAGATGGTTATGAGCCACCATGTGGTTGCTGGGAATTGAACTCAGGACCTCTGGAAGAGCAGTCAGTGCTCTTAACCTCAGAGCCATCTCTCCAGGCCCTTCTTTTTCTTATTATTCCAATTTTCTTCATGTGATAATGCCTCATATACCTGAGGCTATCCTCAAATTCACAGTGTAGCCCAGGATGACTCTGAACTGATCCTCTTGCCCTGACCCTCCCAAGTGCTGGGATTATAGGCTTTCACTGCCTGCCCAGCCTGATCCTGGGAGTCCTGAGAGAAGTCATGACAAAGGACAGAGCCAAGCACACACACTAGGATGGTGGCAAAAGAGAGAAGATTTGTAAAGGGCTAAAACCAGAATGTCCTCATTTTTAAATTTGGACAGTTGTGTATATATAGATAGAAGCATTCTATAAAATAAGAGATGTCTGACTTGAATAGTTAAGCTTGACAAAAAATTAAAATATTTTCTCATTCCTGTTTTACATTAGAAATCTAAAAATATTGAACACAAATTTTGAGTCAGGGTGCTAAAATCAGTGGCACTTTCTACTCTTGTTAGTTTTCCAGCATCTACCTGGTGGCTCACAGTCTGTAACTCCAGCTCCAAAGGATCCAAGACCCTATTCTGGCCGAGCGAGTTCCAGGATGGCTTGGGCTGCACAGCGAAACCCTGTCTCAAAAACAAACAAACAAAAGACCCTCTTCTGACCTCTGCAGATATCAGGTATTCATGTGGTATATGTACATACATGTAGGTAAAACACACATACTAAAAATATATATGTATATTTTTCATATATGTGTGTGTGTGTGTGTGATTAAATCAGGCACAACGGCACATGCCTGCAGTCCCAGGAGCACTGTTGCAAGTTTGACGCTAGCCTGAAGTTCCATGCCAACCAGAGCTATGTAGCAAGTCCTTGTCTCAATTTTTTTTTCCCATAGGGGCTGGTATGTAACTCAGTGAGTAAGAACCTGCCCAGCACATGTGAGACCCTTATTTCCCCAACTAGTCCCTCACATTAGTTAATTACTTATTATCTCTCTTTAGGGAGAAAACAGCAATACCATCAAATGATGGAAAACTTGGGGTATTTTGTTTGATGGAGTCTTGGTTAATAACTAACAACTGGCTCTCTTAAGAAAGACATCCCGCCAGGCTGTTGTGGCACATGCCTTTAATCCCAGCACTCTGGAGGCAGAGGCAGGCAGATCGCTGTGAGTTCAAGGCCAGCCTGGTCTACAAAGTTAGTCCAGGACAGCCAAGGCTACACAGAGAAACCTTGTCTCGAAAAACCAAAAAAAAAAAAAAGAAAAAGAAAAAGAAAGAAAAGAAAAAGAAAAAAGACACCCTGATGTGTGGAGGTTGCCAATGGCTGTGGTGTAAATACTTCTACCATGGCTGAACTGCCACATACAGCTGGCAGGACTGGAAATTGGTGCAACCACTTTATAAAACCGTTTGATGCTGACTATAAAGGCAAACATATGTGCTGGGCATGATGGCACACTTCTGTAATCCCAGGAGGCAACAGTGAGTGGATCACTGTGAGTTCGAGGCCAGCCTGGTCTACAAAGCAAGTCCAGGACAGCTAAGGCTACACAGAGAAACTCTGTCTGGAAAAACAAAACAAAAGTAAACATAGGTAAAAAGATCAGAGGCATCGTCTACTCCTAGCCATGTGTGCCAAAAGACACACATTATTTACAATAGTTAAAAACTGAAGAAAAACTAAGCTTAGCGGTAGTGGTGTATGTCTCTAATCCCAGCACTTAAGAGACAGAGGCAGCTGGGTCTCTGAGTTAGAGGCCAGCCTGATCTAAGAGTGAGTACCAGGACAGCCAGGGCTACACAGAGAAACCCTGCCTCGAAAAACAAAAAACAAGCAAAAATGCCAAAACAAAACAAAACCCCTGAAAAACTAGAATGCACACATGGCAACATATTCATGCCATAGGATACCATACCATGGTGAAAACAGACAAGCAAAGCCAAGGGAAACCTCCCTGGCTAGTGGCTACTTGGGGAGGACCAAAGGGGTCTAACTAAGGAGTGCACAAGAGACAATTTTCTAGCCGATCACTGCTGACAACTAAATGCTGCACCCTCCTGAAACCGCAGAGGCCTCGTCTCTATAGCCTTAGGGGCTAGAGCCATTACTGCTTGTGATTAGAAGTCCCAATGAGAAGGCAGCCATGTTCAAGCTAAGAAGAAAGCCCACGCAGGAAGCCGGCCCTTTCAGCAGTTTGGTCCTGGATGCTCCAGCCTCCATGTGAAACATGTCTGTTGCTAATGCAGTATGTTACGACATTCCCAGCCGACTAAGCCAGCCAGGGTTACGCAGATGTGTTCAAGCAGCAATTATGCGTAGCCTATGATTAATACACTCTTCTGCATGAATTATTTACTTCAATAACGTTCATTAAACTAATGTATTCATGTACTATTTGCATACAAAAGCAAAAAATAAAAGCTTCATTATCACACTCAACTTTTCAACATGTCTAATTTGTAGACAAATCTTACTGTGATTCATAAGTTAAACTCATTACACGTTGGCCAAACACACAGTTTTTCCCAGAGAAATGTAGGTTAAAAAAAAAAAGGCCATTCATTTATGTACTTAGAAGGCAGCCAGATGCAGCCAAAATACACAGTATTAACCAGGCAGTTATAAATCTAATCATATCAAAGAGAGCCTGAGTTGTGAGAGGCCGCACTCACATTCGCCATTACAAGATGGCGCTGACATCCTGTGTCCCAAACTGGTAAACAAGTAATCTGCGCATGTGCGAAGGAACTTTCCACTTGTTGTGCTCTGCCTCTCCCGTGGCGTCATATCGCCTGATGAGTAACAGCCAATCAGGGACTGACACATCCTAAGCGGAGAACAGTTTCCTATATAAGGGATGGGTTTCTGCTGTTTGGGGTCTCCATTTTACTCGCTGTAAGCTTATGCTCTCCCTCTCAAGATGCATTAAAGCTTTGCTGCAGAAGGATCCTGTACGTGTGCCGCGTCGCTCTTGCTGGCGAGACGGTTACGTGAGTCACATCTGGTGCCGAAACCCGGGAAATTGACCACACCATCGTCAGCACCTTCGGAGACCCCTTGACTTCAAGGAGGATTCAGAACTGCAGAAATAGGTAAGTTCGGAGAGGTATGCATATTTCTGAATTTCTTGGGCCGATTCTAGGAGTGATATTTTTTATTTTTTTACTTGTAAAAAATTGCCTAGAGGATGACAATTGCAAGAGGGCAGTAGAGGAAGGACAGGTCACCCTAGAGGAAGTTCAGGATAGCATGTCAGAAACCGAACGTAGTGAGAGGTTGGGTGCGCGCAAGAAAAGGGATACCCGTAAAAGGAAAGAAGCTAAGAACCCTCCTGTAAAAGGAGTGCAGTCCCCCGATTCCCCAGAAGGGACATCACAAGGACTTTACCCATTAAGGGAACTTGAGGCATTAAATATTGATAGCTCTGCAAGCTCTAGCCCCAATGCCTCTGACAATGAGGCTCTTGATTCAGAGGAAGAAGCAGAGTTAGAGGAGGAGGCAGCCAAATATGAGGAGGAGAGATACTACCCAGACGAACGAGGAAATAATAAAAAACCCTCCCATAACTCCTCTCATAGGGTAACACCCACCGCTCCTCCACTCTACGAACTGCGGTCTGGATTTTCCTTTTGGCCGGAAAAGATTCGTAAAAAATTACACAATTTTTTTCCTGTTTTTGAAACAGAGAACGGGGGACGAGTACATGCCCCCATCGAATATAACCTAATTAAAGAATTGGCTGAGTCTGTCCGCAAATACGGGGTTAATGCAAATTTTACCCTGGTAATGTTGGATAGAATTGGCACTGGCACCTTAACTCCTTCTGGTTGGCAGTTGGTAGCAAAAGCCTCACTTCCAGACATGGGTCAATACATGGAATGGAGGGCTCTCTGGTATGAGGCCGCTTAAACACAAGCCCAGGCCAATGCTCTTGCCCTTACTCCTGAACAAAAAAACTGGACCTTTGACTTGTTGACAGGTCAAGGTCAATTTACTGTGAATCAGACAAATTACCATTGGGGAGCTGTAAGAGTGGCCATTTCCATGGCACTCTTTACCCTAAATTTTTTAAATCTAGATGATAAAGGCCATACTGCAGCAGAAAGACACTATTTAGAGCCCAACAGGCCAAAAGAAATGGTCAAATAAAAGGATGTTCTGAGTAACAAATGGAAAGGACCGGATCCTATTCTTATAAGATCCAGGGGAGCTGTGTGTGTTTTTCCACAAGATGAAGACAATCCATTTTGGGTACCAAAAAGACTTACCAAAAAAATCCAGACGGTTCCAAAAGATGCTGATACTCAGCCTGGTGATGACCCAAGTGATAATAACAAAGGGGGAACAACGCTGGGGGATCATGTCAACATTCCCACTCCCGATGCCGAATTAGACAACAGAATTCGAGCAAACATTAAGAGAATTAAGAACTGCCATCATTCAAGTTAATTCCACACGCCTAGATCTGTCGCTTACAGAGAGACTTTCGTCATAGATATCTTCGGCTTTCTCCTTCTTTAAGGAATGGGTTGGGGTTGGATTATTTGGAGCTGCGATCTGCTGTGGGTTAGTGTTGACCCTATGGTTGGTCTGTAAACTCAGGGCTCAAACAAAAAGAGACAAGGTGGTTATTGCCCAAGCACTTGCAGCAGTAGAAAGTGGGACCTCCCCTGATATATGGCTATCCATGCTTAAGCAACAAGTCGTTGCCTGCTCAGCTCCTGCACCCTCAGAGTCTCAGCTCATTGCACGAGGTGGAGTGAGTAAGTTTCAGCAGCCCTGGAGAGTTGCATAGTGAGGCATTGCAGTAAAATGGCTCTGCGGCAATATGAGCTATTTACCTCTGTCTCCACTCTCTTTAATGGGTGTCTTATTGCTTCCTAAATAAAGGAATAGGGGGAGACAGCGGCTTGGCGGGCAGCCTTTAAGTCCTAAATAAGGGCAATGAGTTTTCTCTCTCTCTTTCTTCTCTCTGCGTGGCCTTTGCACTCGACTGGGCCTAGTTGCCATTGCACGTCGAAAGGCACCCTATATCTACATGCACCCAGTGGCCGTTGCACCCCGCGGGGAAAATTGCCCATTGCACGCAGGACGGCACTGAGTGGTACCTCTAAAATGGTCCTCGATCGGTTGGTCCAGAGTCATGCTCCAGCCTTGATCGGACCATTTCCTTTTCCTAAGCTCATTGCCCATACAACAAACTGTAGCGAGCTGCAAACCCGATGTGGCGCCAGTTTTCACCTATTCTTTTAGTTAGGCCTTTAATTAAAAGAGAAGGGGGAGATGTGAGAGGCCGCACTCACATTCGCCATTACAAGATGGCGCTGACATCCTGTGACCCAAACTGGTAAACAAGTAATCTGCGCATGTGCGAAGGAACTTTCCACTTGTTGTGCTCTGCCTCTCCCGTGGCGTCATATCGCCTGATGAGTAACAGCCAATCAGGGACTGACACATCCTAAGCGGAGAACAGTTTCCTATATAAGGGATGGGTTTCTGCTGTTTGGGGTCTCCATTTTACTCGCTGTAAGCTTATGCTCTCCCTCTCAAGATGCATTAAAGCTTTGCTGCAGAAGGATCCTGTACGTGTGCCGCGTCGTTCTTGCTGGCGAGACGGTTACGCGAGTCACACTGAGTCTCCAAACATACATTTTAAAACAAATAATTTCCTACTGAGGAAGAGCCTTAACTTATCTTCTCTGGCACCCAGCCCCCAGTGAGTGGATCGGCCCTTTCATGGTCTCTGCCAAGTCTCCAAACTGACGCCACCTAAATTCTGGACGCTTCCATGAGAGGGCGCTATAGCCCCACCTCTAACCGGAGCTGGATCCACAAAGGCTTTTGTGAATTCCTCTTTCCATCCAACCCACGCCCACAGCTCCAGAGAAGCATGCCTCACCCAAGGAGGAAGTGGTTGGCACGATGAGGAAGGAAGCCGGACTCAGCTGTCCTCCAGTTCCCACGACCCTGGGCTCCACAGCAGGATCCACACAGTCCCATCCAGCGATTCCTTCCCTTAAGACCATGTGAACCCCCCCAATCCCCCATACCCCCATCCCCCCACCCCCCCACTTCCCCCCACCCCCCCATCCAATGTGTTGTTAGTGACATAGATTTCTCCATGATGGTTAACAACAGCGCAGGAAAAGTCAGAGCATTGAGTTGGGTCTTGGGTCATCATCCAAACCTTAAGAATGACTTATGAGCTTATCTTCTGACCCCGCACCTGTCTGAGATGAGTTGTTTCCGTGCCTCCTTCACCACCTCTCATCTTCTCATCCTCCTCTCTCCTTTCTCCTGCCACCCTTCTTCCCAGGACCCTAGGGTTGTTGTCTAAAGTCACCACACGTCTCTTGTTTGTCCAGTGAGGAAAGTCGCCGCCTGGGTGGCTTAATGCTATTAGCAGGACTTGATCTTAGGGAAAACGAACGAGTTGACTCTTTGTATTGGAAGCTTTTCTGTGCCTGACCTTAACTTACTAATGCAACAACAGCACCTCTTGCTGTGCATGTTACCGTCCGCCTCATCTAGCAGCCAAGCACAAATGCATTCTGGGAGGTGGGGCAGCCTGGCATGGTAGGGGGGAATGGGGGGGTGCATGCTTCTAAGCTAGGTTACCTCTGCACAAGCCCTGGGTCTGTGGCTTACACGCTCCGTGGACTTGGAAAAGCCTGAGCGCTCTTCCTATCATTTCTTTATGTGTTAAAATGGGGAATGCAATAGTACAGTGTATGGGTCCCTTATTCCAAAAGCTTGAGGACCAGCCAGGGATGGAGGTGCGCACCTGTCACCTCCAATTCTTACAAGGCAGGAGGATCGCAAGCTCAAGATCAGCCTGGGTTAGAAAACAAGATTCTGCCAAAAGAGGGGGAAAAAAATCAGGAGTTTGGACTTTAAAATTTGAAACTATTTACCTATACATGAGATGCATTGGGCACACAAGTGTTTGGCTGAAACCCCTGCTGCCTGCCCCACCCCACACACAGAAGCTTGGAAACCCCTGTCTGCTCTCCTTCCCTCAACCCCACCCTCATGGAGAAAACTCCAGGCTGACACATCATCGCTCCCTCACCTCTGAGTTTCAAGCAACCCACCCAAGAGTGCTTGTCCAGGGCCTCAGCTTTTGGCCAGATGTGGACACAATCCCAGCTCCTACCTGACACATCATCACTCCTCTTCTGAGCACTATAAGACCCGCTTGCAGCCGGGGGGGGGGGGGTGTCTCACACCCTTGAGGCCAGCCCTGGGGAGGCAGAGGCAGGGGGATGTCTCTAAGTTGTTTTCACTCTCTTTTCTGGTCATGCCTGGCTGCCTACTACCTTTACTTGGCCGCAATCTACTTAGCCTTGGAGCCACCCCCTCCCTGGCTCCCATTTTCTTCCTCCTCTGGTTGCCTTGCAGACTCTTACCCCAAACTGCCCTGTCCCTACACTACTGAATCCTGTCGACCCCAAGTCCGGGGTATCTCCACCCGGGCAACTGCTACACTCCACCAATGGTCCTAGTTCACCTTAAGGACCCCTTTTCCTTCCCTTCTAGACCCCAGCTTCCCATCTCTGAAACCCATCACCCCAGTCTCAAGCCCATCATTACCCACCTCCTACCTCAGAGACCCCTAATTCCTATGACTCGCCCTGCAACACTCCCATTCTCCCCGTGCCTATGCTCTTGGGTGCCTACCTACCTACCTACCGCTCAGTTCAGGCCCTCCCCTTTATTAGTGAGGCATCCATCCCAACCCACCCACCTTTACCAAGCCCTATACCCTCCTAGTACACTTCTTTGATGTGTAGATGCCCTCTTACTCTGCAGCCCCTCCCTGTCTCTGTCCCAGAGGGCCACCTCTTTACTTCTAAACAATCTTGGCTCCTTAGGATAGTGGGTCTCCCCACCTAAAGCTCAACTATGCTCTCCCACCGTAATGTATTTGGGCATTCAAGTTAGCCAGGGCTGTGAGACCCCCTCCCTCATCTCCTAAGTCTTTAGAGCCCCGGTAGGCAGGACCCTACACGGTGATCCTTACCACCCCCTCAGCAACCAAACTCCTAGGACATCAGTGTTGGTACCATATATCCAGGATCAAAAAGGCCCTGGCCCAAAGATGGATGGTCCTTCAGCAGCTGGAATCCACCACTCTCCTCTTCAGGGATCCTCAAGAACAGGTCTGAACGGTCAAGCCTGGTTGCCTTCACTCTCAGTACCTTCACCTTTGCCGCTTTCTTTTTCTGGGTCAAGTTTTGTTTTTTCCCGTTGCCACTGCCACCACAGGTGCCAGGTACAATGACACTGCTACCAGGTCGTCCTTTGATTTACAGCACCTCAGTCCTTGCCCACCTGGGCAAGACCGTGCCAGCTCCAATATACTTCCATGTTCCGGAAACGTGGAACTGATGGAGCTGTGTGAGACCCATAATGACATCATGGGCCAGACCGACTGTCCCTCTAAGGGATACCAAAATGTTATCTCCATCCCAGCATCCCGCTTTAAATGCACAGAGGGGTACAGTTACCCCATGCTTTGCTTTACCCTTGACCAGAGAGACAAAGGCCTGTCGTACCCAACAGGTCAAAGAAAACAGGAGCTGTCCATGGGGCTCTTGTGGAAAGAACCTCCCAGGATGATACAAGCAGAAATTCTGTGGGCTAACATGGCCAAGGAGAGGCCAAAACACTGGTTTACCAGTCCCCACTAAGGCACAACACTACATTAATATCCTAGGTCCTCAGGATGGTCTGTGGGCTCACCAAGTAGTAGACAAGGTCCATCAAAGAGAAATGTCTACATATCCACGTGAACAAATAGAAATCTGGCACACCTCCACCCAGACCCTGCCCTCTGCCCTCCAGAACTTGGCAAACGTCACCGAGACCACACAACAGCAGGAGGAGTCCTTCTAACCACACCTGGGGGACCCCTCCTAATCTTGGGTAAAATCTAAGGAAAATGAACCTTTCTCCCAGCTGAGCCTCATCCAGGAGGGAGCAACCCTACCTAACCTTACTAAAGCCTCCCGCCTCAATAACTGTTTTCTCTGTGCTCTGGGTCACCCCCCCCCGTCAGACCGCAATGCCCCTGCCGATGCCAAGGGCTGACCCCAACCAAGGACAGCCATTATGTAAGATGTACCCCCTCTTCCAGAACTCTGTGGACACCTGATGCCCTTTCTGCTACTCAGGGCCCTGCTCTCTTTGCAATACTCCTAACAGCCCAGGCAGATATCTTCTGGTGCAATGGTTCCCGTGGTGGTCCCTCCTCTCTATGTATCCTGGTGATACTGGGAAACTTTTTCCTCCAAAGATTTATTATTTATACAGTATTCGGCCTGCATGTGAGCCAACAGGCCAGAAGAGGGCACTAGATCTCACTAAAGACGGTTACGAGCCACCACGTGCTTGCTGGGAATTGAACTCTGGACCTTCAGAAGAATAGCCAGTGTTCTTAACCTCTGAGCCACCTCTCCACCTCTCCAGCTTTATGGGAAGCTTTATGAGAAGGGCTATAATGGCCACGCTCTCTTTGACTCCTTCCATCTCGGGCACTCTAGTAGAACACACCATATGGTCGCAGTTGTTGCTGTTATGGCCTTGACAGTGACAGCCAGCTTAAACGCAGGTACTCTGCAGCTGCAATTAAAGGAGTGTCCAACTGTCTCCAAAGGGCCATCGACAACTCAGCTGTGTCACTGGCCTCTCTCCAATGTCAGATCACTTTGGTGGCCCCAGAGACCATGCAGAACTGGAGGGCACTGGACCTCCTCGCAGCAGACAGGGGAGGCACCTGCATGTTCCTGGGGGGAGGGAGGCGGGGGAGGGGGGTGAGGGGAAGAGTGCTGTTACTATAGAAGGAATTTGGCCTGGTGGGGATTAATTGTCTGACTTTGGGGTGGGGAACGTGTTTGGAAGACGGAGCCAGGAAGACCTTGAGTTCAAGGCCAGCCTGTGCTACATAGCAAGTTTAAGGCAAGTGTGAACTATATAGTGAAATCCTGTGGCACCTCCCTTTAATCCTAGCACTTGGGAGGAAGAGGCAGGTGGATCGCTGTGAGTTCGAGGCCAGCCTGGTTGACCAAGTAAGTCCAGGACAGCCAAGGCTACACAGAGAAACCCTGTCTCGAAAAAACAAAAGAAAAAAGAAAAGAAAAAGAAAGAAAGAAAGGAGGAAGGAAAGAAGAAAGACAGGCCTTATTTGTAGCATTTCCAAATTTTGTGAGGTGAGACTTCAAGCTGTCAAGAGAAATCACAGTGAGCCACCAGGGAGGTTTTGAGGAAAAGGATCGGGGCCTGAGGGACTGATGGGTTTTGATGGTGGTGGGTTTTGTTGTTCTTTTCTTTCTTTGTTTGTTTTTTTAGATTTATTTACTTATTATGTATACAATGCTGTGTCTGCGTATACACCTGCACACCAGAAGAGGGCACCAGATCTCATTATAGATGGTTGTGAGGCACCATGTGGTTACTGGGAATTGAACTCAGGACCTCTGGAAGAGTTGGCAGTGCTCTTCACCTCTGAGCCATCTCTCCAGCCCTGTTGTTCTCTTTCTTTCTTTCCTTATTTATTTTTGTTTTGTTTTTTGAGACAGGGTTTCTCTGTGCAGCCTTGGCTGACCTGGACTCGCTGTGCAGGCCAGGCTGGCCTCGAACTCACAGCGATCCACCTGCCTCTGCCTCCCAGACCTGGAAAATGAGCAGAAGCCAGAGGAGGAGGGTGAGAAGTCTGTGGGGGAGAGGAGGGGACAATCAGCCACCTCCCCCTTAAGAGAACTACAAAGAGCCAGCGTGGAGGGTCCTACAGGCCTTTAATCCCAGCCCAGCACTCGGGAGGCAAAGGCAGGCGATGTCTGTGAGACCGAGGCCAGCCTGGTCTACAAAGTGAGTTCCAGGACAAGGCTACACAAGGAAACCCTGCCTCCCAAAACAAGCAAACAAAAACACTACAAAGGGTAGGGAGTGTTCAGCAGTGTTTTTGAGGTTGACAGATCACCCTAGTTTAGAAACGGGTGCCCCATAACCCTGATGAATCAGATGCTATGTCACCCCGAGTTCCCCACAACCCTCAGGTAAGAACACTTCTTTTTTTTTTTTTTTTTTTTTTTTTTTAAGGACATGTCTTTTTTTGCCGTCCCATCGACCTCTGATGGAAGCACCCCATCCTCCAATTAGGTGGTTCTGATGAAAATCTTGGAGCTCTGAGAGATATGATACAAGCTTCTCTCTTTCTGGGATGGACAAGCCTCTGATGTGGGGGCCTGTCCTAGGCTTTGTAGGATTTTGGGCGGCACCCATGGCCACTTCCTGTTTAAAGAATGTGACATGTGCCCTACCCCCAAGGTTCCACAGCTAAGAATGTGTCCAGCTCCAGGCGGACATCCATGGGCAGGGGACCCACACATTGCCCCAATTAGACATTTCTGCTGCTCCCCAAATTCTTTTTGAATTGTTATCCTTGCATCCTTGGGATAATCTTGTATCAGCTACGATTCAAAACCGCCCAATCTGTCGAATACAAATGAGCCAGTGTTCCTCAGCGTGCACACACACACACACACACTGCCACTTAATCACCTACAAGTCTGTGCCCCCATGTCCTGTCCCAAGCCACAGTCCTGTCGTGGGGACTCATTACCCAGTGCCGACAGCTTCACCCACAGAAGCACAGGACTGTTGGCAGGGTAGAAACACGGATGCGCATACTCAGAGGCAGGAGGCTCATAAAAGCAAAGAGGCTCGCAGTGACAGTGACGGAGGGTGGCCTTCCCAGGGCCACTACTGGTGGTGTGCTAAATAAGTCAGTCGCTGGGTACCACCAAGGCGGCTGCTAAGCCCTGCTTGTGCCTTCAAGTCCCATCCCCCTACCTGTGGATTAGGTCTGGGGTGGGGGAAACTAGATTGGAAGGGTAAGGAGCTTACACCCAACGTGACAGATAATCACGGACACAAGGCCTCCGTCTAGGTCACCAAGCCTGAGTGTCCCCACCCCCACCCACAAGGCCAGAGGAAGGAGTCCAAACCCTCCCTAAATTCCTTCTTCCCCAAGTGAGGAAGAGCTAAGAGATGCCCACCAACATCTAGAGTGTCAGCAGGGGCTCTGAGGGAGCAGTGACAGAGAGCCTGAGTTTTCTACTAGACTGTCCAAGGAAAGGGCGTGTACCATCAGAGATGTTCTGCCTTAACTTGAGAGATACCATGAGGGCTGATGGTTCCTCCTCTTCAGGACACTCCAGTTTGCTCAGACCCTATGTTACTAAGAAAATCAGGCTGTGTGTGGGCAGTGGAGTAGGGTGGGGGGATATGCAATAAAAGGCTTTAAAGAGCCCACCCCAAACACGCCTGGCATGGTTGCCATGACAATGCCCCAGATACTCCAGAGGCGTCTGCCGGGTCCTTGAAGTAGGGATGGTGATGCACTGGATCTTCACACTGAGGCGGGTTGGGGTGAGAGGTTAGCGGTGTCTGGGAACATTCCTGCTGGGAAGATGGCTGGGGCTGAATTCCTCCCCACTTCAGTTCCCAGTTCAAGCCCCTGTCTCTGCCCCTCCCTCTCCCTCTGGCCTCCACTCCCCAGCTGCTCCCTGGAGAAGCACAGAGTCTGGCTCCCGAGAGGGCTACAGTGGCTCAGCTGGGCAGATACAGGTAAGGGAAACAGATGGCCTCACAGAGAAGGACCATGAAGATCTGATGCAGAGGACGAAGTGCTAGAAGAATAAAAATCCAGGCAAAGCCGGGCGTGGTGGTATATGCCTTTAATCCCAGCACTCGGGAGGCGGAGACAGGTGGATCTCTGAGTTCGAGGCCAGCCTGGTCTACAAGGTGAGTCCAGGACAGCCAGGGCTGTTACACAAAGAAACCCTGTCTCGAAAAACAAAAAGCAAAAACAAACAAACAAACAAATCCAGGCAAAATATCATTGTTAAGGGCTTCAAGTTTCAGGAATTCCTTGTTTTTAATAGCTGGGTAGTATTCCATAGTGTAAATGTACCACAGTTTCTTTACCCATTCTTTGACTGAGAGACATTTAGGTTACTTCCAGTATTGGGACTCCAGGTGAGAGAAGTATGGGAAAATGGGGAAATAGAAGGATCCAGAGCGTCCTAGAAACCCACAAGAAGAACATCATGACAGGCGGATCTGGACCCAGAGGTGTCTGCTGGTGTAAGGACCAGAAGGTGGGACTCAGATGGAGGTTTGGGTATACAGGCCCTGATAAAGGTTACATAAGAATTTAAAATGTTACCTATTTTATTTTATGGGTATGAGTGTTTTGCTTGCATGTATATCAGTGTACTATGTGTATGCAGTACCTGAATCGGCCAGAAGATGGCGGCAAATATACTGCAACTGCAGTTACAGACAATTCTTAGCTACCATGTCAGGTTCTGGGAACCGAACCAGGGTGCCCTACAAAACAAGTACTCTTAACCGCTGAGCAGTCTCTCCAGCCTCAGATGAATAATGTTTTAGTGTATGTATTTAATAGAATTTAAAGTAGTCTTTTTAGTTTACTTTTGCGTTAAAGAGGATTTAAAATCCATCCATCCCTACAGGTGTGCTTTCTATCCCCGAGGTCAGGTTTTCCTATCTGTAAAATGGATAGCAACAGTGTCTAGCTCACAAATTCTTTCTTAGGAGTAAATGAGACAACAAATGTAAGACTTTTTAAAAAAGATTTATTTATTTATTTATTATGTATACAATGCTCTGCCTGCATGTGTGCCTGCCTGCCAAAAGAGGGCACCAGATCTCAATATAGATAGTTGTGAGTCACCATGTGGTTGCTGGGAATTGAACTCAGGACCTCTAGAAGAACAGTCAGTGCTCTTAAGCTCTGAGCCAGCTCTCCAGCCCAAATGTAAGACTCTTAACATGCAAAATGCTCCATAATAATGGCTTTAAGAGAGAGAGAGAGAGCGAGCGAGCGAGCGCCGGGCCTGGTGGCGCACCTTTAATCCCAGCACTCAGGAGGCAGAGTCAGCCGGATCTTTGTAAGTTTGAGGCCAGCTTGGTCTACAAATTGAGTCCAGGATAGCCAAAGCTACACAGAGAAAACCTGTCTCAAAAACCAACACCCCCTCCCTCAAAAAATGGGGCTTAAAAACAGAAGAGACAGAATTAAGCAAGATCAGCCAGGCAATGACCCATGCCTTTAACCCCAGTATTCAGTAGACAGAAGCAGGTGGCTCTCTGTGAGCTTGAGGTCAGTCTGCTGTACAGATGGAGTTCCAGGACAGCCAGGGCTACACAGTGAAACCCTTGGGGGTGGAAAGAATTAAGCAAGATCCCTAGGAACGGTGTAGCTCCTGGCTGGCCAGCCTGCAGCGGTGTCTGTCCTGGAGACAGTCGCTATGGAAAGCGCAATTTCCTTCCTCCTTATGGAGGAAAAAAACAACAGACCACGTGTGGAGAAGGTGACAGCACACACATTCTGCAAGGGAGAGGGAAGGAACTCTGCCAAGCACACTGGGAACAAGCTAAAAATGTGGAGCTCACCCGTTGGGATGCCAGCAATACCCTTGCCTTCAGGAGATCAAGGCCTCGGGATCAGGCCGACCTGGGCTGCAGATCAAAACTCTCTCTCAAAAAGTAATTAGATACATTAAAAAGAAGTAAACAAAAAAATTAATAATAATTCTTTTCTTTATTTTGTGTATGGATGCTTTGCCTGAGTGTATGTCTGTGCACCACGTGGGTGCCTGCGTGGGGTAGGAGGAGACCAGAAGAGAGCGTAAGGTCCCCTAGGAGCAGAGTTGTGGCCTCCATGTGGGTAAAAGAATCAAACCTGGGTTTCTGCTGGGCGTGGTGGCACACGCCTTTAATCCCAGCACTCAGGCAAGCGGATCGCTGTGAGTTCCAGGCCAGCCTGGTCTACAAAGTGAGTCCAGGACAGCCAAGGCTACACAGAGAAAAAAAAAAAAAAACCTAAAAAAAAAAAAAAGAGAGAGAAAGTTCTTTCTGTCTATAGCCACTCACGCCATATTGCACAGGCACATCTTGCGTGGCACCCATCTGAAGCATGCAGGAGCCACAGCTGAGGAGGGCTTTGGGCTACCGTTCTCTCCAACGGCCTTACGGTTCCTTCTGGTACTACAAAAGCTAGCCCACAGAGAGGAGATTTTTTTGGCTCGGTCCTAGCATTATTTCTTTAACTCTTGCAAACAAAGCATGTGACATTTTTAGCAACAGATTCTTAGCATCCAGTTTTGGAACGCAACCAACAGCAGTGGCCATAGTGTGTACTGCCCTAGGGTCTCTATGGTCAGCAACTTCTGGGACAGAAACCCACCACCAACACGGGGATGCTTTTCAAATCTATTTTTAATTTTTTACTTTTTTTTTTAAGATTAACTTATTTATTATGTATACAGTGTTCTGCCTGCAGGCCAGAAGAGGGCATCAGATCACATTATAGATGGCTGTGAGCCACTATGTGGTTGCTGGGAATTGAACTCAGGACCTTTGGAAGAGCAGTCAGTGCTCTTAACCTCTGAGCCATCTCTCCAGGGCCTCCCCCACCCCCATTTTATTTATTATTTATTTATTTGGTTTTTCAAGACAGGGTTTCTCTGTGTAACCTTGGCTGTCCTGGACTCACTTTGTAGACCAGGCTGGCCTCGAACTCACAGAGATCCACCTGCCTCTGCCTCTCGAGTGCTGGGATTAAAGGTGTGCGCCACCACAGCTGGCTTATTTCTGTTTTTCAAGACAGGGTTTCTCCATGTAGCCCTGGCTGTCTTAGAACTCTCTCTGTAGACCAGGCTGGCCTCGAACTCAGAGATCCACCTGCCTCTGCCTCCAAGTGCTGGGATTACAGGCTTGTGTCACCATGCCAGGCTTGGGTCTCCTCCTTATGGTCTTGTTTCTGATTGTGCATCTGTGCGTAGGCAGTGCACAGAGTGCAGGTGCCTGCAGAGGCCAGAGGACTTGAATCGCCCTGGAGCTGGAGTTACAGGAGCTTGTGGGAAGTTTGACTTAGCTGCTGGGAGTCAAACTTGGGTCCTTTGTGAAGAGCAGTTACCTATTCTTAACTGCCAAGCCATCTCGCCAGCTGTGCTTTGCCCTCTGACCTCAGTGGTGAACTGGTAAGCCTCATAAAGCCCCAAAGGTTCGCCAGCACCACCTTTGAGTTCCCATTTGTTATTTTCCTAAGGAGCAAATCCACCCTTGTTCCCATCTAAGGGTCGTGACGAGGTCCGTTTGCTTGGCTCTCTCTCATTTTATCTGTTTTAGCACTTGATGGACCGACGCTATTTATGTCTGGCAAAGCCTTTCCTACTTCCCAGAGATTATGTCCGACCACGGGACTTCAGCGACATAACTGGAGCACATCACTCAAGTACCACACTTGTCTCACTGTTCTTTTTTAGTTAATTACGTTAATTACTTTCTCCACCCTCTAATGAGCATAGTCGTATTTGGCCCCATATGCTGGGCATCCAATGTGCCCTCTCCCATGCCCACCTCTCTTCTCCTCTGTTGTCCTCCAGTCCCTGGCATCCATGGGAGATCTCGGCTGGTCATGACCACGGGTCTCTATGTGGCTTATCTGAGCCAGTTCCTTAGTGAGTAACTCACCACCTCAGGCACTTCAGCCTTCATCTCAAGGAGGAATGGATGGGTTATATTGCTTAATTTTTCTGCTCCCATTGGTCCCCATACCTCACAAGCCAGGTGGCGAGAGGCTCTTATGTATACAGTGCTCCACCTGCACATACACCTGCAGGCCAGAAGAGGGCATCAGATCACACTATAGATGGTTGTGAGCCACCAGGTGGTTACTGGTAATTGAACTCAGGACCTCTGCATCTCTCCAGCTCCTGGCTAAGAGGCTACTTTTATTTATTTATTTTTTAATTTTTAATTTTATTTTTAAAATTTATTCAGATTACAACTCAATTGTTATCCCATCACTTGTATCCTCCCGTTCCTCCCTCCCTTCCGCTTTCACCCTATTCCCCTCCCCTAGGTCTATGACCGAAGAGGACCTCCTCCCCCACTATATGGTCATAGGCTATCAAGTCTCATCTTGGTAGCCTGCTTATTCTTTCTTTGAGTACCACCAGGCCTCCACACCAAGAGGAGGTGGTTAAATATGGGGCACCAGAGTTCATGTCAAAGTCAGTCTACACTCTCCACATAACTGTGGAAAATGTCCTGTCCATTGGGTAGATCAGAGTAGGGCTTCTATGTTTGCTATTTGTATTGTCCTTGGTTTGTGCAGTAGTTTGAGCAGACCCCCTGGGCCCTGATCCACCCATCACGATGTTCTTCTTGTAGGTTTCTAGGACCCTCTGGGTCCTTCTATTTCCCCAACTCCTATATTTCTCTTACCTAGAGTCCCAGTGGGATGTCCTAAGAGGCTCCTTTTAGCTGCTGTTTTTAAAGTCTTTTTCAACTCGCCGGGCAGTGGTGGTACAGGCCTTTAACGCCAGCACTCCAGAGGCAGAGGCAGGTGGATCTCTGAGTTTTGAGGCCAGCCTGGTCTACAAAGCAAGTCCAGGACAGTCAGGGCTACACAGAAAACCCTGTCTTCCAAGTGCTGGGATTAAAAGTGTGCACCGCCACGCCTGGCCTAAATTTTTTTTTAATTTCTATATTCACTCACCAAGCAGGAATGCCATTGCCACACAGAGGGAGAGAACCTCACTAGGGTGCCCCTCATGAACTGGTTCCCAAGGCTGCCCCTTCGGGATTTCCACAACAATGATTTATCTTATAGGAAATCACTACATTACATGACAAGCACCAAATAATCTTTTCAGCTAATTGGGGATAATCTTGATGTTTCAGAAAAGCTGGAGATAGTAGTTTCCTAAAGATAAATTGCAGAGAAATTTTTCATATTTTATTACACTCATCGGTCTGTTCTCGTTTCGTGAGAATCATGAGCTCGAGGCTTGAGGTTAGAATGGATAACAGGAAAGACTCTGTCTCCAGAAAAGTACCCGTTAATCTGTCTTTGAAAGCTCTTTTTAAAAACAGAGCTCCCCCCCCCCAGGCATAGTGGTGCACACCTTTAATCCCAGCACTCGGGAAATAGAGGCTGGTGGATCGCTATGAGTTGAGGCCAACCTGGTCTACAAAGTGGGTCCAGGACAGCCCAAGGATACACAGAGAAACCTTGTCTCAAAAAAGCAAATAATAATAATAATAGTTATTATTTATTTATTTACTTTTATTTTATAGGTAGGAGGATGCCAGATCCCCTGGAACTGGAGTTACAGACAGTTGTGAGCTGCCATGTAGGTGCTGGAAATTGAACCATGGTCCTCTAGAAGAGCAGTCAGTGCTCTAACCATTGAGAAATCTCTCCAGCCCCTTGAACAGTTCTTTTACACAAGCATGATTTTGTAACAGGCATTTAATCATTAGAAAAACACTGCTTGACCAATCTCTGTCTCTGTCTCTGTCTCCCCCCCCCTCCCCTTTCCTCACACAAAATGTCTTATGTAGCCCAGGTTGGTCTGAAACTCACTGAGGCTGAGGATACTCTGAACCCCTAATCTCCCTGCCCTCACCTCCCACATGTTGGGGTTACAGTCATGTACCCTCATGCCCATTTTTCTCTTTCTTTCCAGGCAGAGTCTCCTAGTGTAACCCAGGCTGGCCATACTCAGGAGTGAATAGAACTCATGGAAATCCTCCTGTCTCAACCTCTCACATGTTAGAATTAGAGGCACGAGTCACCATGCCTGGCTTGTAGATCTTCTAAATGTTGACATATCTCATTATATAATATTAAACACTCAGCAGACAGGCACAGTCAGAACGTAACCACCAGTCTCATCAGCCCTGGGAAGCTTCAAGTTCCTGGCAGCAGATAGCACTTGTACCAATTTTTAATTTTTATGTGGAAGCTCTAACTTCATCTTTGGCAACAAACACTACTACTTTATTCCTTGAACTGACACACTCATTTTGTTCATTTTAGAGGAAAGGTATGACAAATGCTCCAGTCTGAGAATTACAACTCATCATGTTGGGAAAATCCAGCTCATGAGCTTCCAGCCACCACAGGCCCTGAGCCTGTCTCACAATCTGCATCCCTTCATAGCGATCCCCACTCTGCTAGGTGGGCACTTTGCTTTCACTGTGGACCAGCAGCCCAGGGTTCTGGTAAATAAGGCATACTTCTCATCCTACATGCAGTACTAAAGCGGCACGGACTCAAAGTCAATCATTGAGTAGGGTGTGGAGGCACACACCTGTACTCCCAGCACCTGAACACCTGTCCTCCCAGCACCTGGACGCCTGTTCTCCCAGCACCTGGACGCCTGTACTCCCAGCACCTGAACACCTGTCCTCCCAGCACCTGGACGCCTGTTCTCCCAGCACCTGGACACCTGTACTCCCAGCACCTGAACATCTGTCCTCCCAGCACCTGGACGCCTGTTCTCCCAGCACCTGAATGCCTGTACTCCCAGCACCTGGACGCCTGTTTTCCCAGCACCTGGATGCCTGTACTCCCAGCATTTGGGAGGCTGAGAGATGACTAGGATCTTGGCTCACAAAGCAAGTTAGTTGGGGCTGAAGAGATCACTCAGAGGTTAAGAATATATTTTGTTCTTGTAGAGGACCCAGGCTTGATTCCCAGTGCTAGCATGGTGGCTTCCAACCACGTGTAACTACAGTTCCAGGGATCCGAAGTCCTCTTCGGACTACTGCAGTCACCAGGCACAGACACACAGGCAAAAAACATGCATACACATAAAAAACCTCAGGCCATCTCCAAACAAACCTAACCCTCCCTTCCTTTGAAAGAAAAGAAAGAAACAATTCAATGCATAGTGGTAGAGAGAAATCCCAAGCCTCCTAGTCAGTTGCCAAGTGCTGTAATCCTGCTTACATGCCAGCACTTTTACTCTCTGTCACTCTTGTGTCCTAAGTGAAAACATCAGCAATTGTAAGAGACAGACAATGATTTAACTATTGTTAGCAAATAGTTTTTGCCTGTGGATACCCTGAAAGGGTTTTTGTGCTTACAAGTATTAGTGAACTTCTCAAGAATTGTTCAAATTAAAGAATTACAGGAATTAGGCTGGGCGTGTTGGCTCATATCTTTAATCCCAGCACTCGGGAGGCAGAGGCAGGTGGATCTCTGTGTGTTTGAGGCCAGCCTGGTCTACAGAGCGAGTCCGGGACAGTCAAGGCTGCACAGAGAAACCCTGTCTCAGAAAAAAAAAAAAAAAAAAGCAATAGCCTGTATATTTTTTTGCCTCAGTTTGGTTTGGTTTTTTCAAAACAGGGTTTTTCTTTTTCTCTGTGGTGTCTTGGCTGTCTTGGACTTGCTTTGTAGACCAGGCTGGCCTTGAACTCACAGAGATTGGCCTACCTCTGCCTCCCAGTGCTAGGATTTAAGGCCCACACCACAACAAAGCAAGTCCAGGATAGTCAAGGTTACATAGAGAAACCCTGTCTTGAAAAACCAAAAACCAAAAACCAAAAAAAAAAAAAGCATGTAAAATCTTTTCACAAATGTCTCATGAGAAAAAAAATGAAGACCAACTCCATCTGTGGTACTGTTTGCTTTATTTCCTCAAAAAATAAAAGTAGGGGGAGGAGAGAATGGGAATTCAGCCCCAGGGGAGTGTGTCAGACACGTGAAGCCATCCATCATGTACGTCATGGTGAGCAGACTCAGTCCTGGGACGGAAAAGCCAAGTGGTGCTGGGAACTCAAGGCCCTCTGTCACCTTCTCTCCTCCCTCGATCCCACTAGCTACTGAATGTCCACCACAAGTCACACGGTCATGTTCTCTGTCTGTCTGTCCACCTGTCCACCTATCCGCTTGTCTATTTCTCAACACACACAGACATACAGACACATACACACGCACGTACACACACACACACACACTGCCACGGCTACCACAGGGTTAAGTAACAAGCTGAACCAGGTGTATGTTACAGCCACGCAACCACATAAAAAGCCATAGAAAAAGTCCCATCAGCCAACAGCCAACCTCACAGTGCCAAAACACATTGTCACTGTTTCATCAGCACAGCTAGAGAGCCTCAGTGGCCGTAGACTCATTCATGACACTCAGAAAACCAGTGTGGCTCATATGTTAAACATCTACTGCCTGGAGTATCCATGTAGGCACACGTGCGCACACACACACACACACACACACACACACACACACACACACACACTCTAAGTAGTCTGTGCACACCTGTGATAGCATAGACTTTGGAGACATGCCAGCCTGGGCTTCAGTTCAATCTTTACTACTGATTAATAGTATAATTATTTGTCCTATGTGTCCTTGGTTCTAGGAAATGGAGATTTTTTTTTCTTACCTTACAAATTTGACATGAAGAGGACATGAAATAACCAGGCAAATGACAGCATACTGTCTGACCCACTGTGATCTGAGGCATCACACTAACAATTGCCATGTGTGGCTTTCGTCACCAGAGGGCACCAGGGCTCCAAGGTGTCTGTGGAATTTCTTGGAAACAAACGTTCCAGGGAGGCTGGGGTTCCTGGAGTTTGGGGGGTGTGTACAGACCAGGGAGGCGGTTAGGTGCATTGAGGCTGGGAGGTTCTGGTGAGCCCAGCTAGGGTTCCTGTACGTTTCTGGCCATGTAGGACATACTCCTGGGGAAGATGCTGACGTGTGAGGGAGCATGCACAGTTCCCATACGTACAGAAGGCTGGCTCCCTTCTCCTACTGGGCAAATTCTTTCATGTCCCACATCTTCAGGCTTCAGTCATTGCTCCTAGCACACAAGTCGCCTCAGGAACATGGGTTCCAAGTTTTTCAGACAGCAGTAAGGACCTAGGATGCCATAGCTGGGACATAGGATTCTTTTTTTTTTTTTTTTTTACATAGGATTCTTATTTCCCTTTCCTGGGTTGTGCTAGGACTTCCTGGCCCCAGCTGTCTCCCCTGGTACTGAGCCAGCCCCAGCTGGCCTTGCCCCTCTTCCAGCCAGCTCCACACCTGCTCCCTGAGGCCAGGCCCTGGTAAGAGGCTTATCAGACATGTGTAGGGAACAGATAAGACATCGTCCCCTGCACCCCACAGGTCTCTTATCCAGCCCTGCCTTCCCAGCTGCTCGGACTTGTAGGAAGCTGCCAGCCATAGGAACCCCACCCACCTACACAACAGGCCACAGTGTCCCCAGTCCTCAAGGGTTCTCTTTCGGTCATCCCCTGTGACGTCATCACTTGTAGCGAAGCTCTGTCCTTCATTCAAATCCAAGAGAGTTACACAGAAAGAAATGCTCCCCGCTCCCGCTCCCTGCTCCCCGGCACCAGGTCAGCAGCTAGACTGGGAGCAGGGGTGGGGTCACAGGATCCTCCCCCCAGGGTACAGAGCTATTTTGGTGTTGGCTGCCTTTACATATGGCCACTCCTCTTCCTGTCCTCCCAATCCATAGAGGCTCTGGACTCTTTGGGAACTGGGACAGTGGGAAGAATGTATCCTGTCACAGGGAAGGACTGGGTGTCTGGAGTCAGCTCTGTCCTCCTCACAAGGAGACTCAATATTTGGGAGCCTGAGGGGACCTTCCATCCCATCCCTGTGAACAGCACCAAGGAGGGAGGGATCGCTGGAGTGGCCAGTCAGACGGCCACAGCACCGTAGACTAACGGTCATACGCATTAACGTGTAGACACCCCTCCTGGTGACACAACACGGTTACCATCACATACCAACAGCCACTCATTCTCCAGGGGGCCACATTCTGAACTACACACCAACAGACACTCCAACAAAGATACACACCAAACACCCCATGTGTGGAGGTGGAAGTACCTTCTTCCTCGGGGCCATATTCCCGGAGAGCGACATAATTCCCAGCACACAGTAGATGCTCAGAAATATTTGTTTTGTTTTGTTTTGTTTCCGAGACAGAGTCTATTGGTTTGATTTTTGGTTTGGTTTGGTTTTTCAAGACAGGGTTTCTCTGTGTGGCCTTGGCTGTCCTGGACTCGCTTTGTAGACCAGACTGGCCTTGAACTCATAGTGATCCGCCTGCCTCTGCCTCCCTGAGTGCTGGGATTACAGGCGTGTGCCACCATGCCCGGCTTCTCAGCAATATTTGGTTAAGTGGCTGCTGAATTTTACTGAGGAAAAGCCATTGGTCCTGCAGTGCCTCTCCAGGTGCTAGGTGGGAGCTTAAGGGAGGCACTGGTGGCTGTGTCACGCTGCCTCCAGCCCACATCAGTCACGACCACTCCTCAGCTCACAGCCGTCGCACAGAGCCACCCCTCCCTTCTCTTCTCTAGAGAACCAGGACAATGGCGCTCTGCAAGTCGCGTAGTAGGAACATTTGGAGGTGTGGTCAGTTGTTCAGCATCATGACCTCGGTGTGAGTCCTCGACAGTGCTGGCAGTGCTGGCTTCCTTGGCACTGTCAAACACTCTTAAAGGCATTTAAGAATCTGGGCATAAACTGGGCGTGGTGGTGCACACCTGTAATCCCAGTCCTCGGGAGGCAGAGGCAGGTGGATCACTGTGAGTTCGAGGCCAGCCTGGTCTATAAATCTAGTCTAGGACAGCCAAGGCTACACAGGGAAACCCTGTCTCAAAAAAACAAAACAAAACAAAAAAACCAAAAACAAAAAACAAAAAAGAAGGAAAGAAAAAGAAAAGAAAAGAAAAGAAAGAAAGAGGAACCTGGGCATAAACTGAGCACAGTTATGCACACCTATAATCCCAACACTCTGGGAAGCAGAAGCAGGTGGATCTCTGTGAATTCGAGGCCAGCCTGGTCTACGACAGCCAAGGCTACAGAGAGAAATCCTGTCTCAAACCCCTCCCTCCCCCAAAAGAAAAGAATGTGGCATAGACTGCTCTGGAGATTACAAGGGCTACCTGGACAGGGCCAAAATCAATGCCTCCTGTCTGCCTGATTTCACTTGAGGCGGCTGAGGTCCAGCCTGGATTGACTTAAACTGGAAAGAGTGAGGGTGGTATAAGATGACCCAAGAAGCACCCAGAGCTCCAAAGAACCTCATGGATTTAAGCAGCTGTTCCACCTTGGGCCAGGGTGGGGGTGGGGGGTGGGGGGAGTGACGTAATGACGGTTGGGTTTCGAGTTCAAGAAAGGATGAAGCTGAGAGCAAGGGTAAGGCAGGATCGGTCCAGCACTGCTTCCTAGCCTCTGAGGCAGGGACTCTAAGGAGGTAGGGCCAACTGATCAAGCCGCATTCAAATTTAAAGGAAAGCCCACCCCACCCCCCAATTTCTCAGCAGGGTGCCCAGCATCAAAGTGCCTCTCAAAGCTCCTCAAGTCTGGTGTCCTGCCTCCTGTACTTATGCTGACTCTGGCTAAGTCCCCTGATACATAGGACTTACCCTGCCTGGTTTGTTGGTGACAACAGACAGGCGCCCAGCCAGCACTGGGGGATCTAACGCTGGGCCTAGCCCTCCCAGGAAATAACTCTGTAGCTGGAGGTTCCAGAGACACGCCTCAGCCTGCAATGGGTGTGGCCCTACACTGCCTGCCCACTTGCTGTCCTGTCCTCAGGTAGCAGGCCACTGTGATCTGACCCCATCCTTCCTCCTGCCTATCAGAGCTGGCCACCCTCCTCTCCCTGCTGGCTGGCCATGTCTTTTCTTCCTGTGGGCCAGCTGCCCAGGGCGGGGACCTTCCCGCCAGGCATGAAGGCCCTTCTAGCTCTGACCTGGGCTAGGCCCGGACCTGTCTCCCTTGAGACCTCATTCTGATTGGGAAAATAACAGATGCGCCAATTCCTGTCTCCCAGAGACAGCTTTTCACCATGGAGTCTCTCTCTAGCCTCTAAGACCCCCCCATCTGAAGATTTCTGTGAATCAGGTGGGTAGCACACACACATCCGTTAATCTTTGTACACACATATACTTTTTGCTGTGTCACTGTTAACCAAGCAAAAACCTCACAGTCCACATCCCCAATTTCTCCAAATGCCCCTCAAGATAATCTACCCCTCAGATGGTGGTGAGCTTAAGCCCTAGGTTGCTTCTCAAATCCCAAACGCTGGTAGCACTAATTCTGCACACCTTCCTCTTCCTCAGACCTCCCCTAGGCCTCAGCCCTGGGCTGGCATGGACCCTGGGGGTCTAGCTCTCAGAATTCCTCCATCAGTTCCCTGTCAAGTGGGTTTCTTAAAGTAGGTAAGAGAGCTGCTGTCACTGGGCATTAACAAGAGAGGTAGAGGCAGAAGCAAGAGGACTGTGGGAAGCCCGGCGTGGTGGTGCCGCCTTTAACCCCAGCACTCAAGAGGCAGACGCAGGCGGATTGCTGTGAGTTCGAGGCCAGCCTGGTCTACAAAGTGAGTCCAGGACAGCCAAGACGACACAGAGAGACCCTGTCATGAAAAACAAAGACAAAACAACAACAACAACAAAAGAAAAGACCAAACAAACTAAAAAGAAGGCTGTCAGATGTTCAAGGCTGGCCAGGGATACATAGCAAATTCCATGCCAGCCAGAGCTGCGTACATGGTGGTCACCATCTCAAAATAAAAACAAAAAAAAACACACACACAAAGCTGGGCATAGTGGTAAAAGCCTTTAATCCCAGCACTGGGGAGGCAGAGGCAGGTGGATCACTGAGTTCAAGGCCAGGCTGGTTTACATAGTGAGTTCTAGGTCAGCCAGAGCTATGGAGTGAGACTCTGTCTCAAGGAAAAAAGAAAAAGAAGAAAGAAAAAAGAAAGAAAAAGAAAATTTTAGACATTTTCTTGGACCGCGTTTAATGCCTTTTAGGTTCTTCTCACCCTTATAAGGAGAATAGAGGCCTCTCTCTCAACCCCAACCCTCCCTCTACCTGGTGGCTTCTCCCAACAGCCCCCAATCCATCTGTCCTGGGAAAGAGCCCTTTTGGATAATACAATGATGGCGCAGGATAGGAGAGACCATACACAATTTGTAGAGGAAGCTGGTAGGAAAGATGAGATGTGCTTGGATATCATCTGTCCAGACCCAGGACTCGAGGGTGCACACACACAACTACACAGCCTGCTGCAGGACACACAGTTACCCTTCCAGTAGCTTCTGCACAAGCATTGTCAAAGGTCACAGACGCAACAGCTAGCTTAGGTAGAGCTCTGTGTGTGTGTTCCCCCTCTACTCTATACAAAGCGCCTGTAACTAGTTCCGTAGATTATAAATCCCACACAGGCTGTATCTGCTGTGTTCAGAGGCACACTCAAAAGGGACATTAAGTGTCTTCCTAAGATCTGATCGAATCTCCAGTATAAACAGATTTTGAGTTCCGTGATAGCTACTCCTAGCAAAGGGCTGCAGATGAGCAATGTACTAGAGAGAGGCCAATTGAAGAGAGCGTGCTGGCTGGCTGGACACCTGGTGTCTTTTTCGGCAATTATAAATTAATAAGGTGTCTTCTCACACCAGTTGGTCTTGTGTGATTTAGGCATGGATGCACCTGCTTTTTGGAGACTGACTGTCGATAAACAAGCAAGCTTCCCGGCTGGACGAGGATGAGAACTCAGGGTGGAGAGTGGTGGGAAACCCGGAGCTTGTGTCTCCACACTGGGGCCTTTCGCTGAGCACAAGCTGAAGCAACAGTTCCTCGGGCTGTCAGGAGTGACTGCTTTGATGGAAGGTTGGGCAGTTCGCTCAAGGTAAGCAAACGTGGGAAGCCTGTGCCAGCGGCCAGGCCGCACTGCCAGTCTGGAGCAATGCGGTTCACGTGGGTATGCGTTTATTTCTCTCAACCTAAACAGAGGGGGAAACTGAGGCTGAGCGAAACACCTGAAAGTTCTTAGAGACTGCTATCCAGGTTCTGTCTCCCCCCACCTGAGGAGGCAGGCAGCCCACGTAGCATTACCACCCAGGTAGGGCTGATCAAATCAGCTTTGGAGAATTCCTGGTGAAGGCGCCCAAGCCTTGCAATTCTAAGGAATGGGTCTCAGGCCTCACTCAGCTGTGCCCAGTCTCCAGCGGCGCTACTCCAAAGGGAACGGAATTTGCTCTTGACTTCTCTCTAGGGGGAACGCAGGCGCAGAAGGCCAGGGGCCTGGCGGGCTAACTGCAGCTCCAGCCCCGCAAAGCGCCCCCGGCCTTTTGGCTTTATTCCAAGCCTAACCCGAAGGAAAGGACATCTGCTTCCTCCAAGGGTCCCGACTGAAGGGCAGGGAGACAGGGGAGGAGGGAACTCCTATGTCGAGCCCCACTCCCAGACGTTCGTGAGGATCAATCATCTGAAAACTAGAGCCACTTGTAATTTTATTCCCGGGTAGGAGGAGCCTGAGTAGTCGGCACGCGGGAGGAGATGGGACCAAGGGCGGGGGAGGGCAGCCAGGGGAGCCGCTCTGGGAGGGGAGGGACTTGGCTAGGTTTCTCAAGCCTTCTTCACTCTCCAAACTTTCACCAAACTCTTAGCCCCCGCCTCCCCGAAACCAAAACACAACAAGCTCTGGAGGAGCGGCAAGCAACGCGGCGGGGCGGGAGGACTGGCGGCTGCAGAGAGCCTCGGGAGGCTGATGCAACTTTCCCTTTAAGAAAGCCACCTGGGCGCACCGCGGTGCGGACCCAGCACGCCTGGGCCGGGGGCTGCAGTATGGTAAGAGAGCTGGGGGAAGGGGGCTTTGCGGCCCGCGCCTCGGTTTGTCCTGTCGTGGTTCTGGGCGTTTCTGTGACTCTGGGAGGCTGAGCCCCAGGACCAGCGTTTGGATGTGTGTGCGGTGCGTGGATGCGATAGCGTCTGCTTGCGGGCATCTGTGGCTAGGAGTGTGAGTGCTCGCACCGGGATGTCTCTCTCGCGAAGAAGGTCGGGGTAGGTGCGCGAGTCTGTTTGTCATCGCTGTCACCAAGGAGCTAAAGCAGGCGGGAAGGGGGGGGGGTGATTTCGGAATGGGGGGGCGCTGCGTGCCGACGCCGGCTTGGTCGGGGGCGGCTGGTGCGGGACTGTGCGCGCAGCACCGGAACCGAAGAATGTCTACAGTCCGTCTGGGGCGCCAGTGGGTCTGCGGCGGCCCGGAGCTGGCGGCGGGGTCTGTGCTCGGCTTGCAGCTTCTCGCCCCACCTCCTCTCCCTGCCGTCCGGGTTACCTATCTGGCCGCCCCAGCCGGCGGCCTTCCTAATCTGCCCGCCCACTCTCGCTCGCCCGGTGCCGGTTCCCGCGCGCCCGTGGTTCCTGGGAAGCGGCGAGGAAGAACCCCAGCGCCCGCCGGCTCCCTTTTGTCCGCGGCTAACGTGGCTGCAGCGTTGGGAAAAGACTGCGGGCGGGGAGTGGTTTTGGGGGTTCTGCCACTCTAGCGGGGGAAATCCGCGCTCTGCCACTCGAGCCTTCACTCTAGCTTTCCTTCTGGGCGCGCCTGGGGCGAGTGCGGGAGGCCACAGGTGAGGCCTGGGTTCTCACAGCTCCGGGGCGCCCGCTCCCAGCCTGCGCCCCGCAGCCGGCAGCCACGCACGGGCGGGAGCTTAGGCCGGCGAGCCGGGAGGGGGCTCTCCCGCAGACCCGGGAGGGGCCGAGGACAGGCGGGGGCGGGGCAAGGGGGCGGGGCGCTCGGCACCCCGGTACTTTTCCACCGCGGGGGGCGGGGTAGCATCCTCCACGCCAGCTGAGAGGCGCACACGTGGTAGCTGATGTAACGCCCGCCCCCCAACACACCTTGCACGCTGATTAAAGCGGATCGGTCTCATTTCGAGTAAGTGGGTGCTCCGTGTGGTGCTGCGGCCCCAAAAGTGACCGCGCCCCACACTGCCCGCCCGTCCAGGGCCTTCTAGTCCCAGCGGTGCAGCTACTTAAAGGGGCCGCACCCCCTCTTGGGCCTGCTTTCCACAGGCCACGCCCCTCTCGAATCACTCTTAAAGGAGCCACGTACCCACCCAGCGCTCTGACAGCTCCTCCACAAATTTTGTTCTATTTCTTTTTCTTTCTTGCTTTGTTTTGAGACAGAGTTTCTCTGTGTGGCCCTGGCTATCCTGAAACGTGCTTTGTTGACCAGGCTGGCCTTGAACTCAGAGATCTGCCCACCTCTTCCTCCCAAGTGCTAGGGTTAAAGGTGTGTTCCTCCACCGATTGGTATCAGTTGCTTAACTGAAGCAAGTCTGAGGCTATGGCCGTTAGAAAATAAAGGATGAAGGCCAAAGGATGGGTAAACAGAACACCTGAGAGGTTAGAGGCATCCTCAAAGGGAGAAGCAAAAAAAAGGTTAGAGAGAAGGGGGCGATAGGATTGACTCGAGGGACTGGTGGAGAGCACTGAGAAGCGAGCCCAAGAGTTTCCAAAGACCTCAGAGAAAACCGCCTCCCTACTTACCTTACTGGACTACAGTAGTGTAGCTCTCAGGACACAGAAGAATCATACCTCTGCCCCCGCAGAGCTCTCCAGCTAGAGGAGGGGACCCTCTTGGACAGAAGCAAGCGTGCTGTACTTGTGACCAGCATGCCAAGCAGGACACTGCATTCACGAAGGGTACCGTGGGAAGGTTGGCAGCAGGCGCTGGAAGGCTTTGTGAAGATAACGGTGTGGGGCCTGGTGTTGAAGTGGGTAGGCTATTTGCAGGTGACCAGAGACCCTTCCTGGGGGAACTATTGCCTAAGCAAAGGCAGGGTGGCAGGAAGCGGAAGCTGAGAAGGCTGAAGAGAGTCCCATGTTGGGCAGAATGCAGCAACTAGCTGGCTTGGGGCCCCAAGCAGGATACACTGTGCCCCGACACTGTCCTGACACTATTTCCATGCACTGACTAGGGCCTGTGAAGTTAGGAAGACCTGTTGCCTTCGTGAGGACTTGGTTCAGACAGATGCCTAGGACTGGTCCACCCAGAGGCTGAAAAGATGGCTCAGTGGTCAAGGATGCATTCTGGGACTGGAGAGACCACTAAGAACACTGGGTGCTCTTCCGGAAGACCAGAGCCTTGCTCCTGGTTCCATGGCAGGAGGCTCACAATCGCTCTTAACTCCAGCTCAGGGAAACGTGGTGTCCTCCACAGGCACCCACCCCCACCTCTGTTCCATCTCTGTATGCATGAATTCACACACACACACATATAAGTAAAAGTTTAAAATAAGCTGGGCTATGGTGGCACACACCTTTAATCTTAGCACTCAGGGAGGCAGAGGCAGGGGGATCTCTGGGAGTTTGAAGCTAGCCTGGTCTACAGAGCGAGTTCCAAGACAGCCAAGGCTACACAGAGAAACTATTATCTCCAAAACAAAACAAAAAAATTAGAGCCAGGAGTGTTGGTGCATGCCTTTAATCCCAGCACTCAGGAAGGCTGAGGCAGGAAAATCACTGAGTTAGAGGCCAGCCTGGTCTACAAATTGAGCCTAGGACCGCTGAGGCTACACAGAGAAACCCTGTCTATAAAAAGCCCCAAAAGAGGGGGGGGGGAAGAAAAAAAAACAGCAGCAAAAATTAAAAATAAATATTTTTGTTATTTATTTATTTATTTTAGGTTTTTAAAGACAGGGTCTCTCTACATAGCCTTGGCTGTCCTGGAAATTGCTCTGTAGACCAGGCTAGCCCTGTTCTCACAGAGATCCTCCTACCTCTGCCTCTGGAATGCTGGGATTAAAGGCATGAGCTGCCACCATAAGGGTGAAAAAAAAACTTAAAACTTTATTTTTCATGAGCTCTGGTGTTTTGCCTGCATGTATGTATGTCTGTGTAAGGATGTCAGATCACCTGAAATTGGAGTTAAAGACAGTTTTTGTTTTTTGAGACAGTGTTTCTCTGTGTAATAGCCCTAGCTGTCCTGGAACTCTCTTTGTAGACCAGGCTGGCCTCGACAAAATAAATCTTAAAGCAAACAAACTGCATAGTGCTCTGACAGGGGACTCAAAGGTTTCCAGCAACCGTGGTGTGGGCTCAGAACCACCCAGAACTCCAGCTGCAGGGGGACTGACTCTCTCCTCCCTGTACTCACACACATATGCTCACACACATAATTAAGAATAAATATAAACACATGTTTTAAATTGGTCCACCTGGCTGCTTCCTGGTCACTGTGAAATCAGGAGCTTCCGCAATGACCAGGCACCTTAATGAGGGAGCCAGTAGATCACCAACTACAGCCTCTGAAACCATACCCAAAAGACAAACCCTTCCTTCTTTAAGAAAAAACAAAAAGCCTGTTTGGCAATCACGTCTGAGGGAGAGGAAAGTCACAAGTACCAAAGGGCTCTGTGACCCTCCCGGCATCAGCCTTGGAGGCTCGCAAACAGCCCAGAGTCAGTCTGTCCCCTTCAGACCTCCTCTCCCAGCTCCAAACCAGCAGCCTCACCATTTCCTGTCCCTGGGACTGCTACCAGCTTCCTCTCATTGCAGCGCTAGGGAGCGGAGGCCCTTCCTTTCCTCTCATCGCATCGGTGCATCACCCAGCTCCGTCTTGTTACTGTTTCTCTCTTGTTGGTGCCCCCTTCCTTGCGCCATCACCAGCTCCATGGTCCAAGCCCCTTCCTCCTGCCCTTGCTCATCTCCTTCCTAACTGGTGATTCCTCTTCCACGGTTGCCTCAGTGTTTTCTCGACACTTTATCTGGAATGGCTCGTACTCTCTCTTTAATATTTAATTTTACGTATGTGTGTGTGTGTGCGCGCGCGAGCGTGCGCGTGGGACACGTGTGTAAGTGCCCGAGGAGATGAGAAGAGGACACCAGATCCCTGGAACTGGAGTTACCCGGAACTGGGAATCGAACTCGGGTCCTTTGAAAGAGCAATCAGTGCTCTCTTTTTGTTTTGTTTTGTTGTTATTGGTTGGTTGGTTTTTTGAGACAGGATTTCTCTGTGTTAGCCTTGGCTGTCCTGGAACTTGGTCTGTGGATCAGGCTGGGCTTGAACTCAGAGATCGGTCTGCCTCTACCTCTTGAGTGCTGGGATTAAAGTGCTGTCTGGCACAGCCAGTGCTCTTTTTCTATCCCGCCCCCCCCCCCCCCCTCGAGACAGGGTTTCTCTAGTAGTCCTAGCTGTCCTGGACTCACTTTGTAGATCAGGCTGGCCTCAAACTCACAGAGATCCACCTGCCTCCCGAGTGCTGGGATTAAAGGCACGAACCACCACGACTGGCTCTCCTCTCATTACTTGTAGGTGCAGAAGATGGTACTTTCTTAGCTTCCTGAGTACCTGAGACTGTAGGCAAGCACCACCACACCCAAGGTGTGGTGCTTTCAAAATGCCCCTTTTAGCAATCTAGTCTCCTCCCTGTTGATCTGCTTAAAAGCCCTTAATAGCCACCAATGGCATAGGGCTAAGACGGACATCCAGACCCCAGAGGTCCTTGCCCTGGGTATCTAACCACTTTGCCTTTCTCTTCAGCTACCAGAACACCGCCGGTTTTGTTTCCTCCTGTCACTGCTGCCCTCTTCCTCCCTCCCTTCCCACTGCCAATTGTCCTTTTGCCCAGAGAAGCCTCCCAGACTGTCACCTGCTATAAGAGTGCGCACACAGAGCTTTCTCCAGCACACTGTTTATCTGTCTATAATTACTTGGTTTGAGTCCCCCCCACCCCAACCCCTGTCATCTAGGATGCAGGAAGGCAGAGAGCCCTTTGCGTTCTCGACGCCTAGCACAGGTCTGTCTACCCAGAGCAGACCTGCAGTGACTATTTGTGGAACAGACGGATGTAGTTGTAGCCAGCCTTAAAATGCCTGATAAGCAGCAGCAGTTCAGGCCAGATCCTGTTGGCTGTGTAAAACCCTAGGAGGGGATGGAAGCTTTAGGGTTTTAGGAAAACTAGTAGATGGGAGAGAGGAAAATATGAAAACTTGTAATAGACACAGAAATTAAGCAGAGATACTCCTCCTCCCCCCACTCCTTCCAGGCTTAACAAAGGAGTTATTAGCTGCCACACCCTCCAGATTGAGAAAAGTCAGATTCAAAGGGGTCTGATGCCAATCAGAATCTTGTCTGGTGAGTGCCTGGGGCCAAATCCTGCCTGGAGCTATCAGGTCCCAGAGCCGAAATCGTTACTATACCCTACAGTGACCATGACCCACTGCTAGTCAGTGTTGCTCAGTGTACGGCTTGGAGCAGGTCTGGGCCTGGGTATTTCAGGTCTTTGGCACCTCGATGAGGGCCTGACATATGGTAGGCATTTGGTGGGTACTTTATTGCTTCTTCTCCCCACTGCTAAGGCTCCAACTCAGGGCCCCCAGCATGCCAGTCAAGCCCTATCATTGACCTGTACCCCTAGTATGCCACTGATTCCTTTTGAATCAATGATCCCCCAGAAATGGTAGAGGAAGGAGAAGCGACAAAGCCGCACACCCCCCTCATTCTCCTGGTGCAGACACTAAGCAGCCTTGGTCCTTGCTAGTGCACAAGCTCCTGAGGGCAGGGACTGCATCTGCGGTTGGCATTATGTACTCCAGTGACTGCCTGGGTATGATCAGCCATGTCTGCCATAAACGTTCACTCAGTCCTGCCAGGCTAGGCATTGGCCTCTCTGAGTCAGATCCGCACTCCCCGCTCCCCCCAATTACAAACCTCAGGAGAAGCGTCAGGGTAGCCTGGTGAGAATACTGTGTGGGTGCAGGCTGAGGATATTCTCAGTTTCCTGAGCTGCCCAGAGGACATGACTTCCAGCCTGGGAGGTGGCTCATGATAGTATGGACCGCCACGATTGCTGTTATCTTTGTCATTATTGGTCCTTGACAGAAAAGAGGCAACTTAGGGAAGTTAGGTCGAAGTACTGAAGGGTTCAGTGGTTGAAGAGAACAAAGGTATGATGGGCTCTTGTGACTGTCGCCAAGAGACAAAAGCCATGAGCATGGCTTCTTTAATAGAACGCCTTTTTGAGAGACAGAATCCAGCCCCAGCTACTGACTAGTGGCTTCCCTCCTCATCCCTGCCCCTGGTAGGGAAAACCAAGTGGCTAGGACAAAGGACCTAATGAATCAGGGGCTGATTTGTATAAGTAAACAGTGGCGCCTTTCCTCCAGACTTCAGAGACTTCCTGTAGGTGAGAGATGGCCCTTGATGGGTGGCTGCTGGTGACCTGAGTGATTCTGAATAGACTTTGGAGTGGAAATTGTCAGCGGCAGAGCCAGGTCATCCCTGGGACCCGGCCCAGTGCGAGTTGGACCACCTGGCTCACCTCGCCCCAGGTTTCCCCTCCCGTGACCAAGTTCTTCAAGGCTCTACTGGTTGATCCTTCCTGAGACCTGTTCTGTCCACATCGGGCATTGATGGCATGAGCTTTGCCTTGGGGCTCGCTCCTCCGTTTTTTCCTTCCTCCTGTCTAGCTCGCCTGCCCACTACCCGGCTCTTACCTGCTTCGTGTACAATCCCAGGTTAGCAAGAACTTCTGTCTCATCAATTCCCCTTCATTTTAGCTCAGCCTATACGTGCTAACTGTGCTAGGACCTAGGCCCAGAAGGGTGAAGGAAGCAGTCCCAAGCCCCCGAGGGCTATAGAGAGGACGTGACATTTAGGCCCAGTCCGAAAGGACTCACAGGATTTCACTTGATGTGACTGGAGGACTGTGTTGTAAAAGCAGGAGGTGTGACCACATCTGGCGTGTCCTGTGTGGACCAGTGACACAGCAACAAACCCAGCCACCCTGGAGCCCAAGCAGAGTGGCACTAGGGTTGGGGGACGCATTGTAGTCGCCTGACTGGGGAGAGCCCACTGATCCAAGCTGACCCCTCCCTCTCCTGGGAAAAGGTTGCAGCCATTCACACAGATGATGAAGGTCTTGGACCCCGTCCCAGTTCTGTGTTCATTTTTTTATCTTTTATAGGATTGGGCATCTGGAGAGTCAAAAATAGACCTTTGCCCAGTGGGACAGGAAGCCTGGAGAGTAAGGGATCTGGGGGGGGGGGGCGTTGAAGGGGCTGGACCCCAGGGTCATTCCTGAGGGAGCTAGATTAGGAATGGCCTGGCAGAGGCAGAGGGTGCGGAGAGGGGGACGTGAGGTTTTCTGGCTGGTGGTGTGGGCTCCATACTGTAAGGATGCTATGTTGGAAGGCAACCTCTGCTCAGGCTACAGTATCTGCTGTGGCCTCTTCTCACAGATACCCATAGGCTCCCGTGCTAAGAGACATCCAGGGACCAGGATCTCTCACCTGGGAAGTCCACTCAGGATATTGGTGCCTTGTTTTTTCTTTTCCACTTCCCTACCTCCTGGCAGGAATGGCTTGCGCTGTGAAACCGCCCCGTCTTCAGAAAGGCTTAAGAAGGGATGCCTCGGTGGGCTCTGACTTCTCTCTTCAGAGTTCCCACCATGCTCTGGTGCTGGGGCCTGAATTGTCTTCAGGGGCCCTGCCATGCAGTTGCCTTTCTATGTGTCTGTCCATGGGCACTAGTAGCTTTATTTTATATTATTTTATTTTGTTTTATTTTTTGAGACAGGGCTTCTCTGTGTAGCCTTGACTGTCCTGGACTTCGTAGATCAGGCTGTCCTTGAACTCACAGAGATCTGCTTGCCTCAGCCTCTGGGATTAAAGTGCTGGGTTTAAAGGTGTGTGCCACCAAGTCCACTTTATATTACTTGTTCTGGAGAGCCCAGGGGGCCTGCCTGATCTAAAGCTTTACCTCCTTCTGTTTTCTCCACAGCTCTTGAGGCCTGTTGTCTGAAAGTGTGCAAGTGTGGTCCAGGTCTCCAGATCCCCCCAACCCACCGCCACCATGGTAGGAAAAGGTGCCAAAGGCATGCTGGTGAGTACAGGGGGGCCAGACTTTGGGAAGGAAGAGGAATTCCTCTTCCTAGGGGCCCTCCTGCCAGCTGCCTGTCTTGACATGGGGGCCTAAGAGGTTCCACAAGGCCTGGGTTGGCACTACCAGGGCTCCCAAGTGCCAGTGCTGCCCCAGGCCTGGGCAGGCAGCCCCTTACCCAGCAGGTTCGACTGGGCTCCAAACCTGTAACTGGGCAGGTTCTATCACAGACCCAGCGAAGGTCTGCCAAGGAGCAGAGGGCATCTATCCTATCCTGGTTATAAGAGATGCTTTAGAGTGGACATGGGTTGTCTTGCTGAGAGGACAGTGGGTCACATGTGATTAGACCACACGCCTACCCAATGCTGGGCATGCTCCGACCCTGTCCAGGTTTCTCCACTTCTCGGTGGCCTTCTCACTGCAGGAAGTAACAAATGCCTCCCCCTGGCTTCTCAGAGAACTCCACTCATCTCTACATCCCTAGCCTCAGCCCTTCCTCTGCTCTCGACCTTAGAGCCTGCTTCTGCCTCCCAAATGCTAGAAGTAAAGAGTTAGGCCCCCGTGCCTGCTCTCCTGTGAACCCCTGGGTCTGAGCAGATAAAGATGCACAGCCATGCTTGGCCATGGGTCAAGTTCTTGAGGAAGGAGGGAAGATGCACTGATGGACGGGACAGCGTGGGCTGCATGCAGGGGCCAGGAGAAAGCTGCAGATCTGATCCCCGAGTGCTAGGCTATGTTTTCCCTTGGGAATCTTGTTTTTGAGAAGAAGCCAGAGTGGGCAGTCATTCAGGTGGAAGCCATTGACAAAAGACAAGCTCCTCCCTGAGCAATACCCTCCCTCACATTCCCTGACTTCCACTGCTTTCCTTATTCAGTTAAAGGCGGACTGCCTTGAGGTCTGTTACTGAGCCCACCTCTCTGAATGAATTCTGTCTCTCGACCAAAGATTTCTAAGAGAGGGTTCAGACTGAGAGAGGGTTCAGAACCTTTCTCTAGCTCTGTTCAAAGCCTTCAGACACCAGCCCTTGGCTCAGCCCCTCAGGCCTGCTCTAGAGTGACCCCCCCTTCCTGTTGGACATATACCTGAGCCAATCAGAAGTCGGGGTCCTCAGGACATCCAGAGAAGAGAGATCACCCTACCTGCATACTTAATTAGGGTGGATTTTGTTCTAAGACCCAAAGAGGACCTGACCTTTCCTCTAAAAAGTCTCAGATTATTGCCGGCCTGAGTAGGACAAGGGGGTATAGCCCTACTTCCTCCTACCATGGAGAGTCTGAGCCACGTGAAACCCTTTGAACGTTCCATGACCATGATCCTTTTCTCTGGTGTGACCCTGGAAAGGCTAGACAGGCAGGGGAGAGAGAAGGGGGGGCACGTGGGCGGAACAGAGAGAAGCATGAATCACAAGGTCCCACAATCCCTGCCCCAGCTAAGCTTCCGGGACCCTGTCCTCTGCTGGCTAGCCAGGCCAGTCTGTCTGTGGGAGGGAAGGCTGCCTTGGGACTCCCATTCCCAGCACTAGGCTGTGCCTAAAGATAGCTGAGGCGTGCCTTCTTCAGTGCTCTCTGCCCTTTGGCTTCTACCCATTGCTGTGTTGGAGGCTCACAGCATCTGTCCCATGGGCACCCCATGTGGACGCGGCTATTCCTGCCTCCATTCAGTTCTGCTGATGACCTTGGACCACTCTGTTCTTGGGTCTGTTTGGAGCATATGCTTCCTGCACTCACTGTTTGTCTCTAGGTTACAGCCTTGGAGGTGTACTGGGCAGTCGGCCCCTGCCCAGCCAACCCCACTTCTGCCTCTCTAACAGGGGAGCTATGTCCGCACCTCCTGGGGTGCTGTGTTTTCCTAAGGCCAATGGGATGAGCTGAGGGAGTTCCTTCCCTTCAGGCTCCTCCTCAGGATGCCCAGGGAGGTTGATGAGGGGGATGAGGGACAAAGCCGATGGCCCTTGGACCAGTCTAGTTCTCTGTGGAAGTTTCACTCTGTCTGTGCCCTGTCTGTAGAGTTGACAGCTGGCACCCTTCTATGGAGTCCTCGGTTCTGTCAGCCTTCGTCCCAGGTCTAAGTGTGAGAGCCTGAGCCACTCAGGTTTCTTCACTGTCTTCACCGTCAGTAGACACTCTTGTGTGTGTGTGTGTGTGTGTGTGTGTGTGTGTTTTTAAGATTTATTCATTAATAAATATACAGAAAGAAGAGGGCATTAGATCTCATTATAGATGGTTGTGAGCCACCATGTGTTGCTGGGAATTGAACTCAGGACCTCTGGAAGAGCAGACGGTGCTCTTAACCTCTGAGCCATCTCTCCAGCCCAGACACTCTTGTGTTATCCTTGGTACTTCTGCCTGGCCTCTGGAGCAAGTGTCCCATGGAGGAGCAAGTCACTTCCCAGCACGTGCCCGGGCCCACATGCTTGCTGCACGTGTGTGCCCCCCCCTTCCCCCCTCCCCTGCTTTCAGCCCAGATGGTCTCTGCCAGGCCAGCTCAGCTGCCTTCCTCACGGCTCAGTGGCTCCTAGGACAGGGCCGCAAGAGAACCCAGCTGGCCAGAGTGCCTCGAAGCAGGGGAGCAGCTGGGACGCTCGGGGCTACTGCGGGTGGGTGAGGCGGTCCCTTCATGGAGACCTGGAGCCTCTGTACATGTGTGGGGGCAGGACTAGGTCTCCAAGGACAGGAACCGGAGGAGGACAGCCTAAAACAGGCAACACAGGGGCCCTCACCACCTCATTGTTAGCCCCACCATTGCACACTAAGTTTCTATGCTGGCCACCTCAGTCAGTCCATACCCATGTGCTGAACCTTAATTCTTCCCATGTCTTTAAACATACTGGTTGCCTCTGACCCTGGGAAACCTCCAGAGTCACTCTGATACCAGGGTCCTTGGTGCCAGAGCTTCTGACTCCCAGAAGGCTCTGCAAGTGCCACAGGCCACCTGAGGCTGCCCCACCCTGACCTGTTCCTTTAAAGTTTAGCATGAGGATTTCGATACCTCCTATCTGCAGCCTCTACACAGGGCCTGGCGCACAGTGGGTACTGGCTCACCAAGCCTAGCCTTGGCATTTAGCAAGTGTTCAACTAGTATGGGCTTGGCACACATTGAACACGCCCTTGGTAAAGGGCCTGACAGGGTTGGGTATAAGTCTCAGCATGTAGCCAATGCCTAGCTAGTACAGACTCAGCACATGTTGGGTGTTCTCCTTAGCACAGGGCCTGCCACCCGGTGGGCACTCATGGCGCATGGTGCTAGGTGCACAGGGAGTATTTTGCCTCATCTGGTCCTTTCCTTGAACCAGATGTAGCATACACAAGTTATTCACCGAGTGCCAAGACCTCATACCCCAACAATAGTTCACACCACATGGGCTGACACACAGAGTTCTGAGTATTAGACATGGAACACAGTAGGCATTCTTCTATCAGAATTGGGGAAGCACACAGTGGGTGCTTTCCCAGTGCACATCTGGCCTATAGTATATATTCTTCAGGCCTTGGACTTGGCAAACAGTAGGCACTCTTGTTATTGCAGGTCCAAGCATACAATGGGTACTCTCCTAACACAGACGTTGCACACAGTGAGTTCTTTTTCAGCACACGCCTGGATCACAGTGCATTTCCTTTCAGCATTGCAGTCACCATTCAGTGGGCACCCTGCTGACACAGGCTGTGGCACGTAGTACCTGCTTTCCTAGCATAGGCTTTGACCCGTGCAGGAACTCTCGTAGCTCAGAAACCATACATGCTATCGGGAAGTCCCCTCCTGGCCAGAACAGGCTAGGCAGCAGTCTTCCACAGGTCTCACTGTGCAAAGGCTATACCTGCAAAACAGAATATCAAGATTCAGAGTGAAGAAGGGACCTAGCTTCTCCGCCTTTTCTGTAGATTCCCCGCCCCCCTTCCCGGCTCAGCAGGACCTTCTCGAGAGAGCCACAGAGGACAAGGCCCCTAGACTTCTCGCCCCTCTGGAAGCATGCCCACTCTTATTAAGAAAAGTCAGAGGCTGGGGCTGGGGGGAGCCGGCTTCCTTAAGTGGGGATGGCGCAGCTGGATCCCACTAATGAGGCCTCATTACGGGGCCGAGCCCAGCTGGGCTGCTGCCTTCTGTCCCCATGGCCAGAGCCAGGGAGAGCCATCCAGCCAGGGCCGCCTGTTCTGGGCACCCAGCCCAGCGCAGGGCAGCCAGAGCCCAGAGCCCACCCTGGGTGGAAGTAAGCATTTGGGCATCATGGGTGACTGGGTCTTCCTGGAGCCTTGGCTCTGGGTCTGTGGCTGCAGGAAGTCAGGGAGTGTCTCGGGACCCTCCTGCATGACGCTGACCCAGTGAGCAGCTGGATTAGTGGGGTCTGAAGCCCCTGGGGAGACCTAGTCAAGCAAGGCCCCCAGCAAGTGGAGAGAAGGCGATGCTGTGCTCATGGGGTTCCCGAGAGGCCAGCGTTAGTAGGTATGGAGGGTTTAGGTAGAGCCTGGCTCATAGTAAATACCTAATATGCGTTGTTTGCCTGGTATTTTACCACCACTTCCTGGCTTCAGTGAGTGTACACATTGTCTGCTTTACAGAAAACCAACTAGACAGTTGAACAAGCTACCTAAGGTTATAGTCAGTGAGAGATGGGATGTCTGGGGTTTGAACCTAGGCCTGCCTGATTTTTTGGGGGGTTTGTTTTGTTTTGTTTCAAGACAGGGTTTCTCTGTGTAGCCTTGGCTGTCTTTGACTTGCTTTGTAGACCAGGCTGGCCTCGAACTCACAGAGATCCATGTGCCTCTGCCTCCCCTAGTGCTGTGATTACAGGCATGCGCCACCACTGTTTCTATTTTTCAAGGCAGGGTTTCTCTCTGTAGCCCTGGCTATCTTGGAACTCTCTCTATAGACCAAGCTGACCTCGAACTCAGAAAAATCTGCCTGTCTCTGCCTCCTAAGTGCTGGGATTACATGCCTGATTTTTGTTGTTGTTGTTGTTTTGGTTTTTGAGACAGGGTTTCTCTGTGTAGCCTTGGCTGTCCTGGACTAACTTTGTAGACCAGGCTGCCCTCGAACTCACAGAAATAATCTGTCTCTGTCTCCCAAGTGCTAGGATTAAGGCACACATCACCATGCCCAGCTGCCTTTTTTTTTTTTTTTTTAATATTTATTTTTAAAATCACATGTCTGCTGGGGTAGAGTGTATGCACGTGTGAGTGCAGGAGTCTGTGGAGGCCACAAGAGGGCCCCCGTGAGGCACCTCATGTGAGTGCTAGGAATCAAAGTTGGGTCCTTTCTAAGAGCAGTGTGCACTCTTAACTACTTAGCCATCTCCCCAGTCCCCACCCTGTGCCATTTTAATTTCCACCCCCCCCCCCCAAGTAATATTCTCCCATGAGGTCACACATACAGACAGACTCTCAGGAGAATGGTCCTTATACCAGAACTCATCCATGGCACTATCTATCAGGTTTTTGCTAAGACCCCACTGTATGCCAGGACTTTGCTCACCTAGTAATCTCCAGAGGGAGGTGTACATTCCTTGTACCAGAACACTGTGCCTGCCTTCCCAGGTCTCTGACTTATGGTGTCTGACCAATGAGTGTGGCCTCAGAGAAGACCGGTTGCATGGGTCACTCAATGGAGGCCGATTCACAGAACTGAATATGGCACACGGTCGCCACCTTCTAACACAGAACTGGGCATACAGGTCAGGTGGGGACCAACGTCCACCACAGTCATGAGACACTGCTGGAATCACCCAGCCTACTCCTCAGATGCCAGGTGACGCAGCTCAGACCCTACAGGTCCGTATTCCTCACCTGCCTCGTGTTGTCTGGACTTCGTAGTAACCACTGTCTTGATCTTAAGACGACAGGCAATGGCCCAGTCACTACTACGGAGACACCCCATCATCTTGGTTGGTTGGGAAATCCTCCGTTAACCAGAAACAGGTGCAGGCGTAGGACCTTGTATCTCCTAGCTTACACTACTCACTCACTCAAAATACTGTTTGTTTGCTGTGGACTGCACCCTCCACTTTCCTGTCCCAACACCATCAGTATACCTACGGGGGACGAAGCCTATCACTCATCTATAGCCACCTACCCTTCTAGTGTCCCACTGGTGCCCAGCTTGCAGGCTCAGCTCTGGAGGCCAGCTCTTTGAAGGGACAAGCCATCCCATTGCCCTGTCTTATGCTCATTGTGTGTGTGTGTGTGTGTGTGTGTGTGTGTGTGTGTGTGTTGTTCTTGTAACTTGCTGAAAACAAGGGGACGGCACAACAACCCCATGCTTCATTCTCCAGCTCCAGAGCA